>NC_052061.1:52764773-53118273 GCF_903992535.2 Arvicola amphibius
GTGTAGGTAAGGGTGACCTTCAATTTTTAATTCTCCACCTTGGCAGTGCTGGAATTTCAAGAATTCTCCACTCCTGCTTTATGTGGTGGTAGGAATTGAACCCAGAGAGTTGTGCATGCTAGGCAAGCCCTCTACCAAATGCCTTTTATGATCTTTTTTCTCATTAGTCACATAAAAACAACTGGCCCTCATTGAGCTTCTGGCTTCAGAATGTATCCTTCATGCTTCTGACTGGAGCTGTGTTGTGTACGTCTGTTCTATTCACAGAGTTACACACCATGAGCACCTCTACTATTACAGTACCTAGCAGGTGCTCATTACACGTTTGGTGAGCGAACAAATACACTAACAAGAGTCTGCTCGCACTAGTCAGGTACTCAGTGTGTTTACTGATTCATTCACCATCTTCGCAATCCCATGAGGTGGGCATTTATCATTGTGTCTGTTTTACCCCTGAGCAAACTGTGTCCCAACAGAGTGAATTCATCTGGCCAAGGGTACCCGGCAGAGTCCACAAACCCAAGCACCCCGGCTCCTAAGTCCACTTCTGATTCTGAGTTCTTCACCATCATCAGCCTTTAAACTTCATGTGTACCTTGGCGGTGTTTCCCTGGTCACTCGGCTTTCCTGTCCTGTAGCAGGCTTCCGATGGGCCAAAGCATGTTTACAGAAATCTAAGTGCAAAAGGAAGTCAGTGCCTTATTTGTTTTGTTATTTATTTCAGGACAGGATTCTATGTAGCCAGGTTGACTTGGAACTCTTGGTCCTCCTGCTTCATCCTCCTGAAGGCTGGGATTTCAGGAGCAAACCACCTTGCCTTATTTAATTTTGCTTTTTTAATTCTTTTTTTTTTTTTTTTTTTTAATTTTTTTTTTTTTTGGTTTTTCGAGACAGGGTAATTCTTCTCTAATACAATAGATCCCAACCAAAATTTTCCCTTCTTCCACTCCTCCCAGCAGTCCCCCAATCCTCTATGCTGCCCCCACCCCAGAAGAGAGCAGGCTTCCCAGGGACATCACCTGAACACAGTACAACAAGATGCAATAAGATAAAGAACAAACCCCTCAGATCAAGGCTAGGTGAGGCAACCCAGGAGGAGGAAAGGGGTCACAAGAGCAGGCACAAGAATCTGGTCACCCCCATTCCCACTGTCTCCTCAAAACACCAAGTCAACAGTCATAATATATGCAGAGGACCTAACACAGACCCATGCAGGGTTGCTGTTTCAGTCTCTGTGAGCCCCCATCATCCCTGCTTAGCTGATTCGGGGTGGGGCATGCTCCTTAATCCCACAATTCCTCCTCCTCCTCTTCTGCTCCACCCCCTCTTCCCCACCCCCAGTTCCAAGCAGGAGGGACCCGATGGAGACCTCCAACCTGGGCTCTTTCTGTGTAAAAAATCGTCATTTAAAAAATCTAGATTATTTATTTTATGTTTGGTGTTTCACCTGTGTGTAAGCATGTGCCCTCACTTGCATGTCAGCATAGAGCAGAAAATGTTCAGTATCCTGGGACTGGAGTTACAGGCAGTTGTTAGTCACCACTGGGTTGGGGAACTGAAGCTGGGCCCTCTGCTAAAGCAGCCAGTGCTCTTAATTGCTGAGTCATCTCTACAGCCCCTCTGCGCTCTTTTAAAAACACCCGTTAAGCAATATTCTTATTGCTTATCCCAAAAGACCTTGAATTGACTTAGTCGTTGAAAAGAAGCTAAGGCTGGAGAATGGAAATATTACTTCAAAGAGAACCATTAAATTTACATCTCCTTCCAATAAATGGTAAGTCATTACAGAGTTTTCATAAAAATTTATGCTCAGAAATTTACCATGTGGTAGCATAAAAAAAATCATTTTTCTTTTCTTTATTTTCCTCCCTCTTCCCATAAAACCATTTTGAAGAAGTAGGAGTGAGGAATAGCTGCCCAGGCCACCAAATTATAAATGTCTTTTAACCCTTAAATTTCTAATCCAGGTCTCTATAGCTTTGGGTTTTAGAGGAGGACAATGAAGCACCTTTTTCTAAG
This sequence comes from Arvicola amphibius, assembly GCF_903992535.2. Classification (NCBI taxonomy): domain Eukaryota; kingdom Metazoa; phylum Chordata; class Mammalia; order Rodentia; family Cricetidae; genus Arvicola; species Arvicola amphibius. The sequence continues at coordinate 52,766,793 of NC_052061.1, forward strand.
TTGCCAAACTACTCCAGGCTTTAAGGAATATTTCCCAGTGTCTACACAGACTTGCTGAGTAATGGGAGTAACGGAGCCTTTCCAAGGGCGGTCTCCATCCCCCAAGAGGACATCTTCTCTGATCTATGATCCGTTTCCTTCTACAGTACCCACTGGTCTTCCAGCTTCTTTTTAGGCTCCTCCTCCTCCTTCCCCTCCTCCTCCTCCTCCACTTTTTCCTCCTCCTCCTCTCCCTCCTCCTCCTCCTCGTCCTTCTTTTTCTTCCTCTCTCTCTCTCTCTCTCTCTCTCTCTCTCTCTCTCCCTCTCCCTCTCCCTCTCCCTCTCCCTCTCCCTCTCCCTCTCTCTCTCTCTCTCTCTCTCTTCAATTCTGCTTCTTTTGAGACAGGGTTTCTGTGTGTAGCCCAGGCTGCTCTAAAACTTAGAGATCTGACTGTCTCTGATTCCCAAGTGCCGGGTTTTAAGGTGTGCTTCATCACACATGGCCTGAGTCTCATTTTTTAACGTGAAAATCTCACAAATTGGAGTCCATGGGATATTAAAGTAAAAAAAAAAGAGAGAGAGAGAACATAAAGTTGGTGGAATAGTGAGGAGGGCTAGATCTAGGAGGAGTAAATGGGAGGAGTTGAGGGTGCACGTGATTAAAATACACTGAGTGAAATTCTCAAACAATTAATACCTTTTTTTTAATGAAAAAAACTTCAATACTTCGCCAACCAGGGATATAGCCCAGCATGTGAAGGCACTTACCAGCAAGTCTGTATTTGCTCTCTTGACCCACATGGCAGAAGGTGAGTACCAAGCCCCACAAGTTGTTCTTCAACCTCCATACATGTGCAGTGGCAAACACATGCATGAACACACACACACAGTTTAAAGTTCCTCAGAGCTGAGGAAATAGCAAGTAAGAACACCATGCAGGCATGAGGATCTGAGTTCAGTTCCACAGTACCAGATGCAAAAGCTGGGCATGGCTGTCAGTGCCTGTAACACCAGCCTTACGAGGGGTGGAGACAGGAGGATGGACAGAGTTTGAAGGCTAGTAGCCTAACTTCAGATTCAACGAGAACCCTGTCTCAAGGGAACATGGTGAGTGAGAGAACAGGACACCCACCATCTTTCTCTGTCCCCATGAAGGAATAGGTATACCACATATAAATACATCACTCAATGTATTTATTAATTAAAAGGGAAAGGGTACAGCAGGCCAAGTGCTTCCTATGCAAGCACGAGCCCTGGAGATCAAATACACAGAATGTGTGGCAGCCCACTTTTAATCCCAATGAGTGGGGATCCTTGGAGCCAGCTTTCTAGCCAGACCAGCCCAACCGCAAGGTCCAGGTTCATTTAGAGGTTCTGCCTCAGTACAGAAAGTGGAGACCCACCAAAGATGACACCCTACTTTAACTTCAGACACCACACCATGTAGGCACGCACGCACACACACACACACACACACACACACACACACACAACACAAACACATGAGCACGCGCGCACAACCACAAAACCCTGCATTCAAACACATGCAAATGCATATACACACGAGTACATACTACACCTGCATACCTATGTAAAAACAGGAAATAAAACATACATTTTGTGCAACAATTTTCTCCAAAATAAAACCATCCATCTTGGAAGTAAGCTCCTTTACCCATATTAATGTAAGTCACCCTAAGAAAACTTTTTGATTCATCAAGTTGGACTTCGATGGTATCTGCACTCTGTTCTGTTGTTGGCTCCATTTCTGGGGTGAGTGGTTGGTCGTTTACAGTTTCCCAGGAATAGTGTCACACAGCAATATGCAACCTCAATAGTAAGAATTCTCTCCTGTCCCTTTCACAAGCTCTAAGCTGCCTGATGCCAATCGCAAAGTTCTAAAAGGAGGCCCCGTTAGCAACACAATGACAACACCGTTTTTTATTTCACAAAACCCTTGGGGAAGTGAATCTGCACACTCACACTTAGCAGATATTATACTTTGGAAACACATAGTATATAGACAGGGGACACTGTCAACCCCACTCACGAAAAGGTCATGAACATAAAGGAATAGAATTATAGAATCTCATTCTATACCGGTTCATGTTCTATCTAGGTAAAAATAAATCAAGTCTGCCAGTCTATGTCTATTACTTATTTAATTTAAGTTGTTGTCTTTTAATAGTCCCAGGTGAGAACACTGTCTGCCGCCAGACAGAATCCAAGAGTAACATTTTCCCCTCTCTCTCATCAAAGGAAAACATGTTTGTGTGTCTTCAGAAGAAATGTGGAAGAATTTCCATGCTGATAACCAACTCCTTAAATCCCCAGGCTCGAAATGGTATCTTAAAACTAATTTACATCGAATTATCACATTGTCTCCCTGCAGTGAGCATGGACCCTACAGGTTAATCCAGTCCTACAAGACAGCCATGCTTTGGAGTCCAGTATTTATCGGGCCAAGATGTTGTGTATTTCCTACTGATTGTCTGCAGAGTAGGAGTACTGTGCCCTCCCTTCATAATTGAACATTTATGACTGTGGCTCGTAAACTCGGGGAAACACTGACCCTTATTGGTTTGTGGGAAGATATGTCAAAAGGAGCCACATCACTGGCAGATGAGTAGACACACAGGGTAAGGCCCAGTAGGGTGCCAAGTGCAGAAACATTATCTCTGAGATGACAAGAGCACTCCCCTCCTGTGAGCCAGGGCCACGCCATTTTGCAAAGCTCCTTCATTTTGAATGGTGGCAACTCCCTTAACTACAGCAGCCTGGGTTCCAGAACCAAAGTGACTTGTTTCTCTAGGCTCTCGCTGTCCCTGCCCCATGAACCTCAGTCATGGCCACCACGAGAGATGGCTACCTACGACCTGACATTGACTCATTGATTATTCCCAGCCATGGCAACTCTTGGCCAAAAGGAGCTTTGCACCCTCCTTCCATACTCCCCACTTCTGTAGTGTGTACCTTGGTGTGTAGAGAAATGACAGGCTGATTCTTACGGCAGTTCCTCGGGTTGTTTTCTCCAAAACAAAGGCATTGGCAGGTCACCTATCACTCAGGGTCTTTGTGGAGACTTCTTCACATAGATAACTGTTATGGTCCGGACGCTCACTGTTTTCTAAGTCTGTGTGGTGGAGGTTTGGTTACTTGCTTGTGGTTCTGTTGGAACCTTTAGAGGGTGGAGCCTTGTGATGGAAGGGAGTTGACTGGGGAGTAACCATGGAAGGGATATCAAGACCCTGACTCTCTCCACCGCTTTCTCCTTCCACCCCCCACCCCCATTTCCCAGTCACATGTCAGGGGCAGTTTTGCTCTGCCTCACACTTCTCACTGAGGCTCCTACACAGGCTGCAGATCAACAGAACCAAACAGCAATGGACTGGAACGCCCGAACCAAGAGCCAACATATGGAACAGATCTTCCCTGCATATCAGTTGTTTCAAGAATTACGTCAGAGCATGGAAGTCTGGAAGTCTGAGAAGCCGAGGGTGACTGATGAAATTATTGGCCACTGGTGACTGAACTCGGTCTCCAGTCTGTCTCTCTGCCCTTAAAATTAGGAGTCAGGCTGAACATTTCAATCCTCCAGTCACATAATTGGTTCCTCTGCCAACTGGACCCATCTTGAAGCTACCTGGACCTCAGCCACCTGATCGCTTATTAATATACAAAGACACACGTACTGCGCTGGAGACTCTAAGGCCCCTGAAAGCTACTGGCCAATTAGCATTTTACTAAACCAATATGAGTGGCAAACTTTTACAGCGTACAAAAGCATTATGCCACAGTACTTTGCTTTTTTTTCTTTTCAAAATAAATAAGATGCTGAATCTAGTCTCCTTTGTTTAGCTTTTTTTTTTAATGACCATTATCCATAACAACTTGTAACCAACACACTAAACGAAGACAAACATCCATAATCTATTTTTTTGGGAATGTGGGTGTAGTTTTCCAGGCTACTTCCTGCTGATTGAGGACATTGATAATATTATGGAGGCCCAAAGAAAATTTAGGATTATGCTCAAATCCCAACTGGAGTATTCTGTGAGGCTGGATCATCTCAGTCAGCAGCCTTGAAGCTGTTCTGGATGCAGAGCTCAGAAGTAACTGCAACAGAGGCGCTCTGAAATATCACTACAGTTTGGCACTCCTGGAGAGACTTTCTTAATCAGATTATTTGAAGCAGGAAGACCCAACTAGATGCTGGAGGCAGCCCAAGCAAAAGGACATGGATGAAGAAAACTTTATTTATTGGTTTTGCCTGATTGCCCTCAGTCTTGCTGGCAGCTCCACCTACCCGGTCGCTGTGGTTTCTTCACCAATCTTAGTACCTAATCCGGAGTTTCATAGACAGAAGGCCAACAGCTTTCCAGGAATTCTCCGGGCCTCAGATCAGAATTGGACTGCTCGGACCAACAGTCTTGGGAACTGAACAGTTTCAGGATTCTCTTCCTCTCCAGGGTGAGGCAGCCACTGTTAGCTTACCTGAACCTGTATCCCGTAAGCCGGTCTAGCAAGCCCCCTTTGATACAGTCATCCTTCAGTTCTGTTCCTTTAGAGGCTCCCATGAGCACGCTCCTTCCATTTTGTCTTCATTTGATCAGCTTTGCAAACACTACTGTTGTAAACAGAACTCACCCAGCCTGTCACCAGAAAGGCTCCTCTAGCTTTGCCATCAGTGGGTGATGTCTTTCCCACGGTCAACATGCAGTTGGGGCTATAGTCACTGCTTAGGTTGTATCTATCACCCATTCTCCGGAAGTGGGCATTGTGTGGTGGTCCTGGTATTAGTTGCTTGAAGCAGGTGCTGGTTACTCATCCTGCTCCACTCCGGGGGCTTCATGGACTCTTTTCTCCTGTGTAGGCTCTTTGATGAACCTGGGGTGCTGGGAGCTTATTTGTAGAGAAGAGATAGCATCCATTCAATTTAAGCAACAAATAATTCTGATCATCTACAGTCTTCTCTCTGGAGAAAATAAGAAGTTGAAATGCTATAATTAATTTATTGAGGTTATTATGATCTAGTTATCAATACTATAAAGATCAGTGTGAAATAAAGAAAATTGCCACCCCATCTTATCTTACCTCTATGGATGCAAAAGTCCCAAACAAGGTGAAAGGGGACACTATAAATGTGATTAATACATTCACTAGATTAATGGATCAAAAGCCTAAGTCTACCCATATAGCTACAGAAAACAGATTTGTGAACTACAATATCCATTCATGATTAAAAACAAATACTTAGCAGCTGGGCTGCGACCCAGTTGGCAGAGTGCTTGCCTAGCATGCACAAAGGTCTGAACTTAATCCCCAGCACCTCAGAAAGTCAGTCATGGAAGAACACACCCACAGTCCCTGTATGTGAGGGGAGACGCAGCAAGATTAGGGGTTCAAGATCAACTTTAGCTACATCAGAGGCCAGCCTTGGCTACATGAACTTCTGTCTCAAAACAACCAAAGTAACATCAAAGCAAACAATACTAAAAAAATTTCTTTGGGCCTATAGCAGGGCACAGTATAGCCAGGTGGTAAATCTGTTACATAGAGAGAGTAGGCTGAGTCAGAGAGATACCTTGTAGCTGCCAAAGGAGACAGACACAAGATGGAAACTTACTGGTAAACCACGAGCCTCATGATAAAATATAAAATAATAGAAATGGGTTAATTTAAGATATAAGAGTTAGTTAATAAGAAGCCCAAGCTAATAGACCAAACAGTGTTTCTGGTGATTATTTCGGGTCTGGGTGGCTGGGGACAAATGAGCAGCCTCCGCCTGTGTGTGTGTGTGCGTGTGTGTGTGAATAATTCTGAAAATGACATCAGGGTGTGGGGGCACTTGCTTATAATCTCAGACTTGGAGGGCTGAAACAGGAGGACTGCAATGACTTCCAGGCTAGTCTGGGTTATGTACTGAGTTCCAGAGCAGCTTGGAATATTTAGCAAAACTATATCTCAAAATAAACAACACACGACAAAAACTAACAATAACAGAAAACTTACGTCGCAGAGGAAACACCATGACCACAAGGCAGTTTTCCCAGAGTGAAGCGTATCCATCAAATTCCAGCTGTGTTCACCCTGGCAGTTTCTCTGAATGTGGGAAACAGAGCCGCAAAATTTGTGAGTGGGGGGAGTAAGATTTGTTTTTCAAGAAAAAGAAGCCAAGCTAGGTGGTAGTGGCACAAGCCTTTAACCCCAACACTCTCAGGAGGCAGAGGCAGACGAATCTCTGTGAGTTTGAGGTCAGTCTAGTCTACAAAGTGAGTTCCAAGACAGCTACACAGAGAAACCCTGTCTTGAGAAATAAAAAAAACAAAACAAAAAGATGTATAGGCTAACAAGGAAGAAATACTCCAAAATGAGCAGGCTCTACAGTAAAGCATTTTAAAGCGCCACGGATTGGAAAAAAGATCAAACTCATGGATGGAAAACGATATATTGATGGTTCCTAAGTTGATCAGTTTGTTTGACTCTTCCCCACTTAGGGATTGACAGACTCTTTTCCAGATGTGTGGCGATCGAAGAATGAAGATTCCAGCTGGAGTAGTGACTTACACCCTGAGAGGTGGAGGCAGCAGGACTAGGGTTTCAAGGTCATTATCATCTACTGTGCTACCAGAGACCCTATTTAAAAACCCAACCCAAACCATCAGAAAAAGACAAACAAAAACAATGTATAGCGTAAAATTCCAGAGGAAGAATATTTGTTGGCTAATGTGGAAGTCATGTGACTGAACAAGGGGGATTTCAGTGGAACTGTGAAGACAGGAATATGATCTCACGGACCTGAGAGAGAAGAGGCCCGTCATCAACCTCTGCTCTAGTGGGAGGGAGCTGCTTTCTGGGTGGAAGATGTTGGCTCTTGTTTATCATTGCTCAAGATATGAGATTCAGCCCTTTGTATTCTAAGAGGAAATGACTGAACAGGGAGAAAAATCCTGGTGAAAAGTTTGGTACCAAAATATTTGAGATAAAACCAAATAAGAAACGGAGCTTGGGGTATTGACAAGAAGCGACTGAAAATTCATTCTGAAGCCTTTGAAGTCATTCTACAGAATACACGTTGGTAGTCAGAACGGCTACGCAGAACCAGACATTTCTACTAAGCACACTGTGCAATCAAGGATGTGGCGGTTTGGTTTACCTTACTGAGACAACACCTAGGTGAACATATAGAGTATATTTATTTGTTTACAGCTTTTACAAACGAGGAAGCGAGGCTTCCTGAGTTTAACTCCACAAGTCCTCCCTCTGATTCACATGAACCTTGTGGATGTTAAAGGGCACAGTATAGCCAGGTGGTAAATCTGATACATAGAGACTTCCACGTAGCAACTTGCCTGCAGACGAAGATGATTCTTCATGCTACGCTCCTCCTGAGATGCGAGATGGGACAGCTGACAGCAAATGGGGGAGCCTGTTTCACAGCCCTCTTCAGAAGCTTGCTGCTTCGTTTCCCATTGGAATCACCACATTCTCTCCCTATTTAAAATCATCTGTACCGCCGATGAAAGTGCTCTTTTCACACGCCAACCGCTGCCTGAAAACAGAGGGTCCTGTGGGAATAAACCTGGTCTATCCAGGACAAATCCTAACAAGCCATGTGTTAGGTTATTTCTATTTTCTGTTCATGCTTATTTGAAGGTTGCAGGTAACTGCACATGTGTTCACGCTGCGATCTGCTCTGGAACATATGGTATGTGTGGCCCTGTCTTAAATCTTTTTTATTTATCTCAAGACCTTGGTACACAGAAATGGTGCCCAAACAGAAAAAACATCTGTCTGTTCACAGACAGTGTTATAGGAAGCTCAGAGACTTCCTGTGTTTCCTCCTATCTGGGTCATGAAGTCCTCTCGGGAGTAAGAACGTCATTGTCATGAGATGCTGACAGGAAAGGCCTTCCTTTCATTTTTAATACCAACTGGGGCTAATCAATGGCTAAACTTGAACAGTTCGTTCGTCTTTGTGCATCTGTGCCATGTGCGAGACCTGACGACCTGAGGGTACAAAGGTATTTTTCTGAATTCACCTCTCTCTAGTGGGACATGTTATAGTAATTTTGAAAATATTTTATTGGAATTCATCTGGAAATTTGAAACTGAAAATATGAAAAAATAATCTCTTTGACATTACTTCATTGATTATTCTTTAAGCATTTCTTTTGAATATGGGTTTACTCTATTTTGTATGTGTGCATACCCTGATGGCATGTATGTTTGCATGCTGTGCACATGCCTAGGTACCCAGACGATGCCAGGTGACACCAAGTTTGTGCTGAGTCTGAACCTAGGCTCTCTACAGGAGCAACAAGGGCTCAGAACCACAGAGCCAATCCTCCAGATCCCTAGTTACTATTTCTTTCTTTATTTTTGCTTTGTGAGACAGTGTTTCTCTGTGTAGCCCTGGCTATGCTGGAACTTGCTCTGTAGGCCAGGCTAGCCTCGAACTCACAGAGACCCACTTACCTTTGCCTCTTGAGTGCTGGGATCAAAGGTGTGCACCACCACTGCCCAGCTCCTAATTATTCTTCTTCTTTGGATTTTTTTTTATTGGGCCTCGTGTAGACCACACTAACCTGAACTCACTGTGGAGTTGATTTTTTGCATTTCTGTTTAGGAAGATTGTATTAGGAAGATACTAACATGATTGTACAACATAGTTTTTCCTTCATGGTTTATTTGACGATGTTATTCTAAAAACAAAATGTGTTTACAGAAATATTATCTAGTTGGATAGGTTTTCCCAAGGGCCTTTTCTGATCCATTAATTGTCAAGTTGCTCTCCTTGCCCCGCCACCCACGACAGGATCTCACTGTGCATCTTTAGCTGTTCCAGAACTCACTTCCTAGACCAGGCTGGCTTTACCTCACAGATCTCCACCCGCCTCAGTGCGCCACCGCCACACCCAGCTCTAACTGTTCTCTGAAGCACCTCTCACTACCCTCTTTCCTCTTACAGACAGGGAAGCCTCGGTTTCTAGGCAAGTGTTCCAGCTGCACCCGGCTCAATGCTCCTCCATTTCAAACTGTCCAGCTAACACCCACAGGTCCTGACTCATCTGTGGCTCCGCCTCCGACAGAGCAGATCTTGTCAGAGGTACGGTCCCCACGCAAATCACGGAGCTGCAGTCTGCTTATTTGTTCTGGATGCTCATGACCCCTGACAATCAGGTAATGAACTATCAGAACACAAGCAAACTATAAGCGCAGATAACATACAGAGAGCAGTTATAACCATCGTCTTGGTGCATGCCTGTGTGCGTGTGTGCGTATGTGTGTTTTGTTTAAAAGGGTGTCCTCTGGAATTCACCTGGAAAAATACATCTGAAAATGTGGACAGCTTAAACATTCTTTAAAAATATTGTGCTTAATTAACAAGTTAAAAGTTTTAGAAATAATGGGTGTGGTGGTGCACATCTTTGGTCTCTGTGAGTTTGAGGCCAGTCTGGTCTACAGAGTGAGTTCTAGAACAGCCAGAGCTGTTACACAGAGAAACCCTGTCTCTAAAAACAAACAAACAAGCAAGCAAACAAACAAACAAGAAAAGAAATGATCCTCCTACCTCCGCCTCCTTATTGCTGGGATTATAGGCTTCCATCACAGGCCTACCTAGGATCCCTACCTACAACAGTCTAGCTGGCAAGCTCGTCTGTGGCCCAGCCAGAACAATATGTACACAGCTATCTCCACTTATCACCCACTCTGTGGTCACTTCATTTCCAACCACTTCCGCTCATGGTTACTTTACTTCCTTCTTAACTTGTTGCTCAGAGATGAGACTCGCGCAGGATGCCGGGGTCAGATTTCAGTCTCAGGTTACATCTGCAGAACCACAGTGTCAGTAGAGTCCTGCGGAGATCCAATCTGTTGGTCGGCAGCCTCAAGGACTGAGCATTGGGACACAGGGCTTGAGGAGGAACCTGAGAAGGCAGAGGATGTTAATCACAGCTCAAGCTCTGAATTGTGTAGGTGTATTAGTTTTCTAGTGTGTGGATGAATGACCACACACTTAGTGGCTTGCAATAATACCTATTTCTTGTCACAGTCGCTGTGGGTCACCACTCCATGCCTCACAAACACTTATGCACGGGCACTGACACAGAGAACACTGGCTTCTCATTTACTGTGAGCAAAAGCTGTCCTAGTCTCTCAGAGGTCACCCCCGATTCCTGCCCATGATCCCCTCCCACGGTCAGCTGACAGCATGGTGCTCCTGGTCTGCCATTGTAGAACCTTCCATCATGGAACACAGCCACAGCAGTGACGTCCTCCGGCAGTTTTCAGCTCTACTCTATCAGTCAGGGCTCTCTAAAGGAACAGAGTGGGTAGAACAAACGTAGAGAGTAAAAGGAGTTTAGTAGGCTTGCTTACAGGACAGCGTCTGGGTCGTTGAACAACGACTGTCATATGTGGAAAAGAGGAGAAAAACGCAGCCATTCAGCTCAGGAGGGTGGGTGTCTGGCCGTGGAGTCCTGGAGAGTGGCCCGTCTTCAGTCCGTGTTGGAACCCTAAGGAAGTGGGATTTAATACTGCCAGCGACAGGACACATGACCTTTGGAAGGAGAATGAGGGAGAGCAGCAGGGCCCAGCGTTAGGGAGTGTCCAACAGCTTGGTTCTCATTGGTTCCAGATGTGGTCGAGTTGACGACCAAAATCAGCCGCCTCGTACTGATGGGAGGTAAGCCCCAGGTTCTGTCTCTCCAGGGTGAGAGGAGCTGCATAGGTCTGTCGCTGGGATCTCCCTACCACAACTGATAAAGACATGGAAGCTCACATCATTTTCTTGTGGAGATCCCAAGGTGGGGGAGGAAGTAAAAGGGAGACACATTTCTTGCTTCCAAGGACTGAAGGAAATATTCCTTCTGCCCTTTACAGCGTCTCACCTTAAACAAAAACAACAATTAAGAGTTTGTATGCATACGTGTTGGGAGCCTGGGGGTGGGGAACAGTCTTCTCTCCAATATTTGGGTTCTGTGGATAGAACCCAGATTGTCAGGCTTGGTGACAAGTGCATTTGCCCACTGAGCCATCTCGCCAGCCCTGCGTTTACTTTTCAATCGCTATGTCTTGCTCTAAGCCAGAGACCGTCTGCTCTTTGCTGCGATTGTTCATCTGACGATGTAGCACACAATCAGCCAAGACAAGAAAAAAATGAGCGCACCCGTGTCCCAGCTAGCACTTAAATGCAGACATCGACGTGAGAACTGCATGCAAATTTCACATCACAAATTATTGTTGTTGCTGTTACTTTTTCACAGCCACTTGAAAGGGATAAAAAAAAAACAGAACAACAACAACAACAACAACAAAAAAAATCCACATTCTTAGCTCACAGGGCACACGAAAACAGATGGTGGGTTTGATGCGGACTTCAGGCCACAGCTGACCAACCCCTCTCTCGGCGGACAACTGCCGCACACACAGCTGGCTTTCACTATTTTTAAATAGCAACAACTGGGCCTGGAGAGATGGCTCGGCCGCTAGGTACACCGGCTGCTCTTCTAGAGGAGCCGGGCTCCATTCCTAGCGCTCACAGGAAGGCTCCCCAACCATCTGTGATTCCAGTCCCAGGGGATCCGGTACTCTCTTCCGCCCCCTGCAGGCACTGAAGACCTGTGGCGTACAGATAGACAAGACAGGCCAAACACGCTGTGTTGTAAACTTAGCAACTCAGACACTACAGCAGTGGACAAAACAGATGAGATCTCTTCTCTCGGGGTTGCCGGCTTTTTGGAGACACATGTAGCGAATTCATATCCACATGGTGGCGAGTGCTGAGGAGAAGAAGAAAACGACAGGCCTTGAGAGGCACAGGGAGAATTTACTATAGGTAGGAGGTCAAGAAATATGAAAATGATATTGAGTAGATGCCTGAAGGACAAGGGGCTGAAGCCAGGCAGAGGCTAAGAAGAACATTCTGGAATTTGGGAACAGCAAATGCAAAGGCCCCGAAGCAAGAGTCCACTCAGTTTGGCTCTTAGAGACCAGCAGGAAAACTAATAATGGGCAACATGAACAAGGAGCTGGGGAGAAAGGAATGGGAAACGGAACATGGATCGCCTGGGCCCCTGGAAATCACTATGAGGATAGGGGTTCTGTTTCGGAATGGGGTACACAGTTTTGAACAGCTCTGAGGAGAAAAGTGACATTGTCTACTGTCTTAATTACTTTTCTATTGCTTTGATAAGACACCATGTCAGAGACGATTTTAGAAGGAAGGGTTTAATAGAGTTTACAGTTCCTGAGGGTTGGAGTTCATGACGGCAGAACCAAAGCATCTAAAACCCACACACAGAGGCAGTACGCACAGTAGGACTGGAAGAGGTCTTTTGAAACCTCACAGTCTTTTCCTAATGATACACCTTCAACAAGACAACACTGCCCAAATCTTTGCAAACATTTCCACCAACTGGGGACCAAATAGTCAAACATATGAGCCTACAGGAGTCATTCCCATTCAAACCAACACACTTGGCCTGCAAACTGATCAATGGGAAAGGGGACTGTGCCATAACAGGGAGATCTGTTTGTGGGTTCAACGATTTCTTGCTGTGGGTTCTGGATCTCTGATGAGAAGTCTGCTGCATGATCTTCCCCCCAAGGATACCTTCATCTGAGAAAGCATGGAGGCTTTGATTGGGTACCGACTTCCCAAAGCAAGAGATCCATGACAGCAAGCTTTGAACTTAGAAGGGTAGCTATCAGAGGAAGACAAACGAGTGTCTGACACTACACAGTGGTCATTTGTAGGCTGGATGTACCCAGATCTAGCTGTAAGAATAATTGCACAAGGTGCACTGGACTCCCTGGGACTGGAGTTACAGGTGGTCATGAGCCTCCCTACCCTGTGGTTGTTGGGAATTGGGTCCTCAGCAAGAGCAGCCTGTGTTCTTAACCACTGAGCCATCTCTCCAGCCCCTAGTCAGCTACCTTTAATATGTCATAACATATACAGCATGTGTGTAGAGGTCACAGTACAATTTATTTTTTTTTGGTTTTTTCGAGACAGGGTTTCTCTGTGGCTTTGGAGCCTGTCCTGGAACTAGCTCTTGTAGACCAGGCTGGTCTCGAACTCACAGAGATCCGCCTGCCTCTGCCTCCCGAGTGCTGGGATTAAAGGCGTGCGCCACCACCGCCCGGCTCACAGTACAATTTGTAGGAATTAGTGCTCCCTTTCTAGCATATGGGTCCCTGGGATTAAGTTTCAAATTTGGTCATCCATTTTGGCTTAATCTCTCTCTCTCTCTCTCTCTCTCTCTCTCTCTCTCTCTCTCTCTCTCTCTCTCTCTCTCTCTCTCTCCCTCTCTCTTTCGTGGTGGGTGGTGTTTTGAGATAAGGTTTCACTGTTTAACTCTGGCTGTTCTGGAACTCGCTCTGTAGCCCAGGCTGGCCTCAAACTCAATGTGTAGTTGAGGACAACCATTGTATGTTTATTTTTATGTGTGTTGCTGTTTTGTCTGCATGTACGACTATGTGTGGGTGCTAGATCCCCTGGAACTGGAGTTACAGATGGTTGCCAGCAGCTTTGTTAGTGCTGGGAATCGAACCCAGGCCCTCTGAGGGAACAGCCTATGCTCTTAACTGCTGAACCATCTGTCTCTCCAGCCTTCTGACAGTCTTGAGCTTCCAGTCCCCTTGTCTGGGATTATAAGTATGTGTCATTATGCCTAGTTTATGCGGAACTGCGGATTAAATCTAGGCAGGGTTTTGTACACTCTAGGCCAGCACTCTGACAGCTCCGGGCCCAGCCCATCCTTGCTTATTATATTCTGCACGGCTGTGCAATTTGCATGTCAGGATGACACTTGTCATGCACCCCGTCATATTCAGTCACTCACACACCCTCATCCAGTCACGAAGCGTGAACTGAGCCCACCTTGTGAAAAACAGTTTCTGCCTCAAGGAGTCCAGTCCATTTGTGAGTCTCTTCTTTGACATCACACTGTTTCTGGGCTGCTAGTGGCCCTGAACTCCGGAGCTGTGCTGTCCAAGATGGCACCCACTGACCAGGTAGAGCTACTGAGCTCTGGAAATGTGCTCCACAGTGAGCTGTGCCATGGACACTAGTCACACACAGAATCAACATGACCTAGCCGAGAAATATGAATGCAGAGACTTACTAAACTGTACACGGGCAACCGCAGCACTTTGAGGCTGGGGGATTGCAAGTTTGAGGCAATCCTGGGAATGCTTCAGCTATAAAGCAAGACCCCATCTCATTAATGCTTCTATACATTAAGATGGCAGTATTTAGTATCTTTGGTTAAATAAACCACATTGTAATAATTTCATTTGTGGCCATTGTTACTTTTTCTTTTCTTTTTGTTGATTTTTATTGAGCTCTATATTTTTCTCTGCTCCCTTCCCTGCCTCTCCCCTCCCCTTCAACCCTCCCCCAAGGTCCCCATGCTCCCAATTTACTCAGGAGATCTTGTCTTTTTCTACTTTCCATGTAGATTAGATCAATGTATGTCCGTCTTAGGGTCCACATTGATGTCTAGGTTCTCTGGGATTGTGATTTGTAGGCTGGTTTTCTTTGCTTTATGTTTAAAAACCACTTATGAGTGAGTCCATGTGATAACTGTCTTTCTGGGTCTGGGTTACCTCACTCAAAATAATGTTTTCTAGCTCCATTTATTTGCCTGCAAATTTCAAGATGTCGTTATTTTTTTCTGTTGTGTAAATGTAACACATTTTCCTTATCCATTTTTGGCCGAGGGGCATTTAGGTTGTTACCAGGTTCTGGCTATGACAAACAAAGCTGCTATGAACATAGTTGAGCACATGTCCGTATGGCATGATTGGGCATCTTTTGGCTACATACCCAAAAGTGGTATTACTGGGTCTTGAGGAAGGTTGTTTCCTAATTTTTAAAAAAATCACCACTCTGGTATCCAAAGGGGCAGTACCAGTTTGCATTCCCACCAGCAATGCAGAAATGTTCCTTTTTCCCCACAACCTCTCCAGCATAAGTTGTCATCAGTGTTTTTGATCTTGGCCATTCTTACAGGTGGAACCTCAGAGTTGTTTTGAATAGCATTTCTCTGATGACTAAGGATGTTGAGCATTTCCTTAAGTGTCTTTCAGCCATTTTAGATTCCTCTGTTGAGATTTGCCAGTATTTTATTTAGTATTCTTGCATCAATGTTCATGAGTGAGATTGTTCTGTAATTCTCTTTCTTAGTAATGTCTTTCTGTGGTTTGTGTATCAGGGTAATTGTATCCTCATAAAAAGAGTTTGGCAATGTTCCTTCTGTTTCTATTGTGTGAAACAATTTGAGGAGTATTGGTATTAGTTCTTTGAAAATCTTTTTGAATTCTGAGTTGAAACCATCTGGTCCTGGGCTTTTCTTGGTTGGGAGACTTTTGATGACTGTTTCTATTTCTTCAGCAGTCATAGGTCTGTTTAATTTGATTATCTGGTCTTGATTTAATTTTGGTAAGTGATATTTATCCAGAAAGTTGTCCATTTCCTTTAAGTTTTCCAACTTTGTAGAGTACAGGTTTTCGAAATATGACCTGATGATTCTCTGGATTTTTTTCATGTCTGTTGTTATGTCCCCCCTTTCCTTTCTGATTTTGTTAGTTTGGATATTCTCTCTATGCCTTTTGGTTACTTTGGATAAAGGTTTGTTTATTTTGTTGATTTTCTCCATGCCGGTGGGCTATAAAACAAGACCCCATTTCACTAATGTTTCTATATGTCAAGATGGCATTATTTAGTATCTTTGATTAAATAAACTACATTGTGATCATTTTATTTGTGGCCATTTGTTACTTTTAACATATAAATATTGTTACAGTGTATTTCTCTTGGAGGAAACTAGAAGGCTGTTTCCTTCTCTGTTCAAGGGAGTGAGTAGTTTCTTTGATACCCCCATAGTTGCTACTGTATAGCAGGCAGTCCTATTTCAGTTGCTCTTCATTCATTTCTGAAATTTTCACCAGACTCTTGAGGAAGAACCTTGTAAAAGTGTAGTTTAGGGCTTGATATAAAACACATCATCGTTGCCACTCAATGAGCATGATATACCTGTCAGTCCCAACTCATGGGAGTCCAGGCATTATTTATTGGATATGTAGTCTAAAGGTAAGCATTGCATTGTATGAACTGCCTTGGAAATAATAATCTTTGCAGGATGACTGCATTTCGAAAGCCTTTTACACTTTGTTTTTATTCTTTATGTGTGTTCATGTTTGTTTGCATACATGTGAGTGTGTGCATGTGCATGTAGAAGCCAGATCAGCCCTGGATGTCACACACACACACACACACACACACACACACGCACATTTTTTCGGGACAAGCACTCTCCAAGTAGGTCAGTAAGCTCCAGGGATCCACATGTCTTCTCATCACTGAGATTAGGCACTGGGATTACAATTACACTACAAAACCTGCCTCCCCCTAACCCCACCAGATTTCTGGGAATTGAACTGAGCCATCTTCCCATCCCCCATCTCCCTTCCCCCATCTCCCAAAATGAACTTTCTATATAGTGAGGGGCAAGCAGGCCAACAGCGGCTCTCTTGAAGTTTGCCATTCTTTGAAGACAATGGTACACATTTATTTAGGAACATCTTATAAGTCGGAGGCCAGCTTCAGTCACTGTTCTAGACTTGGTCCACGTAGTTTTTAAACGTCTAAGTCTGCATGTCACCCACTCCCTAGGGAGTTGGGGGTGTGTCAGTGCCTGCCTGAGTTATGAGCCATGAGCCAGCCTGATGAGGGAATATCCTAGAACGGTTTTCCTCTGAGAGCATTCGGACTTTATTTTTCAGAGGGTTTGTTAAGTTGCTTAGATTGAAGAATTTTCAAGAAACAAATGTATTTGAATTGGGTTTTAAGTCCTACTTATTTAAACAAGTGGCTCACCAAGAAACTTTAAGGTAAATAGTGGCCTCAAGAGGAAGTACCAGGGCGTCCAAGCGTCTCCAGCCTCTCTCGGGACCAGCCAATTAATCTCTGCTACAGAACAGCGCCGCCCGGCCTTGCACCGGAGCCAGGCACTTAGGACTGAGAGCCTGCTCGCCTCGCTGCGGACAGAAAGAGACTTGGTCTGGTGCTTCCTCCTCAGTCGGGTCTCTATCCTCCCCGGGGCGACTCGGTGGCTGCTGGGCTCTAGGGGCGTATCCAAGCCTAAACTGCTTTCTCCCAGGAAGGGGATTAAAAGTCACAAAGAAAGGGAGGGGACCTCGGTGGAGCCCTTGGGGGCGTGGGTGGGGCGTCCCCGAGTGGGCCTAACGCCGCAGCTCTAGAGCAAGCGGGTTGGAGGAGGAGGACGCGCCCTGCCCAGTGCCGGCCCAAACCCAGCGCCGCGGGCTGCGAAGCGCATCTCCGTGCGGTGACCCAAGCGGCCGGGCAGCGGCCGAGGCCTCACGGGCGCCCCGCCCTGCGCCTCCTCCAGCCGCCTGCGCGCGGTGCTGTGCGCCCGGGCCCGCCGCCGCTCCGCTCCTCCTCCCCGCCTCGCGGTCCCCTCCTCGGAGTCCAGACTGAGTGCGAGCGCCACACCGCCCCGGGCCGCCGCCGAGCGCGCCAATAGCCAAGCCGCCGAACAGGTGGCCGGAGGCTGCAGGCGCCCAGGCTGGGGCGAGGCGAGGCCAGGTGAAGGCGGCCGGGCTGGACATGGTAGCCGGGTGGCTCGGTGCCGCCGCCGCCGCCTGCTCGCGCCCCTAGCCGCCGGCGCGCCGGCGCAGCGGCCCCACCGCGCCCTGCGTGCAGCAGTCGCCGGGCCCAGTGCCTCTCCGGCCGGGGCCAGCGAGGGACGGCGGCATGAAAGTGACCGTGTGCTTCGGGAGGACCCGGGTGGTCGTGCCGTGCGGAGACGGCCGCATGAAAGTTTTCAGCCTCATCCAGCAGGCGGTGACCCGCTACCGGAAGGCCGTGGCCAAGGTGAGTGGCCTGGGGCGCGCGGCGGGGAGCGGACGGGGAAGGCGCGGAGATCAATATGGCGCTTCCTGGAGACGGAGGAGGGAGACCGGGAGGCGGGGAAAGGGAAAGTGCGGCAGCCCGGCGGCCTCGTCTGCGCCCCCGGCCCGGACCCTGCGACCGCAAAGTTCTCGGCGCGCTCGGACTGGGCCGCGATCGCCACCCGCACAGTCCTTGGACACGGTCTGGGTCCTCGGGGCTTAGGAGTGGGCGGCTTGGCGCCCGGAGCCGGTACCGGGCGAGGCTGAGTGCGGCACGCGGGAGGCGCGGCGTTGCCTGGCGGGGCGCCTCTGCCCGGCCGACCGCGGGCCCTGGCAATCCAGCTCCAGGCCTCTCCCGGAGCAGGCCTGCCGCGGAGGGTTGGCCACGGAACTTTGGGGGGTGTGGAAAGAGTTGGGTGATCCCGTACAGGCGGGAGCCGCAGCCGGGCCGGGGACCTTCTGTGTTCTTGCGGCATCTCCAGGTCGCGCAGGCAGCCTTGGTTGGGTCGGCCCGGACTCATGGACTCCGGTGGGGGCGGTGGAGTGGTTCCGACTGATGTTAGGGTCCTTGAAACACCTCAATCTGGACTCGCTTCTGGAGTCGGAGCTCCCTCCCGACCTCTATACCTCGCTGGACAAGCTGTGCACAGGGCCTGGGGTCGGGGGAGCGTCTTTTCTGTTTTCCTGCTGGAATAGTACTAACATTGTCTCCCTTAAACCGCGTTCCTCCATTGTGGGGCAGAAGTGGAAGGGCGTTTTGTTAGACTGTTTTACCCTCTCTGCTTGACAACAGCCCACGCTGAAGTTTCGCTCCAGCACCTGAGGATATTTCCTTTGTACCAGAGTGGAATGTGTTCCCTTTGGTATTTCCCGTCTGCTGTCTGTTCAGCAGTGGAGTGGCCTGCCTTCTGTGACTTCGGAACAAGCGAGAGGGGGAGGAAGGTGGCTTTGTCTGCCTAAGTCGCCGAACGCTCAGGGGCCACCCTCCATTTTTCTCTGAAATTAAGGAAGGGCAAAATGATCACACCTTTGTTTTATTTTGCTTTTACTCTGTGTTGGAAAAAATAACAAAATTGTCCCTTTAAGGCAACTTTGGGGGGGGGGGGATGGTTAGGAATCTGATACAGGGATAGGAGATGCTGAGTTCAACAGCTGTGTTCTTCTAGTTGGTCGAATTCATTGAAAAATCAAACAACGTTTGTGGAAATTGGGCACCTGTTTATCTTGTAAAGCTGACAAGAGGGGAAATCCTCTGTAACTTCACACTTAAGTGTTTTAAGCATCCTTTCTGATTGACAGTTGGTGATTTAATGTTGTAATGTTGTCTTTGTACTCTGCAGACCAACATTGTTAGCTGTGGAAGAAGAGAAAAGAAAAATGGCAGTAACATATAGTGCAAAAAAGTGTGCCCAGTTCCAGAGCAGAACGCATGGTGCCGTTGCTCTCTGCTTTGCTGATTTTGTTTGTAAAACTAGCCGTGTTTCAACTTGCACACCGCAAGTTGAAATGGTCAACTTTGGTCAAATTGCCTGTTATGGGAATACACAGTGACTGACTGTTTGGCTGAATTATTAATTTTTCCATATAAATTTAAGCATTTACTATCCTAGGTCAAACTAAGCACTTATTGTGTTGTGGGTGCTAGGCATTTAAGGGACCTGTAGGCTTCTTCCTAGAAGAGGGATCGTGAAAATCTAAAGCAAGATTCCCGTGGCTCCTCAGTGGAGACAGCTATGGAGTGGCTTGTTTGTGCTGTGGGAAGAAGATGTCTCTGGGATGGTGGATGGAGACAGTGGAGCACCCTTGTTGATAGATGTGGGCTGTTCTTCACTGTCAGCAGTGGCTGTTCCATGGTGAAGGGACGGGGGTGGGGAAGAGGTCACAAAAAGAGCAGGAGTAATGGTGAGATGACCAGGTAGGAGAAAGCAAGAAAGGGAGAGGGATTGCTAGAGATGAGAGAGTCAGGGTGATTCACTGGTTTCCAAAAAAGCTCAGTTTAGGAGGTGGTGTGTGTGTGTGTGTGTGTGTGTTTAGAGATCAGAGGTCATTGTTGGGTGTCTTTCTCAGTCTCTCTGCACTTTCTGTTTTGAGACAGTCTTACTGAACCTAGAATTCAAGGCCAGCCAGGGCTACTTGCTCCTCCACCCCCATAGTTTTTTGTTTTTTTTTTTTTTTTTAATAGTATTCGGAGTTTAACCATTGGATCACAAGTTGACTCATAAGTGTAAAAAGGGTTGGGCTTGGTGACACATAGCTTTATCCCAGAACTTGGAGGCAGAGGCAGGTCAGTCTCTGTGAATTCAAGGCTAGCTTCATCTGTAGAGTGAGCTCCAGGCCACCCAAGGTTACAGAATGAGACCCTGCCTAAAAAAAAAATTCTCAAGCAAACCAAAAACCAAAGCCAATCAAGCAAGGGCTAGCTCAGCAACTAAGTGCTGCTCTTCCAGAGGACCTGGGTTGAATTCTCAGCACTCTTATGGTGGCTGACTGGCCCATTAGCTCAGGCTACTTATTAGCTCTTGTAGCTAATATTAACCCATTATTCTTATGTATGTTAGCCACCTGGCTCAGTACCTTTTTCAGAGGGGCAGCTCACATCTTGCTTCTTCAGTGGTTTGGGCAGAACTGCGGAGGGAGCTTCCTGCTTCCCAGAATACTCCTGTTCTCATCACCCCGCCTCTACTGACTGTCTGTTTGACCCACCTATACTTCCTGCCTGGCCAATCAGCTTTTATTTAAAACATGATTGACAGAATACAGACACTTCTCCCACACCACCCTTCCCATATAAGGTCATTAAGGAGCAAACACATCAAGGCTGTGAGTGTTGCGACTTCTGTTCTCTTATTTCTTCTGCTTAATAAGACAGGGTAGATCATTTATGAAGAACTGGGTAGCCAGGTCGTGGTAAAAATCTTGCTTAGGTTGCTAGGTGACATGAGACATGATGAGCTCCCACCTGCTGGGGAAAGGTGTGGGCAGGCAGAGTGTGTTCAGTGGATGCAAACCCATGAAGCAGAAGAAAAGGAGAAGGAAAAGAGCTGGGAAAGGAAAACCAGTCAAGTTTTCTGTGCACTAAGCACTTTGTGGTGTGGTGTGGTGAATTCTCTGGCATGTTGTTTGTGTTGTTTGAGCTGTTTTCTCTGTAGCTTGGGCAAATCAACTTACAACCAGGAAAATACCATGTCTTAGTGCCAGAAATGTCCTTAAAAAGTCAGTGTTAGATAGCTTACTCTTAGTCATATGCAATCTCTCTCTCTCTCTCTCTCTCTCTCTCTCTCTCTCTCTCTCTCTCTCTCTCACACACACACACACACACACCACACATCTATTGGTTTTTCAAGACAGGCTCTCTCTGTGTAACAACTCTGACTGTCCTGGAATTCACTCTGTAGACCAAGCTGGCCTTGAACTCAGAGATCTACCTGCCTCTGCCTCCTGAGTGCTGCTGAGATTAAAGGTGTGAGCCACCACCCCCCACTGTAATCTATATTTTTACACTAGTGTAAAAATATGTTTGTAGTCATGAATGGTGATGGGTTAAACTAACTGTCCTCATTTACCTACCATTTCAAGACCCGGTTTGAGCAGATGCTGTGCTAGACTTTGAGAACGAGGTTATGTGTATACTTCACTGAGTGTGTCCAATTGGAGGACCATCTGTGTCTCTGTGTGTGCTCAGAGCCTTACTTACCATTTCTGACACACACATAACCTTAGCTTTAAGCATGGGGTTTATTGAAGGAAAGCTGCTAACTAAATGTCCCGCTCTGGACTTCATAGAAGGAGCCACCATTATGCAGTGGCAGGTGGTGGGTATCTTCTAGTCATTAGGGTTTGCAGTGGGCTTGGTGGGAGGGATGGCTAGCCACGTTTCGGGCCCTGCTTTCTAACTGAGAGGCCGAGTGACCTCAGAAAACACCTGCCTTGCAGTGGGAGAGTTCTGGGTCTGCAGGGCTGCAGTGGGGTCATGGTGTGGGAGCCTGGAGAGCATGTTGCCGAACTGAAAGTGTGAGCGAATTGGAACAGAAACTTTGGGGTTTTGGAGTTAGGCTCTGGCTTCGGAGGACAGGAAATGCCAGGGAGAGACTCTGGGATGTCATGTGGTCTGGTGACAGCAAAGACAGGACACGGAGTTGATTGGATGAGCCTGGCTTAGTTGGAAAGAAGAGTTCCTGTAGACAGGAGAAGGGATTGAAGACGAGATGAGTGCTTCAACCCCTTGGCTCACCTCCCTTCTCCTTAGAGCCTTGTTTTGGCGACAGTGTTGGGAACCTAGCTGTGTTAGCTGTTTAAGCTTGGGCAAGCTAACCCTCCCTTTCGTCATCTCTTTTGCAGAGAGTGCGTGTTGAGCTTGATGAATGTGACTTCTTCTGAACTAGATCTAGTCTGTAGAAGCTGCTAGGGAAAGACTGAATCACTGATACATTTCACCTGCAGAGCATTCTCAACGTTCCTCTATCCCGTAGTTCCTGCTTAGCTTTTGCTTCTTTTGTTTAGAGTTTTAGTTAATTGAAGAGTTGGTTGATTTAAAACCTGCTCATGCAATGGTGCAATCAGAAGGGCAGATTGATTCAGTAAGCCTAGGGAGCAGAGAATGCCAAGAGTGCTCTAAGTGTTTCAGATGGGCTGGCTGGGCCTCTGCTTCCCAAACCAGTCTCCTAAGGGTGACCTAGTAGCAACTTGTTGTTTAGATACAATTTAAAGAAGAGGGGATGTGGGACATACCTACAATCCTGCAGTTCAAGCAGTGGGAGAGAGAGGCAGGAGGACTGGTCACAAGTTCCAGGCCAGCTTGGTCTGTATAGTGAGTTCCAGGCCAGTTAGTGTTTCAAAGAACAATGAATGAATGAATGAATGAATAAAGAAATAAAAACAGTGTATGCTCATGAACGTTCAAAAATTTACTTTCTTTTGGGATATTGTTAATTATTAAACTTATGAATCAGGGTTTTTAGGAAATGCCTGGTAGTTGGTATGTTTTTTCTTTTTTCTTTTTCTTGTATGTGAATGAATGCATGGTAACATTTTGACACATAGTTGCAAACTTACTGGAAACTTAATGGAAGTTACATTATAGCCATAATTGAGAGAACATATAGGCAAGAATAAAAAAGAAATAGTGGAGTAAAGGCATTTGTTATTATTTGCAACATTTTCTGTTGCAAAATAGAAAAAGGGAAATATACTTCAAAATTCAGCTCTCTGGTGTCCTCCTCTCTCAGAGGTCTAAGGGTCTCTAGAGATTTCTTGCTTTCTGTGCTTTCTTCTCTGGACTCCTTACCCTATACCCCAACCCCTTGGACTTCCCTGCACTTCCCTGCCTCTGCTCTGTCTTTCCCGATTTTCCTTCCTAGGATGCTTGTTCCCTCTATGCAGGCTTCCTTTGACACTCAGCCCAGGCTAGTCCTCTCTGGGAGTGGGCTGTGTGTACTTGGCTGTTTGAGGCCCTCTTTTCTTTGTGCGTCTCCTGTGGACATCCTATAGCTCTTGTACCGTGTAGGACTCAAGGCAATGAAGAATGGGGCTGTGATTCTCTTCCGGGTGAGATGCTGGTACAAATGCCTCGCTTCAGTCTGGCTTGTTTAGCAGATGTCTGTCACATAGCCATCATAAAGGATGAGTAAACACACCACACAAATAGCACATGGGAAGGACCTTCTGAGAAGACACCGATTCCCTCCCGCTAGTTAGAAGGAGACTAAGGCCCGTATGTTTGTCATGTAGCACATACAGCGTACAATCAGAACTAAGACTGAGAGAGTTTGGACAACATGGAAGGTTCTCTTTCATGTCAGCTATTTTCAAGGAGGCTAGTCTGTCTGTGAGACCAAACAGTGCTTAGTCCTGGAGTTTGCGCTGGGTCAGGTTCAAGGCATGTGGCCAAAGCAGTGTGGGAATCTGGCCCTGACTCTACTTAGGCTCGGTCTAGTGCCTCCATGTCTTTCAGTGTGAATCCTTGGGGCTGGGCCAGAAGTGAACGCAAGTGTTTAGGATTTGAGCTTCACAGGATGAATCTGGCTGAGGAGAAGCTCTGCTTGGCTTATGGTGTTTTCAATTCCTCATGGATGAGTTACTTGTTGAAGGTAATGTTTAAAGTCCCACATGGGCCATTAACCTGCAGACAGATCTTCCATCTGTCCTGGAAGGGTCTTACCTTCCCGTGGTGTTGGATGCATGTTTGTGAAGGCAGATGCTCAACAGATGACACACACACACACACACACACACACACACACACACACACATTGTTTTCCTCTTTTCAAGTTTGGAAAGAAATGGGAGACAATTAGGCCAGTGGGTTCTTTCCATAGGTTATTTTCCACTGGGTGGAGCTGGCATTTTAGGCACACACAGCATCCTCCCTCCTCCGTAGCCATCAATTCACATTCCTATCTAGACCTAGGTCAGTAGCAGTAGAGCATGTGGTCAGTATGCTAAACCTAGGTCAGTAGCAGTAGAGCATGTGGTCAGTATGCTAAATCTTTTTGGTGCCTTTTTTGTTTGACACAGAAAATAGAATATCATTTTTTTTTTTTTGAGTCCCTACTTTACTCTGCAGCTCAGGGTGCTTCTAACTTGTAGTGATCTCCTGCCTTTGGTTACATATGTGTACCACCATGGCGCGTTAGAAAATCCATCCATCCTTTCTTCATTCCTTCTTTCCTGTTTTTCCTCCCCCCCTCCCCCTCTCCCACCCTCCTTCCCTCACTCCCTTTCTTTCTTTTCGATAGGGTCTTTGTATCTAGCTCTGACTGCCTTGGAACTCAATATGTAGACCACCTTGAGCTTGAACACACAGCACTCTCTTTGCCTCTGTCTCCTAACTACTGTCTCCTATGTGCCCGGATTAAAGGCCTGCTTCGCTGTGCCTGCTCTCAGAGAGTCAAATTCTAATGAAAAGAAATTTAGTGTTTAGTGACTAAAGGAGGAGAGGGTCTGATGTTTTTCCTCTGTTACTATTTTAGATGTGTTTCTTTCGCGGGGCTGTGCTTCCCTAAGTCTGGCCTTATGTCTTTTAGTCATTTACACCATTAAGTAGTATCCCTGTGCTCAAGACTCAGCGTGTCCACTTGACTGCTTACCCAGCCTCCACAAGAACAGGCCTAGGTTCGGTCTCCATTACTGCCTAGAACCAGGTTTGGAGAGGCACACCTATAATTCCTTCCCTCTTGAGTTGGCGGCAGGAGGATCAGTTCAACATAGTGAGTTCAAGGCTTCTCCAAGCTACAGGTGACTGTGTCAAAACAAAACCCAGCACGTTTCTTCTCTGATTTCTATCGATATTGACACTTATGAGCAAAACTTTTAAGTTTTAAATCCAGATGTCCTAAAATATTGTTTATTTTCTTTTCTTAAATTCCTTGATATATAGATAAGAGAAATGAAACATTTATATAAAACTTAGGTATAAATGTTCGTCGCGACACCAAATAGTCATGATTACGGGTGTGGGTCACCAAGCCCTGCTTTCGCACGGGTGGGCGGGCAGGGACTGAGGGCCTCATGCTGTGTGCAAGCACATAACTGAATGCACACTATCTTTCTAACCCCAGTTGTATACTTTAAATGGGTGAATTTTATGGTTTGTGATTATATCTCAATAAAGATGTTAAAAATAGATTACATAAGCCAGTATGAATAGGATTCCATTTTTAGGTATTTTATAGTTCCGAGAGTCCCATAAAACATGTCTTTGTGTGTCAGAGATAACCAGATACCCCAATTGGAAACGATTTTTTTTAAGGGATTTTAAATACAATGGACTAAATTAACCCTGCTTCCTTGGGCCAGTGTAGTCTATGCTGTCTGCCTGGGGAGCTCTCATCCAATGAACCTCTGCATCCTGTACGCTTTGTTGCCATACCCCCTTGGAAGGCTTCTCAGCTCCCCAGCTGCCTTTGCTAAATGGAGGATGACTGGGATGCTGCAAAGATGTATAGTGAAAGAGTTTTGTATGTTTGCTTTTGGCTCTCTGCCCCCTCCCCTCACCCTTTCCTATGCTCGTTTCACCACATATGAGGGCTGGGCAGCTCCAGTTCCAGCCCTTGAGCTCTACCAGTATACCTAGTCTGCAGGGCACCATGCTGCTGGATCACCAACATACCTAGTGTGCAGGTCTCCATGCTGCTGGATCACCAACATACCTAGTCTTCAGGGCACCACGCTGCCGGATCACCAGCATGTCTAGTGTGCAGGTCACCACGCTGCCGGATCACCAGCATGTCTAGTCTGCAGATCACCATGCTGCAGGATCACCAGCGTGTCTAGTCTGCAGGTCACCACGTTGCTGGTTTACCAGCATACCTAGTCTGCAGGTCACCATGCTGCCGGATTACCAGGCAAGCGTGACATGTATGGGCTTTACCAGGGAGCAGACAGGGTCCTGGATCTCTTTCCACTCACCTGTGTGGTAAGAGTCTGTTGCCTCCCTTAGTGGCCCTCTTGGAGTTCACTGTTTCAGGATATGCGTCTTTGAAGATGAATCTTATGCTCAGAGATGATTTCCTCACTGTTCCCTCTGTGAGTTTTAACTAATATTTGCTCTGACCTGGTGCTAAATGGATGTCATATGTGTCCATATGTGTATGTGTATATGGAGGCAACATTTTCATGGTTTATAACTATCAGTAGTTTTAGCAATGTCAGGGCAGTCATTTTTCTCACTTTCTGTGTTCTATATTCAGTTATTGCAGAGTTGAGTTTTGGGCCTGTTGTATCTTTTTAGAATAGAAAACCAGCGTATGTTATAGGTATTGTGGTTCAGAAGAGGGCTTTTGAAGATAGTCTGTACTAAAAATGAATGTTTTTGTACACCTGACAGAATAGCTCACTGTCCATCCTGCAGAACAAAAATGGCCAGCTTTCCAAAATGTGGCCGGATTAACAGATGCAAGCCTTGGATCAGAAAGTGCTGGTCTTGTGTAGGTGGTTGAGAGAACCGTAGGCTTTGTGTTGTATTTTTTCAATGTTTAAAATAAATGGAAATTGGCAACTCTTGCATGTGGGTGTTTTAATTGTCATTCTGTGTCCGATATTAAACCTACTTTTTTTTTTTTTTGTTTTTTTTTGTTTTTTTTGTTTTTCGAGACAGGGTTTCTCTGTAGCTTTGGAGTAAACCTACTTTTTGATGCAAGTTTTTCTCCAGGAAATATTTTCTCATACTACAAAGGCATTTCAGATAAATAATGTATAATTCTGAAACCCAGTGTGCAGCAGCGTCGTTGTGAGTGATGGCCAGCGGATTTCTGCCTAGCAGGGTATTCTTCAGTGAAGAGTTCTCTTACAGCCCAGGAGAGAGCTAGAGAGGGCAGGGTGTGGGTTCCTGGGTGGAGTGTGCAGAGTGTGACTAACCACTAAATCCACTGACGCTGGATGCAGGATTTGGGATCTTCACCACTTGGTTGAAGTTCCAGAAAAATCCAGAGGCATCGCTGTGAGAGTGCCTCACATGGTCTGCTCACCATGGAAAAACAGTTGGGCTTGGAAGCTGGGCCATTCCAGTATGAAGAGCACCTTTCATTGATGAAGGCACATCCTCAAAGGTTTTTTTTTTTTTTTTTTTTTTTTTTTTTTTTTTTTTTTTTTTAAGGAAACTTGGAATGCTAATTAACCGCTAAGCATTCTAAGATTTAGTTTTATTGTCCATGTTTTATGATCTCTACCGATGACAACACCAGATGTCTGCACAAACACATCCAGATTCAGCTACAGAACTGGAGCATCCAGGAGGAGGTGTTTTCCTCATTAAGCAGCAGACATGTCAAGAGTGAGAAAAGGTTGAGGATGATCTTGGGTATTTGATGTTCCCAATCTTACTGGGTTGTTGTCAGGGATCAGAGATAATGATTTTTGTTGTCGTTGTTAAGAGTGTGTGTTGGGCATTGAACCCAGTACACACTCGTTAGGGGACTAGACCACTAAAAGCTGTTTCCAAAACAGAGGAAGGGTGCAGGCACTGGGAAGCAAACGTTAGTGGAGTTACCTGTAACCACTGCTCAGTTTTGCTTGGGTTGTCATTGGTAAGGACTATTTTCATAGACTTCTGCTTCTTCTCACCCCGGTTGGAGATGGCCCTGGGTGTGGGCCATTGGGTGGGCTATGTAAGCAGCCTTTCTTATTAAATTGTTCTAAGAGACATTTATGTCTCACTGGTCAACTGGAGGCTCCAGAGATGTTCGTTGAGGAAGTTCCCACTTTTGGCTCTGTGTGGCCCCTCTTACCAGAAGTGAAGCCTGTTTTCTCTTCTGTGCCCGGGATGCTGTCCTTCTTGGGCTTTTATGAAGAGTAAGTGGTTGCGTATCATCTTGCTGTGTGATAGAGTCTTAGTCCTGTTGAATCTTTTCTTCCTCCTCCGGTTTTAATTATTGGCTAGACCCACTTTTACTGACTAGTTTTTTTTTTTTTTTTTTTTTTTTTTTTTTTTTTTTGTTTTTTTTTTTTGTTTTTTTTTTGTTTTTTTTTTTTTGTTTTTCAAGACAGGGTTTCTCTGCAGCTTTTTTAGAGCCTGTCCTGGACCTAGCTCTTGTAGACCAGGCTGGCCTCGAACTCACAGAGATCCGCCTGCCTCTGCCTCCCGAGTGCTGGGATTAAAGGCGTGCGCCACCACTGCCCGGCTCTGACTAGTTTATTAATCAGGTCAATTTTCATCTTATTTATTATATCAAGTGTTGTTTTTCAAGATGCTTTGCTAAATAATCACTCTTTCTTCTAAGACGTTTTATAGAAATTCAAATGTGGTATATAAACCATCAGAAGAGGGAAAAAACAGTTCTAGGCCCCGCAGTGTATGAACGCCAGGAGGTGCAATGGGTCAGAGGTGACTCTCTGCTCCTTGGTCTTCCCTGTCTTCTGTTTTCATTTTTGCACGAAGCACCTGGGGGATAAGATAAAGTGCAGTGGCCTGTCCACTTCCATGCTGTGCCTGACTGTGCCGGGACTTACACCCGTGGCCCTGTGGTGGGTTTTCCATTAATCCTTGCTGTTTTCTACAGTGACGGAAGCTGTCATACTGCACTGATAAAGAAAACTGATTAATGTGTTGTCCAAGGTGGCTTTTCTGAGATAAAACACTGGCCAAAAAAAGCCAAAACAAAACACCAAGCAAGGGGTTTATTTTCAGTTTTCAGGTTGCAGTCCGTCATCACGGGAAGCACCTTAGGATTTCACCTGTAAGAAGATGTGGCGAGCTTCCCCCAGGTGCCTGATCCTCAAGACTCCAGAGAAGTCAGGAACTCCTTTTGCTACAGGGCCACTTACTGCTGGCAGACCCTAGGACAGAGTAGGAAGGGACGGAGTCAGGGCTCACTCAGCTTCTGAGATCACTCAGGCCGTGGGCAGCTCCGGTCCCTTGTACCTGACCTCAGTGGGACTGGTAGGGCCGGTAGCAGGGCTCTGTGTAGGTTTTCAGACGTCTGTCTAGCCCTGTGGCTCATTCCGAGGCAGGAGCTGAAGCACAGACCACAGAGGCTTGCTGACTTCTACAGACCTTGCTCAACTTGTTTTCTTACATAATACAGGACCACCTGCCCAGGGGAGGTACCGCCCACAAAAGGGCTGGGCCCTCCCACATCAATCATTCATCAAGAAAGTGCCTGACAGCCATGATATGCCACAAGCCAATCTGATGGAGGTAGTTCCTGTTCCCAGGAGACTGTAGTTTATGTCAACTTGATAAAAGCTAATCGGCATACAGTTGTGTGCTATATTTGAATTATTTCTCTATTTGATATTTTAAAAGATGGTCTCATGAAGCCCGGGCTGGTCTCAAAGTGCCTGTGTAGCTAAGTGTGACCTTGAATTTCTGGTCTTCCGGTCCCACTCCTAGGTGCTTATCTCCTGGGTGCTTAGGTCTCTACGACACCCAGTTTCCTCTGTGCTGGGACTGAAATGCAGGGCACTAGAAGTGCTGTGTAGGCACCACCAACTCTGTCTCTTCGAACATTTTGAAAGGCACCAAATCTGTATTTTTCACTTAAAAACCTTTTGAATCTTGGGGAGGATACACTTTGGAACTGCAAGTGTAATTTATTTGTAACTTGCCTGAGGCTTCTGAAGATCTGCCCGACTCCTTAACTAATCAGCTCTGAGACTACTGTAGGGCATAGGAACCACCCGTGCTGGATTTGAAATGGGAAAGGAGGCCTTTTGTGACTACTTGGAGCCTTTGTTATCTAAGCTTCTATAACTTCTGTGCCCACAGCCCTTTCTTACCCTTCTGTGAACCTCAAGCTGGTGACTGTGAACCGCTCACATCAGCATATAGGAGCACAGCACATCTTTTGCTTGTAAGGGCTGGCAGATTGATTGACACTCCTTTTAAAACTTAGTTCAGCTAAGGGCTCCCATTGTCAACCACCTCTTGACTTCACCCAAGAATTGACCTATTTATTGTATGAGAAATAGGGAGTGGTATCTCGAGGGTGTGGTGAGTTTTGGGTAGGGCAGGAGGTGTTGTTGGGTTAGACTTACAACATCATGGACACATGGCTTTGTGTTCCAGAGGACCCTCTCTCCCCATCTCTGCAGTCTGGGGCACAGTGTGGGCTCCTGCCCCGTGGAGGCTGTCTTCATGAAAGTAGTGCTCCCTCCTGTGCTCACAGAGACTTCGGAAGCTGCGTCGTTGGGCAATGTCATTTCCACTCTCCCTTCCAGCATTTTGTTTGTAAACATCGCTGCACAGGAAGGGCGCTGAAATGTAAAGCTTAGCTTCCTTTTTAGATCGCAGATGGGTTTTACGTATTTCTGATCTCCTTTGCTTTTTTGCGCATTCCTGGTAAAACGCTGAGCGATGGTTTCGGAAACATTCTAGAACACTTGTGTGTTTGATAGACTTTGGCAGAAGCCAGGCTTGGTGGTACATACTTGTCTCAGCATTTGGGAGGCAGAGGCAGGAGGATTATTCCAAGTGTGAGGCCTGCCTTATCTACATAGTGAGCGCTGGGCTGGATGAGGCCGTATAATGAGACAAGAGAATGAAATGTTTGAAAGGAAAGCTATACTGGAAGGGTTTTAGACAGAGAGCGGTTCTGTTTCCTTCCTGCCACTAAAGGAAGCTTCTTTCATGGACTCTACCCAGTCTTTGCGCTTGGCATCACAAGGATCCTCAGGTCGGAGCAATGGTGGAAAGTGTTCACCTGAGTGTTGTGCCGGGGCATGAGCTGCTGCTTGTTGACTGACTTGGGGAGCTATGGAGACAGGGTCTTTCACAGGAATATTCATCGTGTTTTCTCGGGTCAAGTTTATCTCAAGGGCATTTCAGAGAGGTGGGCGGAGACCCTGTAGAGACACCAGGGAGCAGTAGTGGTCGTAGCTATTCCCGGGAGTGGGGTGTTGATGGCGGTGCATGCCATGGCCGAGGGCCTTACCTGTGTGCACGTTCACCCCACAGAGGGTTGGCGGTGATGAAATCCTCACTTCCCCAGTGAGGAATGTTGGAATCGTGGACAAGGCTGCACAGTGATGCATGTTTGTCTCTCTCAAGCACAGCTCTGATGCTGTAGAGCCTGCACTATGACTTCTCCCCCTGCACAGGACACACCGTGTGACCGCATACTGTAGGACAGTGCAGTCCGACAGCAGTTCCCCAGAAGAGCATGTTCTCATCTGTCATGACTTAGGGGTTCAGGAAATAAGTTCGTTTTTGCTGTTGAAGATCAGTTGACTGTCAAAGCCCCTGGTTACTTAGCTATGGACCCTGGACCAGCAGAAGTCACTTTGCTTAGAAATACAACATCCTGACCCTCCGTTTCAGAGTCTGCGTTTTACGTAGGTTGGCGAGTGGTGCCTAACGGTTAGAGCTCAGCCGCTGCCCTGCAGAGACAGCTGGGAGGATTTTAAAGCCCAGCGTCTGTGCTGTACTCAGCAAAGGAACCTGGACGCTGAGTCAGGACGGGTGCCAACGGTTCTGCCAAGCTCAGGCAGGTTCCTGTGCAACCAGGATGAAGAGCAGCTGGTCTGTGCCAGTCTGCAGACCTCTCTGGTGATTGGCTCTTGGGATGTGGGGGTCCAAGCTGCCTTTGGTTGGATTTCAGATTGTCCAGTGCACCATGGGAAATGTCAGCCAAGGGCTGGTCAAAACGGCAGTTGCCCACAGTCTGTTGTCCTACCTGACTTTCCAAGTCCCTCCATTTTTCTGTCTGGTAATTTTACTGGTTCTTATTTGTGCAGACAGTTGATAGCCCATGTGTTAGGTATGCCGTTGGTTTTAACTATGAATTCTTTAAAAGTATTTATTTATTACAGCGTGTATGTGCATGTGCGTGCACACACACCTGTGCACACACGTGTATGTGTTTGGAGATCAGAGGACAACTTATGGGAGTCAGTTCTCGCTTTCCACTGAGTACTGGGGATGCAGCCCAGGTTACCAGCTTCTGGTGGCAGGCACCCTAATCTGCCGAGCTTTCCAGACAGCCCCGAGTTATAAACTCTTCTGGTTTACTTTTTGTTTTGTTTTTTTTTTTTTTTTTTTTTTTTGAGACACAGTCTTAGGTAGCCCAGATCTACCTCAAACTCATTTGTGACCATGAGCTCCTCCTGAGACTTCTAACCCTGCCCACAGTGTGGTGTTGGACCTAGGGTCTTGTGCATGAAAGCGTTCTACCAACTGTGGTACAAGCCAGCCCTGGCGATGAATTCTAACTGGTGTGTGGTCTGGGTCGTCACCCTCTGCTACCCAGAGCTGGGTCCGGCTGTTGAGACAGGCCATGAAGAGATCGCCCAGGAGGTGGTAAAGAGGGCGAGAAAGGAAAGGCTGGTAGAGGCATCAGCCATGTGGCCAGTCTCACTGGGTCCTCAGGTGTCCGTGATTTATAGACACAGAGGACAGCTAAGTGTGTTTTGTGGTAAAGCTGGGGAGAAGGCCTGAGTGCTGGACTGAGTGCTCTTGGTGGAATTTCTTTTCCTGTTTGTTTCCGAGTATACAACTGTGTAGACAGGGCACGGCAGAGAAACCCGGAGATGTATTTCATTTGCATAATTTTATGCTTTGCATCTTAGGACATTTCTTATCCCTGCCCCAAAGTACCAGGGACCTGTAAACCTTCTCAGAAGGTCTGTCTGTATCAAGGCCTGTTCTTTCATCAGCATAACCACTGGTGGCTTTGCTTTACCTCCCTTCCCCTTCCCTCCACTCTCCTCCCCTCCCTCCGTTCTTTCTCTTAAGGCAGAGTTTCTCTGTGTAGCCCTGAGTGTCCTGGAATTTGCTTTGCAGATCAGTCTCAATTCTGAGGTCCTCCTGCCTCTGGCTCCCAGTGCCAGATTTAAAAGCATGTTCCATTATGCCTGGCTGTTTAATTATTTTAACATTTGCTTATCTATTCATTTATCTCTGTGTGCATATGTGTATGGGCATACAAGTGCCATGGCAACTGGGTTTGGTTCTCTTCTTCTACCCTGTGCATTGTGGGTAGAAAACTCAGGTCATAGGATTTGTCAGCAATTGCTCTTAAAACGCTGAGCCATCTCTCCAGCATGTTTGCGTTCTGTTTGCTCTGGCAAGCTGAGCTCCTAGTATAGTTCTGGGCCTGGTCTGGCTCTCCTTCCTTTAGCTTCTTCCTCTGATGGCCGACAGTGTGTGTGCACAGTAAGCCAGGGACCTGCGTGTGTGTGCGCAGTAAGCCAGGGACATGTGTGTGTGTGCACAGTAAGCCAGGGACCTGCGTGTGTGTGCGCAGTAAGCCAGGGACCTGCATGCATATGCAGAGTAAGCCAGGGACATGTCTGTGTGTGCACAGTAGCACAGTAAGCTAGGGACCTGCGTGTGTGTGCGCAGTAAGCCAGGGAACTGCATGCATATGCAGAGTAAGCCAGGGACATGTGTGTGTGTGCACAGTAAGCCAGGGACCTGCGTTGTGTGTGCGCAGTAAGCTAGGGACATGTGTGTGTGTGCACAGTAGCACAGTAAGCCAGGGACCTGCGTGTGTGTGCGCAGTAAGCCAGGGACCTGCATGCATATGCAGAGTAAGCCAGGGACCAGCGTGTGTGTGCGCAGTAAGCTAGGGACATGTGTGTGTGTGTGCACAGTAGCACAGTAAGCCAGGGACCTGTGTGTGTGTGCGCAGTAAGCCAGGGACCTGCATGCATATACAGAGTAAGCCAGGGACCTGCGTGTGTGTGCGCAGTAAGCCAGGGACCTCCATGCATATGCAGAGTAAGCCAGGGACCTGCGTGTGTGTGCGCAGTAAGCCAGGGACAGATCTGGAGAGGGGCTGATAGTAGAGCAGCCTCCTCATTGGTGCTTTCAGAGGGGCAGGTTGCAGTTCTTACTAACAATAAAAAAATATAATAAAAGCATTACCTTCAAATCTGCTGCCGCTGTACGGCAGGCACTGTTAGCTAGAGCACTGTGTGAGGTGGCTCAGGGTGCTGGTCCTCAGTCTGTTGTGGGGCATCTTAGGCTGTATCTCAGGATCCTACAAGGAGTCCCGGGTCAGGATGAGGAAGCTGCCACTCTTGAGACTGAGAGACCAGCACAGCAGGACTGTCCTGTATGTACGTAGTCACCAGATCTGTGCAGATGCCATACTTCTCAAAATCAGAGGTGTGCAGTAACTTCCGGCAGCTGTTTGTCCCCTGCTGTAAGTGTGTGTGTGTGTGTGTGTGTACATGTGTGTGCATGCATGTCCTGAATATAGACTCAAACATTCTTTTAGCTGAGATGTTTTAAACCTGCCCTTGTTTTGATCTAGGCAAGGGTTGTAAAGTCCACGTCCTGTGTGTTTGAGGCTGAACGACCTAAGTAGTAGTCTGTTTACATATTTCACGGGCCAACGACCTGCCAGCTTTCCCAGGCTACATGCTAGAGAGAGATAATGATAATCATAGCTTAGGTTTATGTGGCATCTTTCTCTGAGAGGTTCAAAGTGGCGGAGCCACTCGAGACTCCATTATGGCCATGTCCTGTGAGGTAAGTGATCTGTAGTACCTTCTGAGTTCCTGCACAGATGGGGGAAGTGGTGATTTCATCAGCTCACTTGAGAGCAGGGCCCAGAGGGTCACTTTTGCAACACTGGGCTGCTGAGAACCGCGACACCGATCTGCCCCTCTGAGATGCGGTTGTGTGAATGCTGGGCACTGACTGCAGTGTTGGGGATATTTACGCTTTGTAGAATGGACCGGAATTTCCGTGATACTTGTCTCGCAGGCTGGCACATCCTCCCCTAGTTTCCCTTGTATTTGGCTTGTTCTGGCCCTTCCCTTCTATCCTACCACCACCCCTCTGTGTCGTGGGGGCTCGCACTTGCAGGCACCCGCTAAAGCTTCTATAGAGTTCTGCAGCTCTGTCTGCAGACTGTATGGCCTGGTCTGCTGTATTGGCGGCTCCCATAAAACATCACCGTAAAGTGTAAGGCCGACTGTTTCATGTAGAATCAGGTTCTGAACTGCAGGGCTCATGACTGATGCAGGTGCTAATTAAGGACTAGTCCTCCAGGTTTGAGGAGCCCCTTGTGATTAAGCCTGAATGGACGGTAAGAGGTACGCTTCATGTACAGCGTGGACTTAGTAACGTGTTGGTCATGGGGGTATATGTGCTGCTGTCTTCCTGGAAGGAGTGTTTGACTTGAACATGGTTTTTGAATCATTAATTCATCATTGTGTGTGTGTGTGTGTGTGTGTGTGTGTGTGTGTGTGTATTTTTAGGGTGCTGGAATTGAACCTAGGGCTTTTATGAATACTAGGTAATTATACCAGCAGCAGTAGCAAGCTAGATCTTTTTTTTCTTTCTTTTCTCCCTCCTCCCCCATTCTCCTTTCCATTCCCTCTTTTTTTTTATATATATATATATATAATTGACAAAAGCCTGTGGACTATACTCTGTAACCTCCAGCCCCACTCCACTTGAAACATAGCCTCCTGGAGGGAGGAAGCGGGGCTCGGGAAGCTAAGGAACCTTACCAATATAAAGGTCGGAAAGCTAGAAGATTCACAAGGCCTCTGCCCACAGCTGTGTAAGCAGTAAAAGCTGGTGGAGGTGGGAGATGCTTCAGTGGAAGTGCCTACAAGCTGGGCAGGGTTGCAGCTCTCCCGAGTGGTCACTCGTGCTGTGATGGGCTTTTTGGTGGTGCAACTACTCCTCTTTTTAGTCACCCATGCCCCTGAAGTGACCGCCACCAACCGAGGGGTTCACCAATCTCAACTTGGTTGGAGTCATTTCTTAGGTCTGTTGCCAGCGCCCTCCCTGTCTGTGGTGAATAAGTATATGCTTGTTCATGCCGAGCCAGAAAAACCATCCAATGGAAGTTGTGGAAGTAGGCAGAACAGCAGGGAATTCCCGTGTGCCCAGCAAAGGGGTTCTGGTACCTGTGAGCGCTGGAGTTAGAGGAGGCATCATCCAGCTGTTGGTGCCCTAAGACTGTGCCAGTGGGTGTAGGGTGTGCTGACCCACCTCTGCAGATATTCTTTGTCATTTCTTCCCAGGGAGGCTGAAGCATTGCTTCTGTATACTCCTCTTTGAGCAGAGTTCAGCACTGCCAGAGACACCAGCTTTCTGGGCCCTGTGGTGACTCGCTGTCAACAGGGGATGATGCACTGTGCTGTGTACCTCAATAGAGGATGATGCATTGTGCTGTGCACTCACCACTTCAGTAGAGGACAATGCATTGTGCTGTGCACCTCAGTAGAGGACGATCCATTGTGCTGTGCACCCACCACCTTAATAAAGGATGATGCCTTGAGCGTGGCTGTGGTTGTGACTTGTGTCGTTTTCTCCAAGTGGAGCTGGCTTTTCAGTTTTAGTATGCTAACTATCCAAAGGTATGTATCTATGTGTCTACCTCATAGTGTGTGCATGCCAGCGTGTCTGTGCATCCATGTGTGCCTGTGGTGTGCATATGTGTTATGTGTGCATTGTGGGAGCTCAGATTGAAGGGATGTTATTACCACTGCTGGTAGGCTTCGGACTCGTTTTTAGAGTTGCAGGCTTTCAAGTGTCTCTGAGGTAATCATTGACTCTGTTGCGTAACTCTGTGGATTACGGAAATGCAGTCAGTTTTTGTATGACTCATAAATCTTAAAAAACATTCCTGTTGAGATACTTAGAATTTCCTGGAGTGTTTGTGTGTGTGTGTGTGTGTGTGTGTGTGTACATATGCATGTGTGTGTGAACTTTGCAACAGAACTTTCCAAGTTTTTCATTCTTATTTTGTTAACCCTGTTGTAACTCTTCACTCTGCTTCATTGAAAGAGCACTGTATTATTTTCACCTCTCTGATGCATCCTCCCTTCTCCTTTGCTTCAGCCACTGTGATGTCTGAGTCCTGCTGACTGTGGTAGGGTATTGAAATCAGGATGAGGACCGACTCCGTAGCCGAGGGGGAGATGGAATCATTCGGGTTTCCCTCCTCTTCTGTGCTGCTGCTCTGCACCGTTGGTGGTGGAATGACGCCAGCATCTTCTTCCCCCTTGTTTATCGAGTGTCATTACCATGCCTGCCTCCTCAGGGACCTGACTGATTGGTAAATTAGTGCCGGCAGAGAAGGGGGAGACATCGTGGGAGTGGTGTTTTCTTTAAGCAAACGCTCTCTACAATTTTGTTCTTTGCATGTCAGTTTTGGGGTACTAGAATAAATCTATATGTACAGAGCCGTAAATGATCCAAAAATCTAGCGTTCTGGGTGTTTAGAAGACCTACCGCATGTAGCAAGTGTCAGGAACCGGTCATGGACCTTGGGGAGATCTGGCTCCCGTCCTCAGTGGGAAGGCATGTTCTTTCTTTCCCAATCCCCACATGTAGTGTGGTACCTCTGGGTATAGTTACTTTCCCCTGTCATTCATAAAGTCCCTGGTCTGTCCACCTTGGTGGCAGTAGTAGTCATAAAGTTATTCAAAATGGGAGAGGGTTTGGCCACTAATTTCCTGGCAACCTACATGTGCCTTCCCCTTGCAGGGGCTCTTCTGCTGTGAATGTGTAGTTTTCATCACTGTGGGTTTTTTCTTTCCTTGGACTGTTACCTAGTGTTAAGGTGAAGGGTGGGTGGGTGTTCATTGGGTGGGGGCCCAGCGATGACAGCCATCCTTGCATCAGATAACCGAGCACTGTGCCCTGGATTCCTGCACTGTCATATTCCGGTTATGTGAATGTCTGCCGCCCGGAGCATCCACAGTGCCCCAGGGGAAGCACGGAGGAAAGGCCAACTGTTGGCGAATGTATTGGATGTGTAATGTCATTTATCTACCTCTGCCTGTTGACGTCTCACTGACTGGGAGTGTCACCGCACATGCGGGTGTAGAAGAAGAGATGTTTAGGGTGGGGAGAAATGCCCCAAATATGTTTTTTCTTTTTAAATATGGTGTGGTCTATGACATGCCTTGGAAGTGCCCTCTCTCGAGCATTATCTGAAGAGTATGGATTTCAAAATGCACGGTATGGGAATCTTTGGAAAACAATGGGTTTTTGCTTCTGAGGTTACAAAAGCCCAGCTATGCGGAACGTTTTCAATAGAATAAGATCGTTCACTCGTGTGTTTTGTTAAAGATAGCCTTGCTAGCCGGGCGGCGGTGGCGCACGCCTTTAATCCTAGCACTCGGGAGGCAGAAGCAGGCGGATCTCTGTGAGTTTGAGGCCAGCCTGGTCTACAAGAGCTAGTTCCAGGACAGGCTCCAAAGCTACAGAGAAACCCTGTCTCGAAAAACCAAAAAAAAAAAAAAAAAAAAAAAAAAAGATAGCCTTGCCACATGGACTGGAAGATTGACAGCATTCCTAAGGGAAGCTGCAGCTACTCCTTCCCCCTTGAGAGCCCTTCCACCCCATCTCATGTGCAGCACACACTTCCTGCAGCTACTTGAGCCTATAATTGGTTCTGTAAATTAATCGGCACAAACTCCAGTACCCACTTTACTCTCAGCAGCTCCAAGGTAAGGAGACATTTAGATGCTGATTAGATTTCTTAGTTCCTTTCCTTTCCCTTTCAAATCTCCACCCTGTCTGTCTGTCTCTGTCTTTCTCTGTGTGTGTGTCTGTGTGTCTCTGTCTCTGTCTCTCTCCTGTGTGTGTGTGTTCCTGTGTGTGCATTCCTGGGTGCCAGTCTTCCCCTTGCACGTTGTTTGAGAGAAAGTCTTTCTCACCAGGCCGAGCTAGCCAGCCCTTAGCGTCTTGGGATTGTCCTGTCTCCGGCTCCTGTCTCGTCTGGGAGTCCTGGAGTTGCAGACAGGTGCTGCCACATCCGGGTTCTGCAGATCTAAGCTCAGTTTCTCATACTCCTGTAGCGCACTCTGCCCACGGGGCTAACGCTTCAGACGTACCATGGTTTCCTGCCTCTTGCTCTCTCATTCCCTCCCTGGATCAGAACCTAGAACTCCTGCCCAGCCCTCACCGCTTACCTTTGCCAAGAGCATACTGAGAAGCGAGAGCAGGGATGTGCCCTGGGACCATTACTCTGGTCAGTGGCTGAGACAAGCTTTGTCCCAGAGAACTCAAGTGTCCTACTTGATGGTCTGGGACAGTTTACCGTCCTCTTCCCAAAATTCCACAAGAGACAAAGAAATGGGAACAGAAAGGGGGAAGGAAATGATTTTAAAACATGTTTGAGAATACCAGGAAAAAAAAATCTTACCTTCAGTTAGATGTTCCTGCATTTCTTAAATTTTCCATTATTTTGGCCGAAATGAGAAACCTTAAAACACAAGAGTGTTTTTTTTTTTTCTATCATTTCACAAGGACCCATACTCCATTTATTTTAAAATTTAAAATTCATCTTGATTTGTTATTATTGTATGTATAGATGTGTGAGTGTGGACACACATGTGCACAGCGCATGTGTGGTCAGAGGACAGTTTTGGGCAGTGGTCCTTTTTCCTCTGCTGATGGCTCTGAGGACCCATGTTGTCAGGCCTGACTAGCATTTTTATACCCCGAGCCATTTCAGCTTTTTTTTTTTTTTTTTTAGCTAAAGTTTTCCATTTGCATTTTTAGAATGCTTTAAATAATCAAATTATGAGTTTAAACATGAGCAATTTCAGAAACTGCGTATGAGATAAACATTATTTTGAGTGGGTTTTAAAATAGTTAAAGAGATGCATTCACTTAAATGACGTAGAAACACATGCCAGTGTTTGTTTAAAAGTGATAGGATTATGACTTTTCCTGAAGATTTTATACTGTGGTTGGTAATATTTTTGTGATGGATCTAGACTATATATATATCATTTGCTTTAATTTAAACATTCTAGTAGACAATAAAATAAGTATATTTTAGAGAGCATATTTAGATGTTTAGATGGAAGTTGCAACGTCTCAGTGTGTAATTCTTCCAAGTCAGTGCTTTTTTTTTTTAATTAAAATAATCTCAGACTGTGGATGAACTCAGTCGGTAGAGTGTATGAAGCACTGGGTTTGATCCCAGCTAGGCGTCAATTGGATGAGGTAGTATATGCTTTTAATATCAACACTGAGGTAGATGTAGAAGATCCAGAGTTTACTACAATGAGTTCAAGAACAGCCTAGGAATCCTGAAACCGTATTCAGGATAGATAGATAGATAGATAGATAGATAGATAGATAGATAGATAGATGATAGATAGATAGATGATAGATAGATAGATGATAGATAGATAGTTAGAGATGATAGACAGATAGGTAGATAGAGAGATGATAGATCCATAGATAGATTCATAGATAGATAGATTCATAGATAGATAGATAAATAGATAGATAGAGATAGATGATAGATAGGTAGATAGAGAGATGATAGATCATAGATAGATTCATAGATCGATAGGTATATAGATAGATGGATGATAGATGAGAAGGCTTTGATGTCATCTCACAGATGAAAAGTTTGATTTGAAAGAATGGGCTGATTCTGGCAGTTGGGGACTAGAGAAGATGGAGAGCTTCTCACCAGAGGTTTTCCCGTATCCTCAGGTTGATCTTACTGTAATCTTACTGTACTTGGTTCTCCCAGGATACTTAGTAACCTAACTCCTGTTCAGATCTCATATGTCACCTTTATAAAACGGCCCTACACCCAGGACCAGAGGTGGAGGCTGGGCTCTGCCTTGTCTCTCCTAGAACTTTTCAGGATCCTTAAGGATGCTCGTAGCTTTTCTT
Organism: Arvicola amphibius; assembly: GCF_903992535.2. Classification (NCBI taxonomy): domain Eukaryota; kingdom Metazoa; phylum Chordata; class Mammalia; order Rodentia; family Cricetidae; genus Arvicola; species Arvicola amphibius. Next base: position 52,807,745 of record NC_052061.1, read on the forward strand.
GTGCTGCTTCGTATAAACATCTTTAAAATTAAAATTGTTGTCAGCTTTTCTTTTGTTGTTATACCAGCATCTGGGTCCAGAAGCCAACTAGGATGATATTTAAAGCAAACAACATGACAACAGAAAAATCTCCAAAACAAAGCTATCACGCATATTCAAATCAGTATGTATTCTCTCATTTAAGTTAAAACATCCAGAGCTGTAGCCACCAGCCACTTCACAGTTCCTCACAGCTGTGGGCTGTAGCCATTGTCTTCAGAGCTGAAGGGCTGTGGAGGAAAATCCCGTTAATTAAGTAAGCCATCTGTCTCCCTGGCTGTGCGCTGTTGCTGGCGTGAGCCCGTGCAGTTCAGGTGTGAACGATCTACACTGTGGCACCCTCTCAGATGCCTCAGCCTCGCGTGGAGCTGTGATTCTAGCTCAGGCCAAACTTCTATCTTTTATTCTCTATATATATAGTCTAAAAGTGTTAATTTCTTTTGGTTCTCCTTTGCTACTATTAGTTTTCTGTTGATTTTTTTTTCTTTAATAAAACATTATTTTGGTTGTGACAGGGTCTCATGTAGTTCTTGCTAGACTTAGGTTTGGTATGTAGCCAAGGAGAATGACCTGGAACTTGTGCTTTTCCTGCCTTCACGTCCCGAGTGCTGGGAATACAGGTGCACTGTAACATTCCTGGCTTATACTGGGCTAAGGATGGAACACAGGGCTTCTTTCGTATTAGGCAAATACTCTACCAACTAAGCTATGTTCCTAAGTCACAGTAAAATTTTTTTACCCATAGAAAGAATGTCTTTTTGAAAAAAGGTTTTGTTTTATTTTTAACTATGTGTGTATGTGTGTGTGTCTTTGGGTCTATATGTGGGTATGTGCACATGGGTGCAGTTGCCATGGGAGGGAAGAGGGCACCAAATTCCACAGAGCTGGAATTATAGGCATTTGTGAGCCACCTAATGCGGGTGCTGAGAATCAAGTGTGTGTCTTCTGTGGTAAGAGCAGTAAGTGTTCGTAAAGGCTGAGCCATCTCTCCAGTGCTGAAGAATGTGTCTTCATGGAGCTGGTCTATTTACAGATGAACTGACAGGCTGGAGAATTGCTGAATAAATACCATGCTTCACACATGAAATAAAATGTCACACTTTGAATTAACTACTGCCTTTGGGAAAGCCATGACTGTGTTGGCATAGGACTAACATTTTGATTTTGGAACAATATCTTTAGTGAATAAAAAAAGAGAACAGTCCATCGTGTTTGACTGGGTTTTGTGTGCTCCAAACGTTCCAACACTTCTGGATAGTTCCCAATACAACTCCAGTTCTGTACAGGAGCAGCTTCCCATCTGCAAGAAACAGAACCATCTACAACCGACAGAACACCCAGTCAGCTCAGGGATCTTTCTCAGCCCGAGCCACTGTGGAATCCTTTCCATGGGCAGGAGAACCTGGCTGTTTGAATGTATGCTATGCATACGTTCATAGGAAATTCTGGCACTATAATAATAATATAATTATAAATTATAAATAAAATTATAAATATAATATATAATTATATATATATATTATATATATATAATTCAGTGTGTAAATGCATCCACAGGAGATCCTGGCATTGTTTCACAGCTTATCATTCTTGCCTTTGCGGAACTTCCTGGGCCCTGTTCCATTGTGTATCATGCGTGTATTCACAGGAGACCTGGTTTTGTTTCTCCGTGTATCACGAATCCACAGGAAATGTTTTATTGTATATCATATGTGTATTCACAGGAGATCCCGGCTTTGTTTGAGTGTGTATCATGCATGCTAGGAAAGCATTTTAACATTCCCAGTCTAACTGTTAACTGTTAAAAAACAAGCAAGCAAGCAAGCAAGCAAACCATGCTGAGGTCTGGCAAGTCTGTTTATTCTGTCCCATTTCTCCAAATGTGGAAACCACCAGAAGAAATCCATCAAAGGAGGATGGGAAATGACTGAAGAGCAGACAGGAAATGTCATTCCCGCTACCCCAAGCTCATCTAAGGACCATGGGCTCAGGCCACAGGGGCAAGTGAAATCCAATAGCTCCTTCCTGCAAGGACATCTCGGTCACCAGGGAAGAAGCACCAACTGTGAGGTTGAGGAGCCCCACTATGAAATATTTTCTTGATTTGTACATAACATGCAACCTTCAGGTGGGCAAGGCGGGGCAAGGCTCCCTGTCCCTAAAGTCCCACAGCTTCTGCAGAACCTGGCTTGCACTGAGAAGCGTGGGAAATGAGCTTAGGTTACTGTCCCCAGGTCATAGTACAAAGTCAACGTAAACACACCCATTCACCCATAGGAACTCCTAGGTTGCTTTCATGTTTGCTATCGTAGCTATGTTCAACAGTAAACAAACAAAACAAAGCAGACTATCTTGCGATTTAGCCCGAACACCAAGTTTCAGCTTCTTATTAAGCTTGATGCTGTGAGCGTCGTTTCTAGCATTTTCCTATTATAGTGCATTGTGTCTTCCTTCTGGACTGATTGTTGTTGTTTGTTCGTTTAGAAGTCTTGTTTCACATGCAGAAACAGAACAGAAAAATACCAGCAGTTTGTGATAACAGCTCCCTCCTCTTTTCTATTTAAGAAGTACAGCTTTAGTAAAAATGTTTGAGACTAGGAGTGTATTGCTGGCCCAGGGGATAAAGCAGGCAGGAGACCAAAGCCTAAGTTCCTCCTTCCCAATGATTTTATTAATGGCTCCCAGCAGACTTTTCGCCGCAGAGCCGGATTTCCTCCCATTGTGTGTCCTGGTGACCTCTGAGAAATAATTCTGCAGTGCAGGGTGCATGTGACACCTTTCAGATTACGGGCTTGTAATAACGAGATGTTTATACCTGAAAATACTGCCAACAAAATTTTATTACCAGGGTAAGGGAAGTACTTACGCCTCCTATTAAGTCAATTGTTGCTCTTTATATTCTGCGTTGTTCCGAAGCTGTTTTGAAAGTGTTTTCCTTGAGTACCTTAGCCGTCAACCAGAACTTGGGCTTAACAGCGAGTACCCTCGAAGTGTTTCACAGATTGTAATTGTGACTCCAGCTTTGGAGAGCTTCTGTATTTGGGGGCAAGAGATTGAAAAGCACAGCGGGTCTTGAAGACGTATATTCCAGGTGTTTTTGTCAAGGACAAGTGAAATTTTTTTTTTTTTTTTTTTTTGGAACAAGTTTTGGTACGTTCAAAACCGTTCATAGAAAAGATGTAGCTGCTCTCATATCCATTGTCATTTCCAGGGGGCTTTCCCACAGGGATACCGTGGCATCTGGAGACAAAAGGGGTAAACAGCAGGGTGCTCTCAGGAAGGGTGGGTGGGAGTCGCTGATTTCCGATCCCATCCAGAAGTCTTTTACTAATTCATTTAATTTTATTTTTTGTGTATGGGTGTTTTTTGCCTGCATGTATGTTGTGTACCACATGTGTGCCTGGTGCCCACGAAGGCTAGAAGAGGCCACTGGAATTAGAGTTACTGGTGGTTGTGAGCTACCAAGGGGGTGCTGGGATTCGAACCTGGGTCCTCTGGAAAGAGCAGCTCATTCTCCAACCACTGAGCCATATCTCCAGTCCAGTATCGGGAAGTCTTAATGCCATTGGTTTGACCTTGACATTTTGAGGCCAGTTCTAGCTCTTCCAGGGCTGCCTTGAAACTATACCCCAGTCTGGCCTTGAAACTAGCATTGTAAAGCCCTTCACTTCTCAGCTTTGGGATTCCAGGTGGGTGCCACCAGGCCTGGCTGGGCGCTAATTTTTTTTTTTTTTGTTTGTTTGGTTTTTCGAGACAGGGTTTCCCTGTAGTTTCTAGAGCCTGTCCTGGAGCTAGCTCTTGTAGGCCAGGCTGGCCTCGAACTCAGAGATCCGCCTGCCTCTGCCTCCCGAGTGCTGGGATTAAAGGCGTGCGCCACCACCGCCCGGCCTGGGCGCTAAATTTTTAATCACTGCTGTTTGTCAGCATTTTGTCATCAGTGATGCTGGCCCACTTCAATTTTTAGTAAACAGGGAAGGTAGATTTAGAAGTATTAAAAGAAAAGCAAACCTGATCACTAGGAAGAAGATCCTACCAGGTCCTCCCAACAGCAAGCTGTTAATGTCTTTGGAAAGACTATTTGGGGCTGGGCAGATGGCTCATGCCATGTGAGCGTGGGGACCTGAGTTTGGAACCCTGACCCCCATGGGAAAGCTGATAGGTGGCGGTGGGGAGGGGGGGTGGTGGTGGTAAGGAAGGAGGGGCCGTGCACTCGTAACTCCGGTGCTCAGAGGCAGAGGCCAGCAGATCTCTAGTACTTGCTGGCCAGTCAGCATCTCTGAGTCAGCTAGCCTCCAGGTCCCAGTGAGAGATCTTACCTAAAAAACAGCAGCAAAATCCCACAGAAAACTACCACACCAAACCCCAAGGTAAGATGGCTGTCTTCTGAGAATGACACCAGACTCAGACCCCTTTGCTTTCACGTGCACGCAGATAACCCGCGTCTGCACACACTCAAACATGCCTACATACCTGCACACAAGATAATGGGTTTGTCATGTATACCAGTGCAGCACCCGGGTCTCTTAGTTTCCACGTTTACATTGTGGGGTGTAGAGTTGCGAAGTGGGGTTTTCTTCTAGGTGTTTATTTTTGGGCACGAGGGAGCAATGTCCCTGCAGCTTTGCTGGGGTGCCCCGATGCCATGTGCTGCAGGTCTGCTTCTGAGGGCTGACATCTTTCACTAGGGCAGGAGTTTGCATCTTTTATTGTGTGTCACCTTCAATAATTTATGTTATTTACCGCGTAGCAACATAGACCTCGTGTGCTCCCTTGCATCCGTCTCCAAAGGGGATGAACTTAGGGCACCGTGGCCATATTGCTGACCTTCTGCTGTACCCATTCATTGAAGATAGCGATTGCTTTCCGCCTGGGCCAGGTCCAGTGTTTAGAATTCAACAAACTGAAACTCTGACTTAGAAATTGCTAGGTCCCAGGGTTTAGAATTCAGCAGACTGTGAATCTGACTTAGAAAACGACTTGGTCCTCTCACAAGGAAGCAGCCTTCTCTCAGCTCCCCACCTCCTCCCATCTCCCCTCCAGACAGCACAGAACTTATAAATGCTAGGAGACACTGCACACACTGGCTCTAAGTTCAGGGAGTTTTATTTCAGTTCTGGGTTCGATGATGAAGGCCTTTAATGTCCAGTCTGGAAAGGTGCTAGCTCTTGCTTTATAGTGTGGGTTTCTGCAGGTGAGACACTACCTAATTATTCACCGGCTGCCTCAGGTAAGGCTGTGGTAATTGCTGGAAATATTTTTTCTAGCATTTGACAACTGTCTTCTAAACAGGCAAGTCTTCATGTTCTGGATCCTGATGGGGTCAGGGGGTGTAGCAGTGTTCATTCTCACCTTGGTTCTTCTCTGAGCCTCAGGTTTCCCCAGAATCTACTGCTTTCCTTGGCTCCTGAGGCAGAGAAGCCTTCAATCTTGCCTGCTTTAGCTGTGGCCCTGTGAGCATTGTTCACTTGAGTCCTCCTGCAGGCCACCCAGCTGCTGAGCGGTGTATTCTCCCTTTAGTAAAGGGAATTCCGGAGAATACAGCTTTAACCCTGCTCTGCAGCTTCGTCTTTGGGGGAGGTGGCCAGTGTTTGTCTTGGTTTTCCTACCTCTACCTAGGAGAAACTCATTGGTTTGAGGTAGGGCTAGAAGGACAGGGAAAGGTGTTGGAAGCTTCTCACCAACTGAGAAACAAGAATTTTGGCACAATTCGCTGTGCTGAAACATTTTTTTTATGAAGGATGCGGACATAAAAATAGTATTCCTTTATATATTTAGGTATTTTAAAACAACAGTGAGCCGGGCTTAAGTCTGTGTATATATGACCTTGGGTATGACCTCATTCCTTTCTGCAGACTTCTGGGACCTCAAACAAAACAGTTAGCTTTGTTGATAGTGAAGATATCGTATCTTGCTACATCCCAGTGTTAGACTTTACCTTATCAATTGCAATCAGAGGTCCCTCAGCCACCACCCTCTGATCTCATTTAGGTTCCTTAGCAACCCTTTGAAGATGGTAGCTTAGAATCCCACCACAATTCCACGTGCAACTGTTGCAAAGATAATGAGTCTGGATTATCTCTTGGGGAGAAAATCATGCTCTTGGGTGGGGTGTCTGACCTCCTTCTTAGTGGCTCTCTTTCTCTTAGCCCTGCTGCTCAAGTCTAAGTTAGTGTATCTCTATTAAACCCTGATAGTGCTCAAAACGACCTAGTCTGAGGTTCTTTCCTGTACCGCAGCCACAAATCCTGGTTTTTAGTAGTTGAGGTTTCTAAAATGTTAAAGGAGTTCCTCAAAGCACTGTGGCCACAGCGTCCTGTGCCTGTCCTCTGAAACACTGGTGGGTTGATTAATTAGCCAAACATGGATGTCTCCTGCTGTGCTCCTGGGTCTGGCAAAGGAGAATGTTCTAGAACTCCCAGTCCTGGGTGAGATGGCCGTGCGGATGTCCACAGAAGTGACCAGTGGGGTAGGAGATACATGCATGGTTCTATCTGGAGACACACAAAGGCTTTTATTTTTTTAATAATAAAAAGTATTTTAGATTTATTTTGTGTGTATGAGTGTTTTAACCACATGTATGTGTATGCATCATGTATTTGGTCACAGATGTTTGTGAGCCACCATGTGAGTGCTGGGAACCGAATTTGAGTTCTCTGTAAGAACAGCAAGTGGGAAGTAGAAAAAGACAAGAACTCCTGAGTAAATTGGGAGCGTGGGGATCATGGGAGAGGTAGAAGGGGAGGGGGAAAGGGAGGGGAGCAGAGAAAAGTATATAGTTCAATAAAAAAAGGAAGCTAAAGAAATAAAATATAAATTCATTAAAAAAAAAAAAGCAAGTGCTTTTACTGTAGAGCCATCCGTCTTTCCGGTCCCAGGAAGGCTTTCTTGACACCCCAGGCTGATGGCAGCTGTCACATTCTGCAGAGGCCTCTGGGGCAGATTTGGAGGCCTCTGTCCATAAGAGGAAGAAGGTGGAGCACGGGCTTGCAGTGCTGAGTAACTTAGTCTCCGCCCGGGTACTTGGGGGTGACACAAACAGCTGAGGTTTGGAAGCTTCTGCCTTAATTGTGTGGGTGTGGTGTTGGGGGTGAGAGTGTAAGATCTCTAATTTCCTGTTCACGTAGTTGCTCTCTCTCTGGTTTGATGGTTCTTAGGTTGGCAGAGACAAAGAAGAGCCATAGGTTCATGGTGGCCGCATCCTCCACCCTGCAGCTTCTCCTAAAAAACGTATTCTCTTCCTCGGCTTGCTAAGAAGCCATTTGCTCCCGAGCTTCATCTTCCTGACAGTGTTCTGTAGATCCCCACCACGTGTTTGTTTCCTCCTTGGCTGTGCGCCCACTCGATTGTTGGAAGCCAAGGTCTCCAGCTAGACTCATTGCTTCGGCTGCTGCTGCTTCTCTTCCCTAGACTGCTGTATTTCTGCTTCTCCCCTGCGATGGACATCTCTTGCGAGTAATATACCTGCTTCTGGAACTTCTCTAAGCTCTGGAGGCAGGGCTGCACTGTGCTCTTTATTCTCAGTGCTTGTTACTGCATCCTGGGCTTCTCTGGTCAGTAAATGGCAAACTCTAGTGCTGGTGCTGCCTCTGGCTCCCCTTCTTGTCCCGTCCGTCCGTCCGTCCGTCCGTCCGTCTGTCCCTCCGTCCCTCCCTCCGTCCGTCCGTCCCTCTGTCCCTCCCTCCCTCCCTCCGTCCCTCCTTCCCTCCCTTATTTCCTTCCCTTTTTTTGTAGTGTGTGTATGTGTGCACATGGGCGTGTGTGTGTGTGTGTGTGTGTGTGTGTGTATTTATTTGTGAAGGCCAGAGCTGATGTTGAGTGTCTCCCTTTTGGCTCTCCACTTTTTATTTTTTGAGATGGTTTCACTAGGCTGGCCTGAGACTCACCATGTAGACCAGGCTGGCTTTGAATTCACAGTGATCTGCTTGCTTCTGCCTCACAAATGCTGGGGTTAAAGGTGTGCCATGACTCCTGGCTTTGAGCTTAGTGTTTTGAGATGGTCTCTCATTGAATATGGAGCTCATTGGTTTGGATGGCTGGCCATTGAGCCCCAGGGATCCTCCAATTTCGGCGCCTCCCCGTCCCTCAGTACTGGGATTACAGACAGGCCTGGGATTTTACATGGGTCTTGGGGTTCTGAGCTCAGGTTCTCAGTGTTTGCATGATAAACACTTCACTGACTGACTGCTCTTCTCCTCAGCCCCTGCTTCCCAGTTGAACCTGAAGAACAGTTGAGTTGCTTGGCAGCGTCGAATTCCACTGCCTGCCCAGCCTGGGTCCCGTGAACATTTGTTCTCCTTGATGATCTCACTGGTTGAAAGCCACATCATTTAGAGTTCTGCTGGATTCGGAGCAGATTCTTTCTAACACGCCTTCTTTGGCAAGCTCTATGCTGCTCCATTCTGTGGCAGATCTCTAAGTCAGAGGGATTGCTGGTGAGCCCAAGGGCGTTATGTGTAGAGATGGGGTCTCAGGTGACCTGCACACTCAGGTACTTCAACTTGGAGCGGTACGAGAGGCGACAGGAAGGCCTCATAGCACCAAAGTATCCTTCCACCTTCTCCATCTTGAAGAGTCAGCTTCTAGGGATTTCTGCAATTCGGTATTTGTGAAAGCAAAATATCTATATCATTCATTGCTTTATTCAAATCCGGTGCTCTGAAGCCTGACCGCCAGTACTTGGCAAGACTGCTAAGCAGTGACAGATATGCACACGCAGCTAACTTTAACCCACGTGTTTTGAGAAGGGTGTCTGCTGTGTATGTGAAGGGTGCGTGTGGAGCTGGTTGTGGTTTTGACTGCTGTCTTTGCTTGCCTCTATGCTCCCAGTTCTTTTTCATTGCGTCATCTACACAGATTCCTCATTGACCTAACTCCCAGCATGTGCCTCGGCATAACCATGACTGTTTCTCATGCAGCATTCCTGTGAGCGTAGGCCTGAGCCTCTGGGTTTTCGACGGAAGCAGCGATGTCTTCCGGCACCGAAGGGGCAGCTCCGCACTCTGTGAGAGAGATGCGTTGCTAGAAAAGCCGCAAGGGTCTCGGGTGTGTGCTGTTGAAATGGTTTCCAAGGGCAGTGGCGTCTTAACGTTTGCTTCACGGCAGCAGCCGTGTCTTGTGCACCGTGTGGTCACAGGCACAGAGCGAAATGATATTTTATCATCAGCAGCAGTATTTAGGGCTATACTTTTCTAATGAGAAAAATCGAAGCCTCGTTCTTTTCCCATTCACGTATGAATTGTCATTGACCCCATTTCTGTATAAATGCCATTTTCTGATCTCAGTTTGTATGCGTTGTGACCACTGATTTTTTTTTTATGATTGTGTTTGCGAGAATTGTGGGCTGTGTTCAGTCGCATGTGGGTTGTTGGTTTAAAGTCAAGCTTGTTTTATTTTGTAGGTATGGGAGTCTCTAGGAGTTCTGATGTCTTTACTTCTGAACATTTAACCAGCCGATCAGCCATAGAATTAGCTTTTTATTATTCTAAGATGAAAGCTTCTAGTTGAAAATGCAGAGCACTTATGGAGCGCTTGTTCTCCGCCAAATTGATGAGAACATTAAGAGCCCAGGAGTGTTTGCCCAAAGGATGCAGATAGGCGGTTTTCAGGGGAAGGATTTAACCACCGAAACACTATCCACAAAATCTTTGACTGCATTGGCTGGTTTTATGTTAACTTGACACAGCAAGGGTCACCTGAGAGGAGGGAACCTCAATTGGGAAAATCCTTCCCTAAAATGGGGCTGCAGGCAAGTTGTTAGGACATTTTCTTAATTAGTGATTGATAGGGGAGGGTGCCATCCTGGGCTGGTGGTCCTGGGTTCTATAAGAAAGCAGGCTGAGCAAGACATGAGGGGCAAGCCAGTGAGCTGCACCCCTCCGTGGCCTCTGCGTCAGCTCCTGCCTCCCTGCTTGGTTTCCTGCCTTGTTTGGGTTCCTGTCCTGACTTCTTCAGTGATGAAAAGTGATGTTGAAATATAAGACCGATGAACCCTTTCCTTCCTAAGTTGCATTTGGTTATGGTGGGCTCATCATAGGAGTAACCCTGACTACGATATTGACCAGACCTCGTATTCAAAGACTCAAGAATGAAAATGTTATCCAGTGAAATTGACAAGAGTGGAGCATGAGCTGTGTTCATCTTTTCAGAGCTGCAGCAAGCTGGTGTGTGTACACTGGTGTGTGTACACTGGTGTGTGCACACTGCTGGCCTTACCTTTTGTGACACTGGTGTGTGTGCACACTGCTGGCCTTACCCCGTGGACTACACATCTCCTCTAAAAAGTAACTTAGCAGTACTACAGCATGAATAAAGATATGAACACCTTTTCTCTCGGTCCTTTGGATTACTCTGTATCCCAAGGAAACTGTAGTGACGGGTCTCTTAGGTACCAATACGAGGAGGAAAGGGTTATTTTAAAGCTTACCATCCTTCATAAAGGGAAAACAGGGCAGGAACTTGGGGTGAAGACATAGAAGCAGGACCTGAAGAGACCTTGGAGGAGCACTGCAGACTGGTTTGCTCCTTAGGGCTTTCTCATGTACCTGGAGCACCCGCCCAGGAGCGCCGCCGCCCATAGTGGTCTCCACTCTCCCATGTCAATCATCCACAGGCTTGCCTGCAGGCGAGACTCATGAAGACAGTTTCTCAGGTGAGATTCCTTCTTCCCGGATGACTTTGGCTTGTGTCAGGCAGGCAACAATCGAGCTGGCCCAATAGGTAAGGATGTCCGTCCTAGCATTATTTAATTAATAAAACAATCAGAATAACCTCAAAGGGCCAATGGCATGGTCAAGTCAGCTATAGTGTGTCCATCAGAGCAAATAACACGGAGCCATTAAAAAGGCATAGAATTGTTTAGCAAAGTGAAAGAGGTTATATTGGGGTAAGGGGACAAGATCAAAGTCCCAAGAGCCCCGTGAGCAGAACAGGGTGGGATACTATGACCAAGGTGCACACTCAGACCCCCTATGTTGAGGGGCAGAGAGCATCTCGGTGTCTTTTCCTCTGTCTCTTCATCAGTGGGAAAAGAACACAAGAATCAGACGGCTGAGGCAGGATGGAGGGGATGATGGGGATGTCAGTCTGGAACACTGCTGGCTTCCTGTGCTCCGTCTGTGGGTACAGCTCTCGTCCACGCCTTCGAGTGAACAAGACGTGATTTTGGTGATGGCTGATATGTGAAGCCTGCCCTGTTTGCGCAGTCTGTTTCCAGAGCTCTTTTCTGCAGCCTTACCCTCTGAGAATGCAAGCTGTGGGACCGCGCGGAAATACTTATTTTTTTTTCTTAAATGTTTTAGAGTCAGTCATTAAGTCATCGAATACATTTGATTCATTGTGCACTTAATTTCAAGGCATTATATCATTTTTTTATACTTTGGATATTTTATATACTTTGTGTGTACTTGGCATCATTTTGTATGTATTCTGTTATCTTTAGATGCTGAAAGTAGTTTTCTTACCTGGTATTCTCGGTTGAGATCAGCACTTAAAGATGGTTTTACAGAATATGTTGATGCCTGCTTGTAGGAAGTGCACAACACTTTCTGTTGCCTTCTGTGGCACAGGTCTGCCAGACACATCCAGCTCCCATCAACTGCGGTCGCCTGTTTCTGCATGAATGTTGAAATTTGCACAAATGCTTATTCCTGCATTTGTGGTGGATCGTAGCCGTGGAAGGACTCCATGTTCTCCTTCTGTTACGTATCCTCTTTGTACAGTTTTCTGTGTTAGAGCAGAAGAAACTTGGCACAATATTTGGAGATCCTGGGTGCTTCTCCCTTGGGATGAGTCTGCTGCCTGAGCGGTCCTGGTGTTTCTCCTTCGATCTCTCATTCAGCGAATACCTGCACATTTCTAGGCAATAGACACCTTGTGAGGGACCTAGTGGTGTGTGGGACACTAGCATTTGTTCAGTCTTCTCAGGGATGTTTTAGGAGGCGGAGTTTATCTTTGCATTTAGAATGAAACAATTGGTGTAAGACTTGAAATTTTAAAAACCAAGGGCTACATACACTACCTTTGTAACTGTAATGCATGACAGCGAAGTTCTCAGTGAGGCATCTCATTTTTTTCACCTCCATTTCCTGAAATGAAATTGTTCACCAATCTTTTGTTGGCTTCTATTGGTTTTGGTACCAGTTCAGAAGGAATTCCCCCCTCATCTCTTTCTTCTTAAGTGTATGTCTGCAGGTGCATACGTGTGTAGGGTGTGTGCGCACGCGCGCGCGCACACACACACACACACACACACACACACACACACACACGTGTGGAGGCCAGAGAACAACCCCAGGTGTTGTTCCTCAGCTGCTGTCTACCTTGCTTTTGAGATGGGGTCTCTTGCCAGTTAGGCTAGGGTAGCTGGCTGGTAGACTGTGAGCCCCAGGGATTTACCTCTCCCCACCTCTCCAGCTCTGGGATTATAAACTTGCCATGGTTTGCTAGACTTCTTTTTTGTTTTATGTGGACTTTGGGGATTGAACTCAGGTCCTCCAGCTTGCAAGACAAGCACATTAGTGACTGGGCCACCTTCCCACCTTGTCTTTAAGGGCCGGATTCCTGAATGCCAGGTCTCTTCCTTCAGGGACCAACTCAGCTGTCTTGGAGGCTTCAATAGTCATGGCTTACTCCTAGTCTGCTCATTAACCCCGTGTTGTGATGGTCATTAACAGGATTCAGAATACAGTCCCTGCCCTGCTCAGACTTCCCATGACAAGAGAAGGCAAGGTGGATGACCCGGACACGCCATCTCCCAAGAGGTGTAGGACACAGAGCCCTGCATCTGCCTGCTCAGAGGATGTGGGACTGGGCCTTTAGGATTGGGCGGCATCATCTGAGTAATAGACTCTAGGCCAGGACAAGTTTGAACGGCCTTGAGTTTGCTGGTGCAGTGCACAGAGTGCACTTGGGAACTGTGGAAGGCAACGTGGAGAAGGTCACGGAAGGTTCCCTTGCTTTCTTGGAATGGGGCAGGAGAAGACGGACCCAGGCATGTTTGAAGAGGGGGCATTGCTAGTCTTTGGAAGATAGTTCTGGAAAGGGCACAGCATCCCTAAAGGTCTGGTTACTCTTGCAGCGGTGGCGACGGAACGTGGTACCAATAAGCTGCAGCCTTAGTTCGGCACAGGGTTTTAAGTCATCCTTCACAGAGGGACGTGCTCTTGAGAAACCCACAAAGGAGGCAGAGCTGTCACCCGGAAACGACTTTGGCACCATTAAAGAAAAAAAAAAGACCCTCCAAAAAAGACCCTTTGTTTGTTTATTTATTTATTTTATAATTTTATTTCTTTACTGGATGTGTGGCGACACGCACCTGTGGAGGTCACAGCACAGTGTGCAGGAGGAGTCTCTCTCTCCTCCCACCATTGTGAAGGTGCGGAGCTTATTCCCCAGGCTTGGGGTGGAGCCTGAGAGCACACCTCTTTGCTAAGTTCTAAGGTGAAGAACCTGTCTGGCTGGGGGCAGCAGGTTCTGCTGTGGGAGTGTGTTATATCCCTTGACGGTGGGAATAGATTCTTGTGCCTAGGTTTTCCTGCACTTTGAATCCTGCAGTGGGAGCAGACGTTTCTATATGCTTTCCTTGTTTACCGAAGTATTGAAAACAAGAACCCGCCATTCTGCCCAATGTTACAGATTCACAAGGGCTGAAGACTGCTTGTAAAACACAGTGTTTCCAAGGGACTTGGCAAGTTGCCATTCTGAGTAGACCCTGGAAAATTGGCAGAGTTTGTTTTGATAGTTACACACACACACACACACACACACACACTAAAGAACAAAAAGCAAAACAAAAACAAACAAACAAAAAAACAGAGGCTTCCTTTTATTTCAAATCTTGACATCACAAGGAGCAAAGTATTTTGTGAATGAGATCAGGAGTGAATTAGTGTTTCTGGTTTTGTTAATTTGTTTTGAGTCATGGTCTCCCTATGGGTTAGCTCGGAGCCTGCTGTGTAGATCAGGTTGGCCTTGAAGTCATGGATATCTGTCTGCCTCTCTGTCTTAGCTGTCCTGCCCTGGTGGTGTGTGCTTGACTGATAATCTTATATTGACTGATAATCTTATGTATAATGTCACGTAAATATTCACTCCAGTCTGGTTCTAGTAGCCCTCATGGTTGGGTGTTCATGGTGACACCTGTAGACTTTGCTACCAACTCCTTTAGGAAAGTTCTCACCCCTGGGTGTGGGCAAGTGTCTGTTGCTACTATAAAACAGTGACCAAATGCAGCTTGGGGAGGAAAGGGCTGAATTGGCTTATGGGCTGTGTAGTTCATCATTGAGGGAAGCAGAGGCAGGAACTGAAGCAGAGACTGTGGAGGAACTGCTCACTGGCTTTTCCCATGACCTTGCTCCGCCTGCTTTCTTTTAAATCCCAGGACCATTCTCACACATGGTCTGGGTCCTCACACATCAAACATTAATCAAGAAAAAAAACCTGATGTCTGGTACTCGTGTTGCATACTTTTCTTTTGAGCTACCAGCCAGCTCCCAAATCATGACACGGAGACTTAATGTTAGTTACCAATGCTCAGCCTTAGCTCTTATTTTGATATGTTTCTCTTTATCTACATTTTGCCTCAGGGCTTTTAACTTTTGTTCTACGTGTCCTGCTCTATGTCTGCTGGCTGGCAGCTGCCTGCTGGCTTCAGGCATCTCCTGCTCTTTCTCCCTCATTCTCTTCTCCTTCCTCCCTTTTCTCTCTCCTCCTACTTATTGCCTCTGCCTGCCAGCCCTGCCTATCCTTTCTCTGCCTAGCTATTGACCATTCAGCTCTTATTGGACCAATCAGGTGTCTTAGACAGGCAAGGTGAAACAGATGCAACACATCTTTACAAAGTTAAATATACATCCTTACATTGTTAAACAAATGTATCACAAACAAATATAACACACCTTTACAGAGTTAAAGTGATATCCTGCAGCAGGCCCAAACGCAGCACATCTTTGCCTAGTTAAAATGATGTTCTACAACACTCATGATGTTCCAGGCTCCAAAGCACTTAGGCAGATTGTTTCTTCAGCTCTGACCTCTACAAAATGCACACCATGTCTTGTAGGCTAAGGCCCGCCCCGCTCTTCACTTGCCGTCTTCCTTTGGGGTCCCTTCTGGGTCCTGGCATGATTAATATGCTGGGGTCTCCGCTGAAGCCAAGACTGCACTGACACCAGGAATCTGACAAGTTTCAGTTTCTCTCCATGACCCTGCCAATCCTGCATCTCTCATGCCACAATGCCAAGTTCAGCTCCCAGGTGGTGATGCCCCCTCGGCCCCCTCTGAACCACAGTGTATCTGAACGGACCATGAGGAAACACTCTCTAGAGCATCCCATAGTGTTTCTGCTCTTTGAGTAATCACAGCTGATTCTTCTGCCCCAGCCGACGAGCACCAACTGCCACAGTAGCAAAGGTTTCACTTCCACAGATTCTTAATCCAAAATATCACATAGGTGACCCCAATAAAGTCTTTGCTTTCCTTTGAAACTTTACAAGCTGGGTCTCCATCATCTGCACCTCTTCCAACGTCACTGTCTTCCAAGTTTATCACAGAACAGCCCACAAAGCACTGAGCACTCAAAGCCCCGTTCTAGCCCAAAGCCCCAAAGTCCTCTCATCAAAAATTTCAAAATCCTTGTGGTTCGGTCTCTCATAGGAACACCACACGTTCCTGGCACTGTTTGCTTTTTCTGTCTGCTGTAATAAAACACTGACTCCAAACAAGTTGTGGAGGACAGGATTTCATTTTATAATTCCCAGTTCACTCGAGAAAGAGACCTGGAGGCAGGAGCTGAAGCAGAGACAGACCGTGAAGGATTAATGCTTACTGGCTTGCCCAGCCTACTATTTTGTGTGCCCAGGACTCTATTTTGTGTGCCCAGGACTGGCACTACCCACAGTAAACTTGGCCCTCTTCCCCTAATCAGTCCTTAATTAAGAAAATGCCCCCACAGACATGCCCAGAGGATCGTGTGAGGCTCCTTCTTCTGAGGAGTTTCTAGTTTGTTTCAGATTGACTAAGAACCTGCACAGGGAGCTTTCTACAGCTTATAGAGATTCAGAGAGCTCAGCTACCTGGATGGAGTGGGCTCAGAATCAGTGACAGCCCTCACGAGGGTCTGTTTGTGTTTGTATCCAATGTTGTCGACACACTTCACTTCTGTGGGCTTACGCAGAGTCTGCTTTATGTCTCAGGCTCGAGTTCCTTATTGGATGAGCAGTTTTGTGTGTTTGTCCTGTCGAGTTGTTAGAAGAGCCAGCACCCTTGACAGCTAGTGGCTATGAAGCTGGACGGTCTCGCCTTCTAGACTGAACTCCTTGGGACTGTGCTCTGTGGAGCGTCTATGCTCTCTCTCACTGTTGCCCATAGTGAGGTGATGTGTCCAGGGCCATCATCCTTTATCAGTTCCTCGGTATATTTTGGTATGTTCTTGTAAAACTCCAGGAAGCTAGGCTTGCGATTACAATGTTGAACAACTCCTTTGTTTCCCCCTGAAAGGACAGGATGTTCATTTCTATCTGAACTCCTAATATACCAGCCTGAACTTGTGTGTCTTTGACTAAGCACCTATTGCTCCATAAGGCACACCACAGAATTAGCCAAAGCCAGCGAAGAAAATGTTCCCTGCCTGACCTCAGAATGTCACACTGAAGAAAAGCCAGCAGTGGTCTCAAGAAGTTTGTGGGTTGGACAGGCCCATGTGGTTTTCCTTTCTCCATTTTTGTGACTTCTGTTTTTTTTTTAAACAATTTTGAAGGTTTATTTATCTTATTTTTATGCGTGTGAGCATTTTTCCTGCATGTATGTATATATACATACCATGTACATGCTTGGTGCCTGTGGCGGTCAGATGAGGGCAGTGGATCTCCTGGACTTAGAGATGCATACATATAACTATGGGTCACGATGTGGGTGCTGGAAACTGAACCCAGCCCTTGTCACAATCCCTGTGACCCAAAGATTTGCCATCCTCAGTTCTTTCCCATGTTTGCTTTTGAAGACCAGAACATTTAGTCAAAAAAGAGTCATTTTAAAAGGATTTGTTTTTAAAGTTAGGTGTGGGTATGTGTGTATGTATGTTAGCATGTGTGCGTGAGTGCAGGTGCCCATGGAGGCCCAGGTGTTGGGTCTTCTGGGGTCGGAGTTCCCGGCAGTTGTGACCTGACTAATGTGGGTGCTGGGTCCCACACTCAGCTGCAGCAGAAGCAGTGTGTGCTCTCCACGTGCTAAGCCATCTCTTCAGCCTCAAGATTTATTTTTAAAATATGAAAAATGATGTGTGTGATGTGTATTTCTGTATGGCAGATTTGGTCGAGGAGTTGGTCAGGAAGCCATCCTGGTGGGCGGACTCTGTATTCTTAGAAATCCGCAAGCACTGAGTATGTAGCGGTGCCGAGCTTGGCTGTGCCCACTACCCATGTCAACAGCTGAAGAGGGTGAGCGTTGGCTGACTGGGACATCAGTGTGAGGTGGAAACAGGGTAGAGCAGTGGAATCTGTGCAGTGTGGGTAGGAGGCAGAGGCAGAAGCTGGCGTCGTGATAACAGCGCACATCCAGGAGCTTGCTAGGGAGGCCAGTGCTGGGAACTGGCTGTTTATCTGTTTAAACCCAGGAGTCAAAGCCCTGCCTTGGGCTGTCACTTTGCCCAGGGGTGGAGCCACACCTGACTGTGCTCTGTCGCCAGGGCCATATTCAAGGGACTCAGCCGTGTGTATGGCTCTCTCATCTAGTGTTCAGGGAATAAGAGCAGTCCAAATGAAGTCAGGTGTTCCTTTCTTCCCTGACACTCTCAGAGTTCTTGGGCTCTGATGTGCCACTGTGGAACCTTGGGTAGCCTGAGAACTCTTCCATTCAGTTCTGCAAGGTAACTACTCTAGAGATTGCTTTGGAAAGAAGAAAATTTTTGTATGTTTTAGAAAACAAATTCATACTTTTAATAGAGAGACTGAAATTTCATCGCATCACATTTTGCATTTTTATTTCCCTCCTTGGTGCTGGGGATCAAATCCAGGCCTTTCAAATTCTATTACCAATGACCCAGACCTTGAAAACTCCTAAAATCCCTTATGAATTTGAAGGTTACATTAAACATAATTATTTGCTGTTTTAAAAGTCATCATGTTTCCTTATATTAATATCTTTAACACTAGTGATGATTAACATGTTTCTTTCCACGGATGTAACAGTATAAGTTTATTTGATTGTTCTTAATAAATATTTAATTTGTTCTTCAGGATAATACCACACTAAAGTTGTCTGTGTGATAGTATTTATCTTAATATCAATTTTATCTATTGATTCCGTGAGTGGGGTTATTGACTCAAAAGGACAGTGCACTATGCCCCAGTGTGCTGTGATGCAGTCACCTGGTCTGCATAGCGTGCGTCCTCTGCTTTTCTTTGCTCATAATATATGTATTTTGCTATGAAATCGCACTTAATAGACGTCCCTGTGGCTCTCTGCTTCCTGGAGTCATATGGTGAGGGCACATTGGTGCTCTCCCCGCAGCAGGAGGGGAGTAGTAGCTGTCTGTTAGGTGAACCCCAGAGAGAACTCAGTGCCACGGTCAAGATCCTAGTGCTCCTTATATTAATAACAAGTAATTTTGCATTCAGCCTTTCATTAGCTCAATTACAAGGTTGACTTAAAGAGATGTGGAGTCAGAGAGTCTTCCCGAGCTGCTGGAGGGGAACACAGCCCTGCTTGGGGGCTGGTCTGGTCACGTAGGCCTCCTGCTTGTAGAAGCCCACCTTTTGGCTCACAAAGAAGCATCCCTGAGCCTGGCATCTTATTTCATTTCCTTTTACTTTCTTTCTTTCTTTTTTTTTTTTTTTTGGTTTTTCGAGGCAGGGTTTCTCTGCAGCTTTTTTAGAGCCTGTCCTGGAACTAGCTCTTGTAGACCAGGCTGGCCTCGAACTCACAGAGATCCGCCTGCCTCTGCCTCCCGAGTGCTGGGATTAAAGGCGTGCGCCACCACCGCCCGGCTCCTTTTACTTTCTTAATAGGTGAAGTTATGTCACACTTTTTCGACTTGGTCCCCTAGAATCCAGACTCTATGACAAGCACCATTTGTCAGTGGTGGATGCCCAGCTCCCTGCTGTCCCCTGCATCAGACTCAAGAGTTTCTTTAAGCTTTTAAGTACCTAAAAGTTAGGCAAAGCCAGAGATTCTTGATCGACCCCAGAAAAGGAGGGTTTTAGGCAAGCCAGTGTGAAGCAGCCTTGGAGTTTACTAAAAGAAATTTTTGAAAGGTTCTTGGGAAGAAAGCAGCCCAGGAATAGGTGTGGGCTTCTCGAGAGTCACAGTTGTGTCTTTATAAACCACGTAGAGGTTGGAACTATGGCTCAGGAGTAGAGAGCATGTGCTGCTCGTGTGAGAACCCGGGTTCAATCATCAGACCCACATGGAGGTTCACAACTCTCTGTAACTCTAGTTCTGAGGGACGTGACACACGCTTCTCACCTTCACAGCCAACAAGCACACATGCAGTCAACGTCCATGCATGAAGGTATAACACACATGTAAAAATAAAAAAAAAAAATAAAAAAACCCTTTTAGCCATATATACTGTTTTGGTTGACTTCCGACACTACAGTTTGAAGATGCTAAGTAGCTAAACGAGATCCTCGGATGGTGGATTTGCACTGGACAGAATCACAGCTGATAAGGTCCCAAGTGTTAAAAGGGGAAGTTCATATTTTTACTGTAAGCAAAGTTTTAACCTTATATTTGAGATTCGTAACATCTAGGACAGGAGTAAGGTCATATAGGCTTAGTTCTTAAACACGGACGAGTGTTATCTTAATGTAAATATGTCTACCTAAAAGGAATATTATTTCACAAGGCATCCTTCCCAGTGAGTGTTAGTTGTGCTGGGATAGGTTTCTCACATTTATTTAATGTGTTTGAGGCCAGAAGAAAAGGCATTGGATCCCTTGGAAACAGAGTTGTAGGGATGGTTGTGAGCTGCTGTATGGGAACCCAGCCTGGGTTTTATGGATGAGCAGCCAGTGCTCTTTTATCTGCTGAGCCTGGTCCAGTCTCTGCTATAACTCTTGACGCTAGTCATGGGCTCCTCTCAGGCTCCAGAGTCTCCCAAAGGGCCTGTTGCCTCCCAAATCTCCCGAATTTTCCTGTCTTTGTATCATGCCTCATACTAGTTTCTAGAGCTTATACCCAGTTCCCAAAGACCTTCTCCTAAGAGGCATTGACTGTGTTCCTTCCAGGAAGCCCCCAGAAGGTTCTGTGGCCTGTGAACACAGTAGCAAACCTTCATTCACAGGCTCCTCAGCTTGCACCGAAGCTTTTCAATTCATTTGTGAGTCACTGGCCACTCCTGTCTTTCAGCTCCTGCTTAGGCTTGTGCTGCTGGCCCGCTTGCTCCTTTACCTGCTGGGACACCTTCTGCACCTGAGGAAACCAGGAGGCTCATCCACAAATTCCTCCCAATGTCCTCGCTAGCTGCTGTGCTTGGTCGTATGAGTGCCTGGGGTTCATTTTAATTGACAGACGCCTTACGGTGCTTGTGCCTTTTGACCTGTGTGTGTTGTCTTTTTGGCTAGGGCCCTTTGTATGTAGGACTGTTTTCATTCTACACTGTCCCTGGCTGAGTGCCTCTGCTTAGGGAACTTAATGCCCCCGCATCTTTGACTCCGTGGTCTTTGTTTCTCCAATGCTTCATTCTTACCTCTGAACATTTTTATCATCATCTCTTGTCTTATATCCTCAGTTTTTTTCCTTTTAATTAAATATTTAAAATGTGAGAGTTGGCAGGATTCTCAGCAGGTAACCACCCTCATTAGAATGTGTACCTGCATTGTGGTTTTGTGGTTTTTCCATTAACTTCTGCCCAGGAGTTTCTAATCTGCTTTGGGCTGGAAGCACATGTCGGTAATTGGTTTCTGATTAGGAGTTGCCTCTGACACTTCCTATTGAAATGTTTTACTGTCTGTGATAGGAAGCAGATGGTCGCATATGGTAGAACAGATGTCAGTGTTGAATCCTGGCCTTGAAAATCTGGTCCTGTACCTTGAAGTGTTTCCCTTGGCAAATACCCACTTAGGATCTGCTTGCTTCAGTGTTGGGTGACTTTCCCATAATATGTTTACCTGTCAACATTGCCTTGCATACAGCAAGCTACTTTGAGGGTAGCATTGCACTGTGGGATTGCTTACACATAAATGGCTGGAGGGCAGAGTCAAAGCTGCTGGGTACCTGTCACTCATTTTCCACGATTATCAACACCCGCATGTGGCCATCCTGTTTGTCCTGTAACGTCTTCCTTATCTGCCCCGTTATTCCATAGTTAGTTCTCCAAAACATGCCGTTAGCAAAATCAGTTACTGTGCACATGCCACAGAAAGCTTTAATGCGCTTATTATAAAGCTTTGATAATTCAAAATTGTGTTGTTGAGACAGGGTCTCACTGTGTAGCCCAGGCTGGCCTCAGACATACAGTCCTGCCTTCAGGTTACCAAGTGCTGGAATTAGAGTCTGCCGTTGTACCTGGGTTTTTATAGGAGATGCTGTATTCATGGCCTATAAGATTCAGACAGATGGCGTGCCATGAGACGTTCCTGGGAAGTCACAGGTGGTTTATTTCCTGAAGGTCTTGCAGACAAACTCCTAAGAGATCTAGAGAATTAAAAACCTGTGATATCATTTGATTAATGCCTGGAGTAGCTCATAACTTTCCAACCTCACGCAGGAGGGCGATCCTCCTTTGCTTCTAGGAAGGCCAAGTGTGGGCAGCCTTAGGGGTGCTGTCCACATCCCGTCTTCTATATGTGCTGTCCAATAAGGTTAGAGAGCTGAAACCTTGTTACTACTGATCTACAAGTAAGTTGGAAGTGAAAATCCAATGAGGCTCCTTCTTCCCTTTTTTATTTTTTATTTTTATCTTTTTGAGAAAATGCCTATGTGTTCCCGTCTGTTCTAAAACTCCATATATAGTTGAGTTATGATAACCTTGAATTCCTCCCTGTCAGGTGGCTCACAACTCCATGAAATTCCATTTGCGGGGGATCCAGTGTCTTCTGAGGGCATTGTATTCATATATGTATTCATGAACATATATAACCATCATTAGAAATAAATAGTAATATAAAAATTTTATGTACAGTGCCCTTAGAGGCCAAAAGAGGGTGTCAGATTCCCCTGGAGTTGGAGTTACTGACAGTTGTGAGCCAACGGGTGTGGGTGCTGGGCAGCAACTCTGGTCCTCGGTAGGGGCTGTTTGTGGTCCTTACACCCCAGCGACTCTCCAGCCCCTGATTGCGTCCTTTTTCTGATATTCAGAAAACAGTAAATTAGAATTAGGGTTCTTTCTGTCTTTTAACGAGGGTAGATTATTTGTGTCCCGTCCCCTTTTTGATGAACATTAATCCCAAACAATGATAGGTCTTCTACAACAGACTCAATAATTGAACTACTTGTCTCATTCATGTAGTTTTGTGGCTGTCGCACTATGGGACCTTCTCCCTAAACTTAGTGGCTTAAAAAGAAACCCAAACTTCCTGGACTCATGGTTTCTGTAGCCAGATCACTAGGTGTGGTGCTGTTGGCTCTGCATGGCTAGCTGTGTCTTAGGAGGCTGTGGTCTTCCTGTGGCTTGAGCAGAGCTAAGAATTCATGCACGGCTCTCTTGTGGGCCTGGTTGGCAGCCGTTCTTAGCCCCTCTACACATGTAGCTGGGGACTTGAAGGGGAACCAGTGAGTGGCTTTGATGAGCCCAGGTGGAGGTGACAGCACACCCCTTCTGTCATTGTCTGGTCATTAGGAGGGAGTCAGGGAGGGGATTGTTCAGGTATGTGAAGGCGAGGAGATGCAGGGATCCAAGGCACTGTCTACATTAATGTTACTTCTGTAACATGGTCTGTTACAACAGGAGCTGCGTCAGCTTTGTTGCAGTGTGTATACCCGATGGCAGTGTGACAGATTTTGGTTAGTTAAATTATATTTGCGGAAATGAATGAAGAGGGCTGAGTATGTGTGATACACCAGGTTCCATCCCTAGAGTGTGTGTGGGGGTGAGAATGAATGTGTTGCTCCAAGGGAAATTAAATTTATTTTTGTTCATGAATTCTAAGTTGATTATTTATAGTGGAGAGAGAGTAGAACTCTCAGTGGTACATGCACAGCTTTTTATTATATCAAAAATTAAGGCCTGAGACTACTTTCTCTTTTATTTCGTGTATGAAATGCATTAACTTGTGAATTGCTCTCCTGGGTGCCTTTATTCAGTAACCTTTAATATTAGTTTTTATCTCAGCACGTTATGCTGGCTGAAGTCTTTGTGTTTAGCATGATTTTTGCTCTGAGTATTTTTCTCTTGGCCTTAAGTGGTGGGCTGTGGAATTGGCAGCCCCCAACTAATGCTCTGAGTTCCTCAACACCTCAAGAAACAGGCTGTGAAGCCCAGACTGGCCTTCTGCTCCCAGCCACCGGGATTATAGACATGCATCACTTTGTTAGGGTGATTTTTCTTTGCCTTCTTCACTTGCTGTAAATTGAAAGGCATGATTGCCAAGTACATATTCTTTTAAAAAAAAACATTGAAGGTCAAAACGTCTAGAAATTCTTTTCTCCCTTTGATGAAATACTGAATTCACTTCTGAAAGTTTTCACTAAGAAATAGCTGTTGAAGTTCGACACTGGTGGTAGACAGGCAACAGAGAAATATAGATTGACCTATTTATTACAGTATGGTTACTCTTTTTTGGGGGGCGGTTGTTTTCTGTATAGCCTTGAACTTATCTTGGAACTCACTCTGTAGACCAGGCTGGCCTCAAACTCACAGAGATCCTCCTGCCTCTGCCTCTCGAGTGCTGGGATTAAAGACATGTGCCACCACCGCCTGGCCATATGGTTACTTTTTGCGTGCTAGCTCTGCAGTAAGGGCTTCAGAAGGATTCGAATTGTCTACAATCCAAGGTTATGTTTGGGATCCTGGATCACTGAAGACAATTTTAAAGATATGTGTTGAAATCTGACATTCTTCTCTGAGCGTAACACAGATATAACATAGTCATGTCAGAGTATAACACAGATATAACATAGACATGTCAGAGAGTAACACAGGTATAACATAGTCATGTCAGAGTATAACACAGATATAACATAGCCATGCCAGAGTGCAACACAGATATAGTCATGTCAGAGAGTAACACAGGTATAACATAGTCATGTCAGAGTATAACACAGATATAACATAGACATGCCATTGCCATCTTGGAACCTGGTAACCCAAGGAGCTAAGCAGTACGGTGACTGATCTATGCAATGGAGCTTTTTACTGATGTCCTATAGCAGATGGAAGGAGGGACGGCTCAGAAGTCCCCCCTGCCCCCCACTGGGATTGCATCCATTTCTCTTTCCCCAGCTCCAAAGGGGTTGGGGATTCAGAGTTAACTAAAGGGGGGGGGCTCTGTGTTGCAGCTTCCATGAGGTTGTCATTGGTGGTAGAGTGGAACTTCATGGTGATGCGGGTGTTTTGGGGTCCCCTAGTCCTGTAAGCGGCCCTCTACCCATGCTCTGTAACAAGGCCAGTGAACTTACTAGTTCACTAGTTTGGACTTGGGTGCAGCCTTCTTTTGTCATTGGTCCTTATCTGGGGTCATAACATTTGCTCAGGTCTCCTCAGGGAAAGTTAACACAACGTCAAGTCACCGGTGTTTGGACAGTCAAATGTGGCACCTGGTGAGGTCACAGTTGGCACTGACTGGCTCGTTCCTGAGGCCCCCCTGGAGCCTGTCTGCCAGCTTCTTCAAGGGTGTCCTAGCTCATGTTGTGTTTTTCAGTTTGTCAAACACACATGTCTGGCCTTTGGTCATGGATTTTGACACAGGGAGATTAAAAGCTGAAGGTTATCCTTAGCTACATAGTCAATTCGAAGCTAGCCTGAGATTAGCAAAGGTGGCCTCTGTGTGGCTATTTGTGCAGTGGAAATCTGAGTGTGGTAATGTGCCACCAGTGACCAGATGCCACAGCATTTTACTAGACGGCCACACCACACGGCTCCCGTCTTCATGCCTGGAACTGGATGCAACACCAGATAGTGCTCACATCTGCATTAGTGGTTGAACGAAGCTACTGCCAGCTGCCACTCTTGGCTGGCATGGTGAAGGGCAGGCATATGCTGGGTTTTGTTGGCAGAGAGAGTGGGAGGAGAGAGAACCCGGCTCGAAGGCTTTGATGCAGGTGAATCATTCTGCTATGGTGTGGGTGCTGGCTGAGGAGCGAGGGCAGGCAAGGGCACAGAAGGAACCAAGCAAGGGCTTGTAAAATATGGTGGGATGAGGTGGTGTGGATTGTGGCCAATAAGAGGTGGGCCCACCTGGCCACCTAATCCTAGATTTTCTATGTTTTCCGTGATCCAGACAGGGTAGAGAACAGTTAAACCTGAAATCCACAGTTCTCAGTCCAGTCTCGTGCTCCGTGCCTCATGAATGACTGATAATGATTCTCATTTAGAAAACCATGTCTTGTGGCTGTGAAGCACGAGTCCCAGGTTGTTCTATTCCAGTTAGTTGCCTCATGAAGACAGCCGGGACAAGAGAGGTTAGGGCAGGATGTTACGTGAGCCCATGACAGCACTCGCCGCAGAGCTGCTGGTACCTTGCGTCTTTCACTCACCTGGTTGTGAGCCTGTTGGAATGTCTTTCACAAGTGCTTTTCAAATCACATTGGTCACGAAACCTTTGATGAAGCAAATTTTTGTGAGTCAGCTTTTATGGGGAGTGCACAATAATTGTCTTTCTGGGCTGGACTAGCCCTGGAAACTCCAGGCCAGTGGCTTTCCAGATGAGGCACCAATGACAAAATAAGGCTTATGCTCGAGTCCAAGTTGGCGAACTAATGCGTTTATTGGTCTTATAGAGCGTAAGTGAAGGGTTACTGACAGACGTGTAGGGGGCTCCCAAACAGCTGCACCACCTGCACCACCACAGAGTTCCACCCTATCATAGATGGCAAAGAACAATTAGAATGTAAGCTTTTTTTTAAATTGAGTTGTGCCTAAGGTGGCAGTAGGAATTGCTACTATAAGGACCTCCCCCTCCTTCTTTCCTCCCTCCCTCCCTCCCTCCCTCCCTCCTCCTCCTTCCCTCCCTCGTTCTTTCTCTCTCTCTTTCTCTCTCTGTGTTTACATGTAGGTGGGTACACTCTGGTTAAATGTGTGTCCTACAAGTTGATGTTGGTTATTTTGTATCTCTTCTTCTCCACTGTATCTTTCTGAGACGGTCTTTCAGTGAAGCCAGAGCTCACCGTTTGGTTAGATGGGCTGCCTGGCAAGCCCTGGAACCCCGTCCATCCCTGCTTTCACAGTGCTGGATTGCAGGTGTGTGTCACCCTGCCTACTGCCCCGTGTTTCACACGGGTGCTGGGCTCTGCATTCAGGCCCTTGTGCTCGCATGGCGAGCACGCACAACAAAGCTACCCCAGCCCCTAGATACAGCACTTGTGATAGTTCATGTCGGCTGTCCACCTGAGAGGATCCAGAATCACTAGGAGACAACCTCTGGGAATGCTTGTGAAGGAGTTTCTAGGGTGAGTTAACTGGGGTGGGAAGACCCAAGATAAATGAGGCGGCACTGGCACTGTCTGATGAACAGGGAGCCCTGTACTGAATCAAATGGCAGGAGGTAGATCAGCAACCTTCATTGCTCTCTTTTGACTGCATATACAATGTGCCCACATGTTCACGCTGCTGCTGTCCCCTTGCTTCCTCAAGCCGCTCCTCAGGTGCGTGTGACGCTGATGAGATGTGGGAACGATACAGTCAGTGCTTACGATTTGTCACTGTTTTCCAGTTGCTCTCTTAAGAGGGATGGGACTGTTTGCTTTGGATCGCAGAGGGGCAGATGGGCTTTAGCAGTTGGTGTCAAACCATTTTCTCTGTCCTTGGAACATGAAGGCTTCCCTCGGAAAGGGATGGTGTGTTTTACCGTGAGGTTCATTAATGTAAGTACAGATGGCTTAAAAATCCTTAATGTTTCTAAAATGTTTACATTGGGTTCTCTCTCTCTCTCTCTCTCTCTCTCTCTCTCTCTCTCTCTCTCTCTCTCTCTCTCTCTGTCTGTCTCTCTCCCTCTCCTCCCCTTCCTCCCTTTCATCTGTGAACTTTTAGAGCAGAGCTGCTTGGAAAAGTACCTTTAATAAACACACTTTGGCAGACCATTAAAGGAGATGATGTTTACTGTCCAGCTATACCTCGATGTAGGATTTTGTATATATGTCTTCAGCTCATGTTGTTCCTATCATGTGGGTGGTATGACAGTTAGATAGAAACCTGGTGCCTTGCACAACCTCTCAGTTTGTAAGTGGGTGTCAAGAATATCTGACTGCAGTTGCTGTGGAGGAGGAGAAAGACCCACCTGTGAGAGAGCGAGCATTTTATAGAGGGCCTCTGGCTGCTGCGGGTGGGAGGGAGAGCCTGGGATTTTGCCCTGTTCTTGGAATCCTCTCCCACCCCCCGGAGGTGCAGTACTAGTCTACAGCAAGTTGTTAGAGCTGTCGTGGGCCACATGTGACCCCTTCCTTTCAGGCTGAAAACTGCAGATCCGTGTAAAGAAGGAATGACATATGCCAACACCAACTTAATTACAGCCAACACCCTGTTTCTTGCAGGTATTTCTTACACTGTGGGAAATAAAAAAATGAAAAAACTCTTGAAAAATAAATTCACCTTATTGACACATCAAGGGAACCCGTGCGTCCCGGTAAATACGACAACATGGTGTTTTCAGGCGTATGTGATAATGTATTTCAGGACTGTAACCTGCTTTTTAAATTGATATGAAACTTGAGACCCCCCCTCCCCCCCGTATTTATTTATTTTTCTCTGATGGACCCGAGGACCAAGTCTCTGCCTTGGTTGCTCTGTCCTGGTGAGTTCTGACCCCAAATGAGTTGTCCATGGTTGGAGTTCATACTGTGACAGAACATGCCTATATAAGGGCTAACATACTGTCTCATTTGAAAAAAGTTAAAAATTTAAAACTGAAAAGCTAGACATGTAACTCACTTGGTTTATTGCTTGCCTAAACACTCCGTAAATCCTGGGTTTGAGTCCCAGTCCCACGATACTTGGGTGTGGTGGCACATACCGTAATCTAGCACTTGGAGGGTCAGAAGTTCAGGCTAGCTTGTCAGCTTACTGAGTCCCCTAGTGTGGGGGCTCCTGTGAGGATGGCTGGCCAAGTCACAGCCTTGCTGCTGGCTATGTCACAGCCTTGCTGCTGGCCACGTCACAGCCTTGCTGCTGGCCACGTCACAGCCTTGCTGCTGGCCACGTCACAGTCTTGTGTTTTTTGCATTAACAGTCTGTAGGTCCAGAGTGTGTATTTGTTTCTTAAGTCTAGATTTTTGAGTCAGAGTTTCTCATTTGTCCATTGTTTTTATTTATTCATCCCTTGGGTAGTGCTAGGTTTTGAACCCAGGACCTCGCTCGTGCTGGACAAAGCCTCTATCACTGAGCTACATTCCCAGCCTCTGTTTTTTTTTCATTTGTAAGAGGTAAGGTTGATTGCTATGTTGTTTTTGTTAGTTTTCTGTGTACCGTTCAGAACCTGGGTGTCTGGGAGGGTCCAGAGGCCCCGGCTTCCCCTTGTTGCAGGTTGGTCAAGGAATGGTGGGGCAGCGCTGTGTTTTAGGTTGAGTGGCATGCTCTCAGAAGGTGAAGAAGGTGGGAGCTGACTCTAACTCAAGACTCCTGGTGCCTGCATGTGCTACATCCCCAACTCCACTGATGCTCCTCTGACCCTAGGGGACCAAAGTGGCCTGTGATGATGATGCACATGTGTGCAAGTTGCAGGTCATACATACGTGTTGCCAAGGATAGCTATAAACGAGACCTAATAACTAAACATACTTGGAACAGTATGAGATCTTTTGTGTTTTATTTTTGGAACTCAGTTGAACAGTGATGCTTGTTGATGTTCTCATATCACAGCAAAAGGTCGGACGTGTTGGAAAGATGTTTCCTCAGTGTCCTCGTTACCCAATTGAGTGTTAGCCCAAATTATCTTGTTTTTCTTTAAAATTTGGCATTCTGTTTATGTTGCAATTCATATATTGCTTTCCCTCTGTTGTTTTTCTAAATTTAGGCCTGGCTCCAATTACTGTCTTGTGAACTTTAAAGTTCTTTATAGTTCTCATTGCAAAATGCTGCATCAAAGCCAAGAATCCTGTAAGTTTAAGGAAGAGCTTCGGTGATAAGCTAGTTATGGACTATGCCTGTTCATGCCTATTTCTGCTGTGCTTACGGTTGTATGAACCTAGCATGCAAACATCTCAGATGGGTGTGCTGACATACACATCTTTGATCCTAGCCCTTGGGAGGCAGAGGCAAGTGGATCTCTATCAGTTTTAGGCTTGCCTGGTCTACACCGAGAGTGCAGGCTAGCCAGGACACTATAGAGACCATACAAACAAGCGAACAAATGAATCAGACTTACGGCTCAGAGGGTAGAAGCATGTGTTCTGCAAAGCATGCAGATCCCCAGAACCCATGAGGCATGGCAGTCTACACCTGCAATCCAGTTGCTCCTGGAGGATGGGAGGTGGAGACAGGAACATCTTCAAAAGCTCAAGGCTGGCTCGCCTGGCCTGTGCAGTACTGAACAGCAAAGCCGAGACCCTGTTGCCATCAGGGTGGAAGGCAAGGACCAGCAACCCAGGTTGTCCTGTGTTCTCCACACATGTTCCACGGCACACGCTTGTGCGAGTATGCACACACACACGCACATGCACATACACACACGTACATACACACACGCACGTACACACATACATACACACATGCATACATGCACGCATACACACACACACACACACACACACACACCAGAGTGGTCAGAGAAAGTGTCTTTAGGGTAAGCACATACTTGTTTAATCCCACATGGGAAATAAATAGCCATGGATTGAATTAATTTTAATTTTTTTTTGTATTACTTTGAGACAAGGAAGTATGTTGTCTTGTTATTGAATTTTTCTTAATGGTGACTGTCATTTAGTTTCATGTTATTTAAAACATTAACTGAAATCGTCCTATGGCCGTGCCCTGTTTAGGTGTGTTGAAGGAAATCTGCATGGTGGAACGGCACGGTTTGGCTGATTGTTATCCCACCGTTGTCAGATTTGTGGCAACAGTGTATGGTGTCTGCTCTGTGCATTCAAGAGTGAAGTCTTTCCGCAGACACTCTGCTGAACCATAGAGCTTTCCAGAGTTACGCAGCCCAGCTACGAAAGCGTATCTTTTAACCAGCATCCACCTCCGCATTCCCACCTCTTCCCCACGCTCCTCCAGCTTCTGGGAGCCGTCATGCTAACCCCTTCTGGAAGATGGATCATGGTATTTTCCAGTTTACACAGATCCTGTACATCTTGACCGAACATGGACATTGTTAGAGAACAATGCTGTCCTGCTGTCTTTTAACTATAAACGAGAGCCATGCTACTCACTGCCTTTTCTAAGGAACCCGGGGAGTGCCACTGGGCCCTAGGGAGGTGAGGGGCAAGGTCCTCGTAGGCTGCTTTTAGCGGCTGCAGTCGCCACAGTCTGTCTGTCATCTGGGTCTGCCAGGCCTGCCTGTTTGCTCTGCCTGTTTGCTGCTGATTTCACGAGGGCAGTGTCTAGGGATCTCTTCGACAAGCAGAGACACGCTGTTGCTCTGAGCCATTTTGTAGGCAGCTCTGAGCGCATAGGAAGTCTGCCAGGGGCAGTGCTGCTGCATGTGGCAGGGAAGAGGTGCAGCGGGAGGGCATTGCATGCTCCTAGCTGGGCATTGCACGCTCCTTGCTGGGCATTACATGCTCCTAGCTGGGCATTGCACGCTCCTAGCTGGGTAGAGCAGCTCCTGGCAACTAGGGGCATGCCCGAGGCTTATACAGCCACCCCATTTCCCTTCTTCTCCCTCCAGCCTTGGCATTTGAGGTGGCTGGTACACAAGTTGACTCTTCACGTTAACTACTACAGTCACTTTAGCTTCAATGCCCATTGCCAGTTGGCACGGCGTGTAAAAATCTGTTGAAGCTTGTTAGGATGCCTTTGTGGCTCTGAGAAAGCAGATTCCAGGTTCTGGAGAGTTTGGCTGTTTGAGTTTGTGGTTCTGGGCTCTGGGTAAACTGGCAGAGCTGTGCAGAACCTGAAATTGCATGTAGAGTTCAGTCTGTTCTGAAGGCACGTGCTGGGTGTGTGCACTGAGCAATGGGTGCTAAGGTTCCATCCTTTAAGACTTGGTTCTGTATCAAGTTCCAGCGTAGAAGCCGTCAGAACCCATACCCTGTTACCTCCACGGTGTCAAAACTATGGGAGGCCATTTGTCCTGTTCCTGCCAGGAGGACTGACACATGGTAAACTCTGCCAGGTTCTTCAGGACACAGCCCACCATCTGGGGAGGACAGAGGCAGACAAGCCTGAAGGCCTACAGTGTAGTCCTCCCTGCGTTTGGTCCTTTCTGTGTTGTGTGGTCATTGCAAACCAGATATTCCCAGAGGCTTTCTGGTTGATACAAAAATAGAATGGAATTTTAATGATGAGGTGATGGTGATAAATTTTCAATGAATATCTAGTAGTTTTAGCTATAATTCTCATCCCTCAGCACATACCGCGCTTGCTCGCCTGCATGTGTGTGTGTATGTGTGTCTCTCTGTGTGTGTGTGTGTGCGTATATGTGTGTGTAGGCTGAAGCCAACATCACGTTGTCTTTTTCCATCTTTTTATCTTAAATTTTTGAAGTAGGGTCTCCCTGAACCTGGGGTTCACTGATTGGCGGGACTGGCCAGCCAGTACATTCTGGGGTTCACTGATTGGCCATGATGGCCAGCCAGTACCTTCTGGGGGGTTCACTGAATGGCCAGGATGGCCAGCCAGTACATCTAAGGATCCTCCTGTCTTTCCGTCCCTAGTGCCAGGGTTACAGGCATATCCCACCTCACCCAGCTCTGAACATGGGTGCTGGGCATCCAAACTCAGTCTTCATGCCTGCATAGCAGATACTTTCCCTCTGGGCCATCTCCCCAGATGCAGCACATAACCTTTTAAACTCAACTAATTCTATTTTTTCTTTGTTGCTTACAAAAGGTATCTTCTTAAAAGACAAACAAACAAAAAACTGTAGCTCTTGCCTCAAAGGGTATAAGAGATAATTTATCCTGGAGCCAAAAATGAGTCACTATGCTCCAGGAGCATAGATTTAGGTTGCTCCACGTTCCCTGTTCTGATGAGGTAACAATTTCATGAAGTCTTACCATCACAGCCTTGAGAACTTTGAAGACACGTTGGTGCTCTCATCGGATGGGCACATCACACAGCAAAGCAGGGACTGTCTGCCGTCAGCCTCAGATGCTGTCTGATAACGTCCCTTAGCCTACTTTAGCCTTTTCCTTTGGGCTGTTATGATATCTGGTACTGTATGAGATTTCTTCCCGAAATGTAACACCTGCTGAATATCAGTTTGATGCTCAGTGGAACAGAGCCCGGAACTCTCGTGAATGTATGTGTACACAGTGCACAGTGATACAGCCAGGTTCTCCTGCCCCAGGGAAAGGATTCCACAGTGGCACTGCTGGTGTGAGGAAAGTCCTGTGCTGACTGGCTGTCCTGTCGGTGTAGATGGTTCTGTTTCTTGCAGATGGTTCTGTTCATCTGCAAAGGGAAGTCACTCCTATATAGATTTAGAGATGTATTGCCAAATATCCAGAACTCTTAGAATGTTTGGAGCACACAAAACCCAGCGAAACATGAGTATCTTTTTCTTCAGATACTCTTCTAAAGTCAAAATGTTAGTCCTATGCAAACACAGCCGTGGGCTTTCCCAGAAGCAGTAAGTTATTTCTAAAGTGTGATGTTTTATTTTGTGTGTGAAGTGTGATATTAATTCTCTTATTATAATTAGCTTATTGCTTTGCTCATCTGCAGATAGTTGCATTAAGACAATCTTTTTATGTCAGGTTCTTCCCCTTGTGGCTGCTGGTGGATATAGCTTCCTGGAAGCGCGCTTGGCCAGCAGGCAGGAAGTTTCATTTCCAGTGACACAGACTGGTGCTGCATGCCCCTAACCCCAGCACTAGAGAAGTTGCAGGCAGGAAGCACCTTCTGCTGTGAAGAGTTCAAGTCCAGCCTGGGCATCATGAGACCCTTTTTGTTCCTGTAAAAACATGTTTTGAATTTTTTTCTGGGATTAACATTATTGGCATACTTTGCTCATAGCATGTTGACATGGTGCTGTTTATGTACGAACTTACTAAGTCGTGTCTCACATTTCCACATGTTTAGACCACTTTTTACTCAATGTAGTTAATTAATTAGTAGGCTTAGTAGATTTTATTATGTTGTGAAATGTTGGTCTCCAAAGGAAAAAGATCCATGTTGACTTTATTTCTGTTCCAAATAAAGTTGCATTTGTTGAACTGGTTTACCACAGGGGAGAAGCATTGCTTGTTGCTGTGGAGGCTGATCAGAGAGACGTCTTGAAGCTTCTGGACAGATTGACAGGAACAGGAGGAGGCCTGGGAGGGGAGAGGAAGGGAAGAAAGAATGTGACTTGAATGTATCACAACACCATCAGTGACTGATGGTGGGTGTCATTTTGCTGTTAGTGGCTGTGTGATTGGCAAAGAGTCACTACCACTGATCTGGAAGGTTGAAGACTTTGAGATACTCAGGAGAAAAATGCTCCACCGATGGATTCTTTTTTTCTTTTTACATCATTTGGCTCTCAGAGCATCCTTGTGTCCTTGGATCCTCCTGTTTCAGCCGGGGAACTTGTTGAGTTGGCAGCCTCAGCTACCATCTCCAGTCCCTGCTGGTGCTGGGAGAAACCAGAAGTAGGTTTCTCACTGGAAACAGCTCTGGCAGAATTTTCCTAGTCCTTCCCTCCTCATCACTGGTGAGGTGAGATGCAGTCTGGCACCCCTGACCAGCTGCTCTGTTGTGTTTTTCTTCTTCCCACAGTCATTTGGGACCCCACCCTCTGCTCCTCTGGGGACTTCTGGGTTCCTGGACTCTGAGCTTTGTGAAGAGACTGAGAATTGTGTTCCTCATTGCCCGTTCCCTCTCCGAGTCTCGGTTTCCTTGATCCTCTAAAGGAAGGGGATGATTGCTACACAACCATGCTTCAAGAAACACTCTGCATTCCAGGTGAAGAGACCCTGCTAGGTATACAGTCTTCTGGAACCTTTGTGAAAAGAGCAATTCAGGTGCACGGTAGTCCTTGCTCTCACTGTGCAAGATCTCTTCAGAAAGCTGCCTAGATCCTCACCGTCACCCCCCCTCCCTGCTCACAACCCACCAACCGCCTCCCTCCTGCTCCCCAAAGTGATAGCAGCGAAGAGGTTGTGTTTCTTCTTGAGTTAAAGTTGATACTAAATAACGCAGTATTGAAATACAGCATATGTAGACTCTTCCATGGGCAGGGGGTGCTCATCCGTGTCTGGATGGCTGAGTGATTAGAACTTTCTGGTTGTGGAGGGTTAAGGTGTTGTCTATCCAAGAGCCAAACTGTCTTGAGCTATCTTTTCAACAGCCATTCACTGAGCATTCCTGTGTCTGACCTCACGTCCTTCTAACTATCAGATAAAACCTTTGAATTGTGTTCTTTGAATTCCTCTAATTCCCACCAAGCCCAAAGCTAGGAATGCCCCCGGATGGTATCAGAGATCTATAGCAGAGATTTCTTTCCCTTGCTATAACCCACGTATTTGTTGTCCCAGCAATACAGTTGTAAATAAGTTATGATATTTTGGTGGGTAACTGCTTCCAGCGGATGACATTTGGGGCAATGAACCCGTGTCCCTGGGCCATGGTCACTCAGATTTGGCTCAGAGTAAACATCTACTTTCTTTCAGCTGGGAGCTGAGTTTCATACAATTTTATGAGTTGGTTAAGGATTAACAAAAAAAAAAAAAAACAGAAGAGAAAATATTTGAGTTCATTCCATCAGAGGGACCCACAGATTGATGCAGAGCCTTGTCTTGCCTGTCTCCTCTTCGTGATTGTGCTTGGTGCACCGTCTTCCACTGGCCTGACTCCGCAAGCCTCTGCCGACCTTTTCAGCTGTGGCTCCTGCGTTCCTGACTCCTAGCTGTGTACCCTGCTGCTTTGCTGTCTGTCTTAGACTGTGGCATGGCAGGGACAGAGACACTGAGAACAGATGGTGTTCATAAACAGTGTGCTTTTATCTTCTCACTTCTGAAGGCTAGGAGGGAAAGCCTCAGGCTCCAGGTCTGGGGGGAGGGCACGGTCTCTGTTTCCAAGGTGGTGACTTCCTGCTCTATCCTTACCTGGAGGAAGAGGACTAACAGGCTTAACTAGTTCCCTTTGGCCTCTTTCCAAGACACTCACCTCCTCACCTACTCCTAAAAGACCCTCCTCCTGAGAGCCATTGATTTCAGCTGTGCAGCTACTGGTGAGGTATCTGTGCTCCTGTGTGTGACGACTCTAATCACCCACCCCCCAAAAGAAGACATTAAAGGGGGGGGGGTTAGTTGGGAAGAGGAAGGGACCAGTGGCAGTAGAAGGAGGATACAAAGGGCAAAGAGGGGCGGATTATGATCAAGATACCTTACGTACATACATGAATATGTCCCTGTGAAGCCTGTCTTAGTGACCTTTCTATTGGCTGTGACGAAACAACCATGGCCAAGACAACTTATAGAAGGAAGGGTTTATTTTGGGTGTACACTTCCAGGGTCTACAGTCCACGATGACAGAACAGAAGTGACAGTTGTCAGGTGGCTGGGACAGCAGCTGAGCCTTCACATCTGGACCCACAAACCAGAAGCAGAGAGAAGTGACTGCGATTGGCTCAAGTCTCTGGAAACTTCACAGCCCGCCCCCAGTGACATACTTCCTCTAGCAAGGCCACATTGCTTAATCTTTCCCAAACAGTGCCACCAGCTGGGGGTCAAACATTCACATACCTGAGTCTTTGAGGGCACATCTTGCTCAAACCACTACAAAAATCTGATGAATAGTTAATATATGCTAATAAAAACCAAAAGGGAAAAGCTTCTGGTGGTGGGAAACCTTTTCTCTCTGTATCTCTCTCTCTTTAAACATTGTTGCTCTTTGGGATTAAGTTGCTCCCAGAATCTTAGAGGGCACAGAAATATTTAAACTATAGCTTTGTGGTTGTACTTTCAGTAGGGGTGCTGTGACTTTGCTCTGTGGCCATGTGTGACAGACATCAGACCCAGCCAGTGGAAGGGCAAACCTTGCTGGCAGAATTGCCCGAGTGCCCGCGAAAGCTTTTAGCTCTGCACTGTTGCGAGCTCAGACCTAGGCAAGCCTGCTCGCCTGACCGCCTAATCAACTTTGGCGTCTGTTGAAAAGCAAAAGACAGTTCATGTTTGAGGAGCCTTTGACTTTGTGGACTTACAGCTCAACCACACAAACAAACACTCTGTGGAAGGAATTCTTGGCACCGTGTTGATGCTTCTTGCTCCTTCCCGTTGCTCTTTGTGCTCCCCTCTCTTCCTCACCCTTCGTGCTTCTGTGATTAGCTCTTGATATTCTAGCTGGGATTTGGAACATGTCAGAATCAGGGCAGCACGAGACTGCTTTCAAACTTCCAGATGACTAAAGGAACTCATTTCCAAAAATTTAAAATGACTTCTATTTCCTCCTGTGCTTCAGTTTTCCAGAAAAGCTCTGGCTGTTCAGATCCCTTTCCTAGGAAATCTGTGTTTTGTTTATATTGTAGCTTGCTCTGTTACAGTGAAGAGTGGAGTCATTGCTAAGCTGACTTGGACCACATGCATATTACACGTATTTGTGTCTTGGGAAAGGGGACTGTATCCTTCAGAGACTCCATTTTTCCCCTCATTCACCCACCTACCCTCAAGACATCTGCAGATTATATGCTCTTATTATTAGTCCCGGCATGCATTCTTCATGTTGGGGCTGCAGCAATGGGTAGGGTTGCTCACCTCACCCACTGGCTCACAGTTTGCCTGGGTTTCAGGTTAAGTTTTGTTTGTTTCTTTTTTTCTCTTTTGCAATTATAGTGGCCATTTGTTATTCTGTGTCCCGCCCTTATTTATGCATTAATTAAAAACAAACATTTTTGTTTTGATCATTTCTTCACCTTGTGGGCACGAGGGAGCATTCCCACCCTAGGCTCATGGACATGACTGAACAGAAACGCGTGATGCAGTCTGTCAGTCACCATGCTTATGGCCTGGAGGGGAAGAGCCTGTGCCGTGCAGGGCTCCTCAGGACTCAGTGAGCAAGCAGGAGTGGGAGGCAGCCTGGTAGCACTTAGAGGTCAGGGTGGCCCCAGGTCTCTTTAAGGGTGTGACTGGCCTGTATGGGGGACCGGTTACCCTTGGATGCTGCTTACTTTTGGGGCAGGTGGGAACTGTGCCTGTCCTGTGATCACGTGGGTTAATGTCTGGTTCTGGGGCCATATCCATAGGGATCTAGTGCAGAGAGGTCCTTGCTTATTCATTGAGATCCTCCTGATTTTCTCAAGTATAAAACAGTGCTTTGTGTTCATTTAGCACTGCAGAGGGTGGTTCTTATCACTTAGAAGGTAGGGGACTACTTGAGAAGCCAACAAACGCACAGATATAGAGGTGTCATGGATATGTCAGGCTAATCACAAGCCAGGCAGAGTCCATCTGGGCTCTTGAAATGTGTCCCCTGGGGCAAGGGTCAGAGGACACACTGCTGGTTGACTATCATCCCTGTGACCTGTTGGGAGGTTGGGGGTGGGATAGCTTTTGGAGGCAGCTCCCCGTTGTGTCTGCCTGCTTGCTTTCCCTGGATTCCTAAGCAATGGATGCTGTTTGGGATTTCCCATGGAGGATTCATCCTTCCAGCTGTGGGCTGCTTTTCTTCCTAAGATTTTAACTCGGGTTGTGGTGAAAAGGAAGAAAACATGCCTGAACACGCCCTCGGTGTTCTAAATATTGATCTCTAGTGAATGCCGTGCACACTGACGGGTGAGGGGCAAAGTGCACGTCCCCTGTAATTTTCTTTGTGAGTTTTCCAACTCACAAATGGGTGGAAAGAGGGACTGGCAGATAGATTTGTGATAAGCAGTTATGGCAGAGTATGGAGTTGACTGTGTCAATAAATAGTAGGTGGCTGTAATCCCTGGAGAGCGCGTTGACTTTCTCTGTGCTCAGATTGTTGCCTACTCCTAGGAGAGAGTTTCAGAGCACAGCAGGTCTGCTTCTTGTGAAGTCTGCATTAGGAAGGAGTTGGAAGCAGCTGAGCGCAGCTTGTATCAGGACTACTGAAGCAAGGATTGTCTTCCCTCTGTCTTTGTGTAGAATGCAGAATTTTGGTGTGAAAAACGTTACATTTGTAGTTTGAAACCCCCAGCTTTATGTTTGTTTTTCTTGCAAGAGACAGGTCGGTAGTGTCAGGAGCCCTGGAGAGGACAGGCCTTTCAACCCATTGCCTGTCTAAAACAAACAAAAATAAATTAAAACATGGAAAAAGAAAAAAGCCCAACTGAGTAGATGAAATTTAGTCTTACTTAGCAGTGAATTTATACTTAGGTGTTTGATTTGGCAAATTTTAGCATATGGAATACAGCATACTTTAGCAAAAGCATTTATTCTCGTTTTCAACTGTAAACAAAAGAAAGGCAAATCATCTCATAGATGGTGCAAAAATGTGACTGTCTCTATTCTAGCTCCTTTGGTGTTTGTGTTTTTATATTTTATTGTTTATTTTTATTTTATGTGCATCGGTGTTTGGCCTGCATGCATGTGGCACCCGTGGTCCAGTGCCTGTAGAACACGAAAGACAGATCTGGAGTTACAGTTGTGAGCTGCCACGTATGTGCTGGGAACAGAATCCAGGTCCTCTGCCAGAGCGAGTGCTCTCTAATGAGTTATTTCTCCCGCCTGTTCATATTAAACAGAAGAGAGAAAAGGAGAAAAAGGAAAAGGTTTCCTTGGAGGAGGAGAGTGGAGGCGGTGGGAGCCTTCACATCTACTCTGTGGTGATCTGCTCCAAGACCCTAGCGGATGCCTGGAACCAGACAGACCGCAGCGCTGTATATGCAGTGGGCTGTGTGACTGTGGGTCCTATAGCCCCTCCAGCTAATCGTGGCTAGAGAACAATGAGGAAAATTGCTTTATGGGAACACGAATAGACTATTTCCTCTTCAGTATTTCCCAAACAACATAGTGCACCCACTATTTCCTTAGCATTGGGTTGGGACAGTCATCTAGATGTGATTTACAGCGCATGAGAAGACCAGCAGAGGTTCTGCAGTGTAGACACTGCCATTGTGTGAAAGAACATTGAACACTTGCAGATTTTGTAATCTAAAATACCGGAACCAGTCCTTGGGGATACTGAGGGATGACTGTAGGATCTTATGTTCCTTCAATAATGGTTAATTTGAGTTTAGGCACAGTATGAGATGAAGTGCAGTAGGTAATGCGAGGGTAATTATTATAGCACGGTAGTCTCACAAATGTAGTCCTCTTTGTCTTGATGGAAAAAAGTGGGCGCGCTCTCTCTCATGGTGTAGAGGGGACTTCTGCAACAATTCTTTTAGTAATAATGTTAATGATTTCTATTGTTTGCTGAAAATCCCACGGCATCTTCACAACTCTGCCGTGCAGTGGTTTTTCCTGTAGGGCCCACAAGAAGCTTGGCACAGGGGATGTGCAAGCCATGCTTCATTAGACCTTAGCAGCTTGCACTGCCAAAGAAGTTAACTCTACATTGGTGCACACCAACTTGTCTGCCACCAGCTCTACCCGTTGAATAGTCAGAAAATGTTGCTGTTTTATGATCCCCTAGCCTGGGAGGAGTTTGACCATTTACTTAGGTTTATATTCGTTTGCACAGAACCGTCCATTTCTCTTGTTTGTTTTCTTTTGGATTTTTCCTCTTTACTTAAGAAAAAGATTTGTTTCATTTTTGCTTACTGCTTGTGTCTCTTGAGTGCAGGGATTAAAGGTGTGCAACATCATGTCTTCCTTCCTTCTTGTAACTGTATTATTTTTCTCTTAGTCATTATAAACACACATATTTGTATTAAAATCCTTAGCCACTGGTAGAAAAGAAGATATTATTCTTCCTGCTCTTCCACTCTCAATTTAACCTTAAAGTGGAAGCATGTATTGGAAAGCAAAAGCATTGAACTTTCAGAGCTAATGCTCGCCATGATCCTGGGCTCCTGGGCAGGCAGGTTCAGTTCTAGTGTGGATTTCGGGACTAGATGGGCGCCATCCTGCACTTTTTCCTGAGTAACCGGTGTTTCTGAACTTTGGTTTAAAGTCTGCGGGCAGAGAGGCCCATGTTGTAGTTTGATAATAGAGCTTCTTGCTGTCATCTGATCGAGGTGTGACCAACACCTGGTGTTCTGTAGATACTTCTGTTTCCTTGTTAGACTTTGGTTCAGAACCCCAATTGTAGAGTCACTTCTGTTTCTTGTATTTGGTGAGAAAGAGGGAGCTATCCAAGGAATGTGTGTGTGTGTGTGTGGGGGGGGGTTTGCAGATGAATTGGAGTCCCAGCTGTGCCTGGTGCTGACAGCTCAGGGGGTGGCACCAAGTTCACTCCTGGCCCGCTGCCTCTGTCCCGTGGCCTTCAGTGATGCCCTGCGTCTGAGTGTGGGCTTGGCAGCAGCTGTGGATCTGCCAGAGCTGGTTGCCCGTTTATCGGAAGGCTCGGCTTATATCGTAGAGGCAGATGTGAATTTGATGTGCATTTCAGTGACAAAGCCCGGGTAGCCAAGAGAGCTTTCAAAGGGTGTAGGAACTGGGTAGCACACCGCTGCCTTCCGCCGAGCTCCTGCTAAGTTCCAGTCAGAAGGCAGAGGTGGACGCTGTCGCAGGCTTCATGGTGCCACTGTGCAGGCTCTTGGTAGCTGCCCTGCGGTGAGCACTGAACTTCATGTTTGAGCAGCAGTGTGGGAAGTGCCCTCTCGTGTCCACAGTCGAAGATGGGAATTCATTTTCCCGAGGAGAGTTCATCGCTATGGTTCCTGTCACAGCTCTTCTCGAGTTGCTGTCCATGCAACATCCTTTTCCTCTTGTGGTCATCGCGGGGTCCTGTTTGTGGTCCTTGTGCCCTGTCTTCCTCTCTTGCCAGTGTTTGCCGCTTCCTGGCCTATTTGCTTTTCTTGGTGGTTCCACTTAGAAAACTCAGATTTAGGCAGGGACACGTGGCGTGCCGGGGACACTGGGAGGGGAGGTGTGGGTCTTGCCGTCCAACTGTTTGTCTTTGAGCTCCAGCCGGGGTCCTGTGAGATGGCCTGCAGGCCGCAGTCTCTTTCCGTTCGGTGACCTTAACACAGCTTATCGCTTTATCTCGTTTTATAGCCCCGTGGTGGCTGGTTTGAGGTCATTTTGACACAACTAGAGTCATTTGGAAAGAGGGAACCCGAGTTGAGAACATGCCCCTACCAGACTGGCCTGGTAGCAAGCCTATAGCACATTTTCTTAATTAGGAGTTGATGTGGGAGGACCGAGCCCTTGTGGTAGGTGGTCCTGGGGTTCTAAGAAAGCAGTCTGAGGAAGTCAACAAGGAGCAAGCCAGCGAGCAGCATTGTGCCCTGGTTTCCTATTCCGTTCCTTCCTTGAGTTCCTGTTCTGACCTATCTGGGTGATGGACTACAACCTGTAAAATGAGATAAACCCTTTTCTTCCCAAACTGCTTTTGGTCATGGTGTTTTGGCACAACAATAGAAACCCTAAGACAGGCCCCGAAGAGGTGAAGAACCTTAATTTACTGGCACATAACAGCTGTCGGTTTTGGGGCTGCTTTCAGGTGGACGAGGAATAAAGGAATCTAGATTAATGCTCTGTGCCTGCTCAGCCCCGGCTTCAGTCAATGCTGGAGCAGGAAGGTCATCTGTGGCTGCTGTCTGTGACGGGTCCTAGGGTAAAAAGATGGTCTGTGATCTAACTTTTGTCCGCGTAAGGACTGGCTGAAGGTTACGGGAGACCTGAGGATCTCATGCTAACACGCGCTGTGTTTGCCCATGCTTCTTTATTTCAACCCAAACTTGCCCTAATAGGAGAGTTCCTGAGAGATGATCAGGCATGAGTTTGTATTTTGATTTTTGTCTGAATTGAAATCACCATAAGTCAGGACACAGTTCAGAGGACAACAAAATGGTTCAACAGGTAAGACACTTGCTTGTGACTGTATGAATTTGTTCCCTGTCACCCCGGAAAAGGTGGGAGGAGAGACTGTTGTCATTGAGATTGTCCTTCGGCATCCACAGGTACACCTTACCCCGCATGCACACACCCCTGCATATACACAGACATGATGATAATACAACTAAATAGATGATTTGAAAAGAGCCCAGAGCGTATCCTCTAGTGGACTGTAGCCATGATCCAGTGCCATGCACACATTTGGAGAGACAGGTTTGTTTTGCCCATGGGAATTTATAGTCACAGAATCTTCGAGTGTGGGGAACTCGGTTATGTAATTTATGTTAATAGAGGCATATAGCCAGATCAGGTCCCCCACCGTTTGGCAGCAGGCCACTTCTCTTTGATTGAGACACATTAAAATGAACATGTCTTTAAAACTCAAAGCTAGGTTTATTTAAAAGATGGCTTTGAGGACCAAGTTTATGAGGTCTTAGCGACCGACCATTCTTGCTGCAAATGAACGAAAGAAACTTCTTGGTGGTAGTAGAAATAGTTGTGGTTTTGTGTTTGTGTGTTCTTCAAGGCTGCTAGAATCCTTCTGGCTCTCCGTCTGTATCTCTCTGAGAGACTAGCCGTTTTCCAGTCCTGCCTCTGGCTTTGCCTTAGTCCTAAAATTTCAGGTCTCTATTCTGACTTGGAGATTGTGAAGCCAGTGGTCCCGTGTGATGCAGATTTACAGCTGTGCAGGACAGGGTGCAGTCAGCTCTCTCCAGGTTCCAGGCTCCACTTGTGGAGTTCCACAGGCAAGTAGCTGATGGTTCGTTACAAGTAGCTGATTGTTGGTTACAAGTTGCTGATCATTTGTTAGAGGGCTGTAGCTGGCACCCTGTGCCTTTGCAACGGACCCTGACTGCTTCTCTGCCTCTTTTACTTACCCCTGGAGTTGATCTGATAAAAGTTAGATATGCATCAGGCCTGGGCTGAAGGCGGGCAGTGAGTTGAGACACGTCCTGTACCAGTGGTAAAGCTGGTAGAAAATGGTTCTTTCTAAAGCGAACTCAAAAGTGAAGCCGCCTGATCCTGGGGCTTTCAGTGTGGGAAAGTTTCTGATTATGAATGAACACTTAAAAATATACAGGCTGATCCACATTTGCATATTATTTCAGTTATGGTAATTGGTCCACCTAATTTAAGTTGTCACATTTATCTGAATATATCTGCTTGTACTATTTCATTTTCAGCCTTTAACAACTCTACGATGGGCACTAATGCTATTAGTATTTTTAGTATTATAATTTTTGTGTATGTGTACATATGTGTGTGTGTGTACAAGTGTGTACAGGTATGTGCATATGTATGTATGATGGTAAGAGGGCCACCTGGGGTATCATTCTTCAGGCACTGTCTACCTTTTCTTAAAAATTAAAAAAAAAAATTTTTTTTTGAGACAAGGTCTCTCGTGGGCCCGGAATTTACCATGGATGCTAGGCTGGCTGGCTGGTTAACGAGCCCCATAGATCCTCCTGTGTCCCTCCCTCCCCCACTACTGGGATCACACGCATGTGCTATCACCAAGCCTGGCTTTTTACGTGAGTTCTAGTTCCATCTAGTGATGGAACTAACTAACTAGACATCTTCACACTTGCAGGGTAAGCCCTTTCTGGACCTACTGACTTTTTGGTTTTTCGAGACGAGGTTTCTCTGCAGCTTTTTTAGAGCCTGTCCTGGAACTAGCTCTTGTAGACCAGGCTGACCTCGAACTCACAGAGATCCGCCTGCCTCTGCCTCCCGAGTGCTGGGATTAAAGCTCGTTTGTCCCTTTTATCCCTTTCACTTCTTTTTCCGTG
Organism: Arvicola amphibius; assembly: GCF_903992535.2. Lineage (NCBI taxonomy): Eukaryota > Metazoa > Chordata > Mammalia > Rodentia > Cricetidae > Arvicola > Arvicola amphibius. Next base: position 52,851,709 of record NC_052061.1, read on the forward strand.
AGCGCCTCAGGCGCAGACTTAGGTGATTGACTTTCGCTTCTTTGTGGTCCTGCCCTCCGCGTTTAGAGTTGTGGGTTCCTTCCCAGGTTTTAGATACTATCCACAACTTACGGTAGGCTGCAGTTTTATTTTCCTGCTGTCCAGAATATTTCTAATCTTTCTGAGTCCTTTTACCCGTGAGCTACCAGGGAGTAAGTTTCCAAACTTTCAAATATGCAAATGGCTTGGAAGATGCTCCCAGGATCCCCATTGCTGACTCTTAGCTTCATTCTGTGGTGAGTTCTGGGTGCGCGCAACCCTTTTTTGCTTTTAATTCTAGTCAGAAAAGGCGCTGGGCTAGGCCCGGAGCTCTGTCTCTGGTCAGGAGCCGAGGGGGCTTGCTGCTGGAGTCTGTGTTCTAGGTGCTTGGGGGCAGGGGCTGGAGTGGGGCTGGAAGGGAATGGACACACTTGTTTCTGGAAGCTTCCTTCCGTTCACGCCTGGCTCTACAGCCGTGAGTCAAAAGCCATAAAGCATGTCAACAGAGAGATACTAATAGTCCATGGAAGGAGGGAACTTAACTGGCTTCTTCCTCAGACTGTAAATTCATTCACAAGCTTTGGGCAACTCAACAAACAAATAAAGATGAGAATTTGATTTAACTTCCTGAAAGTCTTATTTCTACCCACCAGTAGTCTGTATGTGTGCATACAGAGTCACGGGATGATGGCTTCGCCAGTGGATGCACTCAACTTTTGTTAGGAAATACCATTTTAATCTAAAAATTTTCTCATGGAAATGACATTAGTCAGGGTTCTCTAGAGGAACAGAACTGGTGGAATGAATGTATATTTGTATCAAAAGGGATTTATTAGAGTGGCATACAGTATCTGGCTAGTCCAGCCATGGCTGTCTCCACACAGAAAGAGCTCAGCTAGTCTTCAGTCTGTGTGAGAATCCAAAGGAGCCTGTGCTTGTTGGGGGATATTATTTTCAGGTGTGTGACTTTTGTTTACGCTGCATTTGTTTAACTCTGTGAAGCTGTGTTCCTGTGCCTGTCTAAAGCTCCTGGTGGTTCTAAGAAAGAGATGAATGGCCCGTCGTGAGGCAGGGGCAAGGATAGGAGGGGCTGACAGGCAGAGAGGATAAATAGAAGGAGAAATCTAGGCGAAAAGGAGGTGGAGGACCCCTGGGGCCAGCCTCCCAGCTACACAGCAAATACATGGAGAAAGTAGGTTATACAGAAATAGAGAAAGATAAGAGCTCAGAGGGAAAAGGTAGATGGGATAATTTAAGAAAAGCTGGCGAGAAACAAGGCAAGCTAAGGCTGGGCATTCATAACTAAGAATAAGCCTCCGTGTGTGATTTATTTTGGAGCTGGGTGGCAGGGCCCCCTCAAAAAGCCAAAAGAGCAAAAAGACATTACATGAAATGCTCTAATACAAGCAAAGGAATACCTCAGCAGCAGGGTGGATGAACTTGCCAGAGAGAGCCATGGCAAGCAGGCGAAAAGCAAAACTCTTCTTTCAGGTCCTGTGATGTGGCTGCCACCAGTGCGTGGCCCAGATTTAGGGTGGGTCTTCTCATCTCAAGAAAATCCCCTTCAGGTGTGCCCAGCGGCTTGATTTCAGTTGATTCTCGATGTAGTCAAATTATAGCCAAGATTAGCCATCTGGAAACAAACACTGAAGTTTGGTATTTTGAGCCTCATTCTGTACTGTCCCCGTGCTGAGGCAGTTTGCACGCTTTGGCAGAGTTAGGATCCAAGTCACCATGCCGCTCCCAAACAGAATTCATCCCCGTTAGGGCAGCAAACCACCTGGAAATGGGAATTACATTTAATTTTATAAGAATGATAATTAACTGAATTTCAGTTAACTCTGGAACCCTCTCCCACCATGACAAGGTCTTATGTAGCTCAGGCCGGCCCCAAACTCTGTGTCGCTGAGGATGGTCTTGAACTTCTGATCTCTTTCCTCTACATCCTGGGTGTATTTCTGCAGCAGAACTGTGTGCATTGTTGGAAAGTACTTCATGACTGAGCTATACAGTCAGCTGTGGGCTATCCATGTCTATATACATACATATACATCAGTATCTACATATTTATAGACTATATAGGTTTTAAGTATTCCTTGCACTGGGTTGTGATAGATTAAAAATCATGGCAGATTATAACCACAACCCTGAACACTTACTTCAGTAATACTGTTAGTAATATATTCAGTAACCGTAGTTACTTCAGTAATAATGATAGTAATATATTCAGTAACCTTAGTTACTTCAGTAATAATGATAGTAATATATTCAGTAAGCTTACTTAGTAATAGAAAAGTAACGTTTTAGAAACAGGCTAAAGAGAAACTTCTGTGAAAATGGATCTTCCCGTGTACTTTGGAAGCTGGTGGTAAACTAAATTTCCTTGACATAAACGTCCTTGACATAGCTGGACGTGTTTTCTGGATGAAAAGGCCCTCGATTTGACTCTTGCATTCTGTTTTCTCATCTCCGTCGTTACAAAAGGATGTGGTTTCTAAAAGATGGCCGCTATGCATGGTACCCCAGGTTCCATTCTCAGGAGTCAGTAAACCAGACACTTGTAATCCCAGAGCTTGGTAGTTGGAGGCAGGAGATAGGAGAATAAAATCCTCTTTCGCCACAGAGTTTGAGGCAAACCTGGGATACCTGAGACCTGTCTTGGAAGGCAAAAAAGAAAAAAGATCCAAGGGTATGGGAAGTAGTGGGACATCTGTGGTTCATGTGTGGAAAGTAGTGGGCACATCTGTGGATCAGGTGTGGAGAAGCAGTGGGCACATCTGTGGTTCAGGTGTGGTCACATGATCTCAGACCAGTGTGGGGCTCTGAGGAGTTGCTGAGCATTTGAAGGAGACTATGAGCTTTCCTCTGACTTGAGCTTTGTTCATGGCTTGGGCTCTACACAGCTAAAACTCTCCAGGCTGTATCAGAGGAGCCCTGGTTCCCACAGGAGGGCATCCATAGCGTATTAGGTCCCACATGAGTGCAGTGCCCATCGAAAGCCGAAAGAGGGCAGCAGATCTCCTGGGACTGAGCTGCCATATGGGTGATGGGAATTGAACTTGGGACTTCTGGAAGAGCAGCCAATACTCTTAACCAGTGAGCTGTCTCTCCAGTCCCCTCCCCCAGGCGTGGATTAGAAGGATCATTGCTTCCTTTCCCCAACCCCTTTAGATGTCATCTCTCTTTGGGGGCTGGAGCCGGGATGGAGGTTCCCTGAGTCCTGGTGGGTATAGATCACTCACTCTGGTTCCTTTAGGATATTTTCCTTATATAATGAAGTTGATTTGCTGTGACTTCCTTAATGAGTTTTTAGTTAAGTCCACTGGGCACTTAGTATTCTGATTTGTTTATGGCATTATGCCCTTCTGGACTACAACTTAGATTACGTAGAGACGCTTAGCTTCCATTTCACATGTTAACACTTATGATTCTCACAGCTTTTCTCTTCCTTGTGTTTTTGTATCTCCAGAGTAGACTGATTGGCACATTCTCAGGGTTTCTCTATAGGGGTAGTTTGGGAAGCTTTCGTGGCAGAAAACTCCCTATGTTATGTCAGGCACAACAAGTTATTTAAATAATTCATATACTCGGCGAACATATGGGCCTTTTTATTTGTGCTTCTAGGGACTGAGAAAGGAAAAGTTCAGCAATGCTTATACTCTGCTGATCAGTAAACAGTCTCCTGCCTCTTGCACTGGCAACGCTAATAAGGATGTTAAAGCAGGCAAGGCTGCATCGCCTTCGGCGTGGACCACGGCAGAGGGTGCAGTTTATACATGTCGTCTTGCTTTTGCTGCTTGTCAGCTAGGACTGAATCAGGACCAGACAAATTCGCTGTGTCTGCAGTCCTGGTCGTCTAATGTGGGGTTAACTGGCCACGAATGAGTCCGTCTTTCTATTCTGATGAATTTTAAAAACAATACTTTGTGTCAGAATTAGGTATTTCACTATGAGTAAATATGTGTGTGTGTGTGTGTGTGTGTGTGAGAGTGTGCGTGTGGTGCATGTGTACATATCTGCATGTGTACATATCATGGCACACATATGGAAGTCAGAGGTTGTCATGCTCTTATGACCACTGTCTTTATCTGTTGAATCACCTGACCCACCTTGAAGCACCATGTAATTTGGCCAACTGCCATGTTTGGGAGTGTTTTCTAAATGTATAGTCCAGGCTGGCCCCGAACTCGTGATCCTCCTGCCTCCACCTTCTTCAGCAAATCCTACTAGTGTGTGCCACCACAACCTGCTGAAAGTGTTTAAGAGGCTATTTTGTTAACTGTAAGCTCCCTCCCTCCCTCCCTCCCTCCCTCCCTCCCTCCCTCCCTCCCTCCCTCCCTCCCTCCCTCCCTCCCTTCTTCCCACCTTTCACTGGGGATGGAGTTCTACCAAATGCCAGCTCAGGAGAGGGGAATGAGAGCACCCCACATTTGAGTCTCAAACTGGAGAATGTTTGACAACAGTGCTGGAAGGATTTTTAATTTTTTTTTTTTTTTTAAATTCTGGCACTAATGTGTAGCATTTGGAATAGAGATGAGGCAAGAACAGAAAGAAAATCTTATGGACTTCCAAGTGCACATAAATCATCGTGTATATAATACAGACTTCCAAACACATATAAATCATCATGTACATAAACTTGGATCATTTTTCTTTTTCCAAACGAACCCAGAGTTTGTTGACCTGCTGTGTCCAGACTTGCATCAGTTAAATGAGTTTCAACCCTTTCCAAAGTCCAGAGAGGTCGCTCTGTACTTCCCATGTGTGCAGTATAAAAGGGAATGACCTGCCGGTGTCTGGTCAGGAATGGCCTGTCCACAGAGAGGATGTTGACACATCATGCCTTTCACAGTGCCTGTCACAGAGCCTGGGAAAGTGGGAAAATAGCCCTGAAGGTACCCTATGATTCCAGTCCCTCTTCTAGAGAGTGCTCATCCAGAGTAGGGACACGTGCTTGCACCACACAGCTTCCCAGGGTCCTCATCCCCTTCCTGTCCCCGTGGCTCCCGTGGCTCCTGTGGCTCCTGTAGGTATGTGTTCCTGTGGCTCTTGGGCCAAGGCATTTTTGCTTCTTTGCATGACAGACTTCGTGCACTACATCACAAAAGTGGGATGGGCATGTATGGGCTGTGTGTGTGTGTGTGTGTGTGTTTGAAAAATAGTCCCATTAGAGAGCTTTAAAAATGACACGGCTTCTGTGGCAGCTGAAACACGCTTTAGGCAGAAATCTGTGAGGCGTACATTGATAATTCACAAAGAACTTTAAAGCCAAAGGACTCAGATATATTCCTGTCTTCAGAAACTGATGCTTAGATACTGCATTTTTATGTTATGAGTGTGGGATCTCTCTTTCTTCCTCCTTCCCCACAACCCCAAAAGTGCTTCCCCAGGGCAGGAGAATTAGCCCACATCAGGCAATCAGGCAATCAGGCAAGAGTTGCTCTGGGAATTGTGGAGAAGTCGCTTGTTTACATAGTCACTTTTATTATTTAGGCCAGGGCAATCTGACATCCATCAGCCCCACCTGAATTCCTCCTTTGGTGGGTCTGGGTTGGCCTGGGAGGTAAGTACTGGTTAGCCATCCAAGTTGATATATCCAGGGTGAGACCCATCACTGCCTTCCTCAGTCTCTTTAAAGAAAGGTTGCCATTGAGTATTTTTGTCTTCCCAAAAGATTTCACAGCCCAAGACCTAAGTTCACACGGTTGAGAAGCGCAAGGACCCTTTTGAAAATCTTGTTTTGCAAAATAGCCCCTAGCCCTTCCTGAGCAGTGACTAATGAACAGCCCTGAGCTGTTGGAAAATTTTAATTTATTTTGTAAAGCTTGCATCCCATAGTTGAGTTGCATGGATAACCATGATGCCTTTTCTGCTTTGTTCCTGCCCACCTATCACCTCTTCACTGAGACGGGCCTTACTTTCAGACTGGAATCTCAACTCACTAGACTCCCACCCCCCAGCTTTTACCGTGAGGATAGGTGTGTGCCATCTCTCCCATTTGAAATTCTTTAAATGTATTGGGTCCATCTAATCCTTGAGAGAGCTCTGCGAATTGGATGTTCTTGCTGCGTTTCTCTATGTGGAAAGTTTCTCTATATGAAGTGTTTACCTCCTGCACATCTAGTTTCATGCCTGAGAGAGCTGACCGGAAGCTTACAAAGCGGAACCCAGAAGCTCTGCCGTGCCTGACTCAGCTGTCACCTCCTTTAGCCTAGCCTTGTCCCTGGGGCTGCAGCACCAGTAGACGGAGCGATATGTTTTTAGTTAGAGTCACCATTGCTGCGATGAAACACCGTGACCAAAGCAGCTTGGGGAGGAGAGGGTTCATTTGGTTCGTGCTTTCACATCACTGGTAGTCCCTGAAGGATGTCAGGGCAGGAACCTGGAGGCAGGGACTCATGCAGAGGCCATGGATGGGTGCTGCTTACTGACTTGCTCTGTATGACTTGCTTGGCCTTACTTACTTGCAGGACCACTAGCCTGGGCACTCAGGCACTACCCATAGTGGGCTGGGCCCTCCGGTGTCAGTCATTAATGCCTGCAGCCTGATCTTATTGGAGGCATTTTCTCAGTTGAGGTTTCTCCTCTCAGGTGACTCTAACTTGTGTCAAGCTGACATAAAATTACTCAGCATTGCCTGTGGGGTGGCTTGTGGGGAGTAGCCTGGGAGCAACACTCCCTTCTATGTTCTGTTTTGAAATGGCACATAATAAATATACAAATTAATATGCCATGCCTAATTTTTTATGATTCCTGGTGTTTGAAAACTGCCCCATTTGATTAGTAAGCATATTTTATTAGTATTTTCTGTCTTGTGCAGTAACCAGATAATTTAAATATTTTCTGTAGCAGTAATCAGATAATTTAAATATTTGTCTGGGTTTGGGAATAGGATAGCCCATTACATATAACTTAATATTTTATTGGAAAGTTTAGAAAGTCATTAGCAGACTTAGAATTTTTTTCTAACAAATTTAGAAATACGTGAGCATTAAAGAAACAACAATCAACAAAACTAGGCCAGGATGGAGCTGAGTGGCAGCATTCCCGTCTGGCTGCTGGAGTCTGTGGGTTCCCCTTCAGTACTGCAAAGAAAACAGCTTCTCTAGTAAAATGAAGTGTCAGAGAAACAAGCAGAACCACCGCAGAGGTTCCCTTCAGTTGTCTTATTGCTGACCGCTTTACTTTTTAGTTTGTGAACAACTCTGGTTGTATTTGTGCGCACACGTGTGTGCCACCGTAGTGTGTGTCAGCCAGAGGAAAACTTGCAGAAGGCGGCTCTTTCCTCCCACCATGTGGCTCTCCCCTCTGTCTTCTCGCCAGCCCCCGGATTTTGAGTCAGGGTTTCCCACCCATGGATGCTGGCACTTTTGCTTGGTGTCTGCATTACCTGTTTCCCCAGATTTCCTGTTGCTGCTCTCTGGCACCTGGTCGCATAGCTTCCCGCTCTGCCCAGTGTTTACCTAGGTGCAAGGATCTGAACTCGGGTCCTCATGCTTGTAGGGCGAACACTTTACACATGGGGTTCTTGTCTGGGCTCCCAAGGCCGTGGTAACTGCGGAGGGAAAACCATAGATCATGATAGAGTTTCCTACCACGATGCATTGGTTTTGTTTTTTAATCTTAAAAAAAAAAAAAAAGTTACCTAGAAAAACACCTTAAATAGTGTCACTTGCTTTTTTGAAAGCTTCAAACTGATTTTTTAATTTTCTCTTGAACATTTTAGTTATGTCTTTGGATGCTAGTCATGATGTTTCCTTTAAGTGTGGTTTTGCCTTGATTGGACACAAGAGCCCTCGTTTTTTTGTGCCTGCCGAGAATGGGACAGAGAATCTGCTTATGCTCAGAGAGCGCCATCTGCTGGTGGCTTGGGTTTGTACACCAGGAAGAGACCTGTCTCTAAAGAATTGCTGGAGCAGGAACTTAGCTACAGCGAGCCACACAGCAGCCTGAGCCTCTCAGGCTTTCTATGTGTCACCCAGAAACCAAGGAGCTCTTAAGGAAAGGAACCATCCTTGCAGCCTGTAGGCTGTGACCAGGCCTGCAGCCCCAGTGCCTGTCCATCTGTCCATGTCACTGTAACTAATACCCAAATTTGTCTTAAAGCACTGTGTGCCAGGATGATGCAGGATGTATGAAGTGGTTGTATTTTCCTTTTTCTCAGGCTGGGAGCTCGCTGTTAAATGAAAGCCTAGAAGGTTTCTGATAAAAGGAAGCTAAGATTATTGTGGTCTGATGAATATCTAATTCCACTTTGATTTTTAGGACATTGTTCAAAATCACCAGTAACCCAAAGCGAGAGATGCATGTGAAGCAAAGGCAGGGACCTGCCTGCACAGTTTGGGGAACTCATAATAGAACCAGGGGGTGTGTGTCTTTAAGGTACAAAGGCAGCAAGGAAGACAGGAAGTTTTAGAACATTCGAGGTTATACCAGCTCATTCTCTCCCCCTTCTGTGTGTGTGTGTGTGTGTGTGTGTGTGTGTGTACATGCACACATGCACACGAGTTGTTCCTCTGGTGCCAACAATCCTTGTTTATTAAACACAGTATCTCACTTGATTAGGAACTGGATTATCTAGGCTGGCTGGCAGTGAGCTCTGAAGCTCTCCTGTTTCTGTTTCCCCAGCTCTGGTATTCCAAGCACTGGCCAGCATGTTCTACCTTGCTCTGTTTTCCGTATGGGTTCTTAGGATCTGTCTAATTCAGGTCCTTGGATGTCTGTGGCAAACACCTTACCCAGCACTGATATCTGATGCTTGACTGCCATGATTTGTAATGAGCGGCTTCAGTCCCCGGTGGGGCATCAGATTCTGGGCCCAGTTGTCTTCTTTTTAGGGGTGTTTTTTTTTTTTTTTTTGTTTTGTTTTTTGTTTTTTTTTTGAGGTAGGGTCTTGCTCTGTAGTCCTTGTGACTGTGACACTCTCTGTGGAGCCATGCTGGCCTCAGGCCCGCAGCAGTCCCTGCACCCATCTCCAGGTCTTCTCGAGGCACCCCTGGTGTAAAGTTGTGGCCATTGTGCAAACTTGTTTTCTGCGATGGTGTATTGCACTGCCATACAGACAATGTCTTCTTAATTCCCTGGCTTTTACATGCTTTTTGTCAGGGTTGGCTTGCTAATTACACCTTGATTGTGACGACATCCTCTTTGTGCCTGTAATTGGCAGAGATTCCTTGCAGAGCACTCGGTGGGAATTGTGATGTCACTTTTGGGTTGATTGGGGCGGCACTGCAAGGATGAATGGCAGGATGCTGGTGTTGAATCTCTCCTCTCGCTACTGCTACATTAATGTCTACTTATAATATTTATATATGTGCTTGACCGCAGCTGTCGGTAGAACTGCCGGTGACCTCACCGGCATTCAGGTTAGAGGATACTTAGCGGACTGTCCCTCTGTGTGTCTGAATTGTTCTGTCTTAGTGGCCCTATTCTCTGGTTTATCATGACTGGGGAGATCAGCGCGGCATCAGTGCCTCCAGGACAGGTGTGTCACTCCAGCCGTGCACCAGGTGCTGTGTGGTGGGAAGAGGCAGCCACTGCCAGGAGGCCACATTCCTACAGGAGCTGGTTCGTCCTGCCTTCCTTTCACGGGGCTTACTTCACACGCCAGTCTTCCCACGGGGTGAGATTCTTTCTGTGGAAGAATAGGGTGTAACTAAAGAAGCAGCAATTTTAGGGTTAGCAAGATTAGGTTTAGCAAGATTAGGGTTCACCCCCCTACCATAAGTGCCTTGTTTTCAGGTCTGGACTTTGTTTCTTCACAGGTCTTTGTAAAGCCTAAAGCTTAGAGCCAAGTTAATTGTTTTTTGCCATGCTACACTGCTCTGTGTAGTTTTTCAAAATGTAGTTTTCCTTTTGATTATTTGATTTTGATTTAGAATAAATGAATCATCATTTTCAAGATACTTTACCTTTATTGCCAAGCTGACAAAAAACTGTGTGTGTGTGTGTGTGTGTGTGTGTGTGTGTGTGTGTGTGTGAGAGAGAGAGAGAGAGAGAGAGAGAGAGAGAGAGAGAGAGAGAGAGAGAGAGAGAGAATATCTCCACAGTCCTTTGAGATCTTGCTGACCCCAGAGCTCAGCAGTTGGATAGGCTTGCTGGCCAATGAGGAGCTACGGGGATGTATCTGTCCCTCTGCCCTCAAACCCTGTGTAGATGTGCTCTACATCCCCTAGTGGTAGGCGAGTGTTTACCACTGAGCGGCTTTCCCAGACTTGATTTCCTTTCTGGTGTAAAGCAGCATTGACTGCACCTGGTATCCTCTCTTTACCTGAACAGTGTGTGGTTTCATCGTAACATGTGGCTTTGGGGAGGGATGGTTCTTAAAGATAAACTTTTCAAGAAATTGTAATGGATTTAGCTTTGCTAAATAATTTTGGACCATTTTCATGATATCAGTGGGATTTCTTGATATCCTAAAGCAACTTGCTTTAATGTATTTATATTATTTTTTCTTCTCTTTGCCTTTCCCCATTTTTACACTTTTTCTTATCCCTCCTTCCGTCCCTTGTGCCCTCTTTCCTTCTCTCCCTTCTTCCCAATTTGTGATATGCAGAGTTTCCTTATTCATTCCAGGCTGACCTGAAACCCATGATCCTCCTGCCTCAGCTCCCCATTACATGTGTTTACCACCATGTCTGTCTTAAGAACTCTCACCCAGTACAAGGTGACATTATTTCAAGGAATTTTAAGAAAGACTGACTTGCTTATACATGTATTTCTGGATAAGTGTATGTGTGTGCATGCTTGTGTGCATGCCTGTGTATTCACAGAGGCCAGAAGAGGCGTCCCGTGTTCTCTATCACTCTGTGCCTTTTCCCTTTGAGACTCTCCCTCATCCAGAGCTCCTGTTTTCTCAGCTTGCTTGTGAGCTGGCAAACCACAGGCATCAGGACCACTTGTTACTATCTATGCCTCCCTGCATCTCCTCCCCAAGTCAGGGTTAAAGGGACCCCTGACTTGTTACGTGGGTGCTAGGATCCAAACTCTGGTCCTCTTTGATATTGGAGAAAGTGCTCTGGGCCATCTTTCCAGCCCCCAAAGGAGCCTTCACCATCTTCTCCACCTCCTTCTTCCTCTCCTCCTCCTCCTCTTCTCCTCCTCCTCCTCCTCCTCCTCCTCCTCTTTTCTTCCTCCTCCCCCTCTTCTCCTCCTTCTTCCTATTACTCCTCCTCCCCCTCTTCTTCTCCTCCCCCCTCTTTTCCTCCTCCTTCCCCTTTCTCCTCCTCTTCTCCTTTTCTCTTCCTTCCTATTGCTCCTCCTTCCTCTCCCCCTCTCCTCCTCCTCCCCCTTCTTTCTCCTCCTTTTTCTTCCTCCTCCCCTTTCTCCTCTTCCTCCTCTGCTTTCTTCTCCTCCTTCCCTCCTCCTCCTTTTCCTGCTCCTTTTTGTTTGCCTCTTCTTCATTTTTAAACAAAAGAAACCAGCACTAAAAAAAGAACGTCTGTAAAGCACTTTGGATTTGATTTCCTTGAGGGAGCATTTATTTCTAAGGTGCTTTGTGCCCCAACCCTGTTTTTTTTTTTTTTTGAGTATTCAAACAAAAGAAAGACAAGTTTTTGCAGGAACGACAGGTGACTATGGGCAGGCCCACACAGGAAGAAACCTCAGGCTTCTCATAGAAACAAATATGCAACATAGTCCCTCAGACTCACCCCATGAGTGGGTCTCCATTCTGGATTATCAGTGCATGAACTCTGATGTTTATGTCATATATGTTGTGTGCTGACTTTTATGCTAATTGAGTCACTGGTGCATACATGTTTCGCTGCTGGGACACAAGAGCTGAAATCTTGATGTTCCTGGGTTCAGGGTTCATGTCTTACTTGGACGGCTTTAAAGATCTTGGGTGGGGGTTGGAGGGCATGGGCTAGGGACCGCTGGAGGTGGCAGGGATGGTCTGCTCGCTGTCACATGGACACTCTTCCATGGGTGGCTTCTGCTGGCTTCTCTGGAACTCCTAGGCACATATTTGTGGCCTCGGTCGTCAAACAAGTTATGTTTCCTTGCCTAGTCTTGTTGGCCAGCTGGTTATATTTTAGTCTTTTGATAAACAGGAAGAGCTACTACAGGCCACTCAGGGAGTGTTTAAGGAACTGTTACGCACATTGAAGGGCGGAGATTTTAACCAGAAAAGATTTAACTCCATTTAAGAGGAGTTCCAATAAAATATTCATGCAATCTTTCCAGTTTTAGAACTTAAAACTTGTAGCTTGGGGTCTCTTGTGTGCTTCCCCAGTTCTACTGTAAGTTGTGGGTTTGTTGTGCTTGCTGTTGCTGTCCCAGGCAGGCACCTCCTATGACAATTGTTTATCACAAAAGTAGCATTGATGCTCAGGGGCCAGGTCCTGCATACTGGGCATTTGCACACGAAGGGCTCTGCCATGGTCTCTTCCGCCAGGGGTTGGCCTGGGCCAGCTCAGCACAGCTCGTCACCATTTCCGAAAGAAGGGGAACTGGTTGTAGCCATGTGTTCTAGAGTGATGTCACTTTCAGACTGGTGACAGATTCTTTTTATTCTTCGTTGATGCCGGGGATGGAACTCACTCAGCCTGGCTCATGTTATGCTCATAGTGGTGTGTGCACACAAAATGCTGTTATCTCCAGCAGTGGCTGAGGCTCAGTGAGTCCTCTCTCAACGTAGGTGGGTGAGAAGGAGTTGCCGTGCAGGGGTTCTTCAATGCATTTGGCTGTTTTTACCTGGAGAGTCTTCTGCCAGGGTCTAGTGGAGCTGGAATCTCAGATTGGGAAAACTTGCCTCGTAGCTGGTTGCACGGGGCTCAGACCCACGCTGTTGCAAGTGTTCATGCTTTTTCATGTATGTTCAATAGAGGATGTTACAGACAGCATAAGTGTGTGATGAGCTGGAGAAGAGGGACCCTTAGTTGAGGAATTGCCTTCATCAGATTGGCCTGTCGGAGAGTCTGTAGGAGCATTTTCCTGATGAAGGATGGATGTGGGGTCTAGGTCCCCGTGGCTGCCGCCAGCCCTGGAGAAGCGGTCCTAGTTTGTGTGAGGAAGGTAATTGAGCAAGCCAGTGAGCAGCAGTCCTTTGTGGCTTCTGCTACCAGGTGCCTGCCATGGCTTCCCTTAATGATGGCTGTGGTTAGGACGTGTAAGCCGAATCAACCCTTTTCTCCCAACGTTCCTTTTGGTCGGTGTTTAATCAGAGCAGCAGGGAAGCCAAACAGTACTTTATTTAAATTTTAATATCGTATGTGTTTAGTGTTCTGCCTCCGTGTGTGTCTGTGTACCGTGTGTGTGCCTGGTGGCAGAGTAGGCAAGAAGAAGGCGTCGGTGCCTTGGAGTGGGAGGTACAGATGGTTGTGAGCAGCCAGGTGGGTGCTGGGAGTGGAACTCAGGTCCTCGTGAACAGCATCCACTGCTCTTAACCTCCAGCCCCATCTCTAGCCCCTGATACACAGTTAAGTTGTGTATTATGAGTCGTTTACAGGATTAAAGTATGTATTGATGAGAACCTCATTTATCCTTTGTTTAGAGAGTCCGGGAGTGTGCTTCATTCAGACTGTAGTTCAGGCTGTAGAGTGGACCTGAGGGGCCTACGGTGGAGTGGCTCGGGCAGGGCCAGGGCACTGAGCAGTTTCATTGCCTTATGTTGGTTACTGACAGGGCAGCTGCCCCGAGTTTGCCCTGCTCATCTCGGCATTGCCACCACTCTCTGGCTGTGCCAGGAAGGCCTTGTTCTTACTCACGTCTGGAAAGTGCACCTCCTGCCCCGCCCCTCCCCGTAAAGCCCCTGCTCTGGTGCTGTCCCCTGAAGTCTCCACCCAGTCCTCTCTGTTCCTGTGTGGCTGGCACCTCTCCACTGTTTACCTCCATGGTGAAGCCTCACAAACCTGTTTTACTCCAGTGTTCTCCCTCCCTCATCTGATAAGGTCGCAGTTTCCAGTGTTGTCATTGAGGAAGTCTGTTTCCTAATTACCGGCTGTGTAATTACATCCTTTGGCATTCCTACACAGCTAATTTGTTTCTTTGTTTCCAAGTAGGGTTTTAAAAGGGACTTTAAGTGTGCTTGGGAGTGTCATTTTGGGGAGACTGGTTCTGTTTCTAGAGCCCTTGGTCTAGGTGATTACCCAGTATTTGTGGCTATCATTATCTGGAAATATGTTGAGGCTGTTTCTTTTAAAAAATATTTAAACATTTTTTTAATATGAAAATATGATTACAGAATCCATTCACCCTTCCATTTCCTCTCCTATCCTTCCCCTATTCCTTACCCCTTGTTGTTTCTCAAATTCAGACTCTATTTCTTTAATTTTGTTAAAATATATTTTTAAATATATAACTATAACCTGCTCAGGAAAGGCATGTGGGGTTAGCCCTTATTTTAAAATTCCCGTTTCAGAGTAATTCACCTATAACAGACTAGGTGTTAATAGGCCAATCAGCCCACAGACAGGACATCTCTGTCACACTTGCCACCAGTCTCAGGGACCATCACAGAAGAGGACACAGAACAAGTGTATGAGGATTGGGTCAACACAGAACCTTCTGGGCATGACAGGACCAGGCACACATCAACTCAAAGCAGCCGAGGTTGCATGCACAATATCCAAACATGCCAGCCAGTATTCCAGCAGGAGGGGCAGGGGTTCTCTAACTGGCACCCCAACACCTGATGGCCTCTGGAGGAGGGAGGGTCAGTTTTCTTCAGTGGTATGGCTCCTGGGTAGGTCAACCAGGCCCTGGTAGATGGCCCTACACCCAGGAGTCTGTGTGCAGTACAATTTGGGTAAGATGGGTTAGTTATTAAAAACAAATAAAAAGAGGACGTGATGTTGGGGGTGTGACAGGAAGGTGTGGGTGGATCTCCGGGACGTCAGGGAGAAAAGTTGGGGCTGTAAACATGAGCAAAATACATATGAAAAATTAATAAAATATAATAAAAATTTCCTTGTTTTGGCTGAGAGTAAAGGCAGAGCCATCTCCAGGAGGGTGAGGACTTATTTGTTGCCCAAAGTCCCCCTGAATGAGGGAAGAATGTTACCCAAATATTTGTCCGGGTAATGGATGGCAGCCTGTGCAGCAGCATGAGGCGTCCGTCCTTCCAACTCCGGTGGATGGATTGGGATAGACGAAGAGGGCTGAAGACCCGTGTCTGGAAGAGTAGATCTGTGCCAGGAATTCAGGTGTGGGCAGGAGTGCCACAGTGGGTAGGAGCGAGCCTGACTTTCCAGGAGGCGCAGACAGGCACTCATGAGGCTGAGTAGGAGGAGAGTCCATTTCCCTGGTACACGGGGCAGAGAGAAAGAGAGAGACATGGAGGTCACACTCCCTCTGCTCTGAAGGTGCAGTCACAGGAAGGAGTAGCCCTGTCCTGGCAACCCTTTGAAGATACCATCATAGATCCCTCCCTTGACTGAGGCTAGGAGCCCCGTGGGAGAAGAGGGAACCCCACCTCTGGTATCAGCAATCTCAGGGACCTCGGAGCCCAGGCCTGCCGCTCTCCCTGGACTGTTCTGAGTTGCATGCAGAGCACCACAGTCTGGGGCCCTCCCTGACTGGTGCCACATTGGTATTGTGACAATGTGGTGCTGTGGGGCCCCAACCCCAAGCCGGCACAAGGTGGGCTGGGCTGAGTTTGAGTGGAAGCGTCACAAGCTACAGTTGGCTCGCTGCTTGCCCAGGCTTCCAAGGTGGAAAGCAGAGGTAGGTGCTGAGAGTCTTCCAATGTTCTCTTTCCCTCATCCCTTAGTTTGGGAGTATTCCTTTTGATTTAGTCCTGGTTAGGGTATCCAGGCGTATGGGATCCCCATGTAATTGTGATGGGGTAATCGTAATCTGAGAGGGATTGTTTTGTTGTTTTCTTTTTGGTTTCACAGGAATAAGCCAAGAGGTGGGTTTGGATTAAGTGGGAGAAGGGAGCTGGGTTGCTTTATTTGTCTCAGAGAATTCTGAGTTGTTGTGATTGGGTCGTATTTCAGTGGGGGTGTTCTTTCCTAGGTCAGAGAGTTCCCTTTGGTCTGCTGTGCTGGGACTCCTCTTTGCTGGTTGGGGAGTCAATGTATGAGTGTAGATTTTCTTTTGTCAGCTGATAACTGTCTTTAAAGATCTCCTAGAGTGTTTATTCGGATTCTTTTTTGCTGTGTATGAGAGAAATAGTTATTTGAGGTCCCTGATTCTATTTTGAGTTGATGGATTGTTTTTTTCTGCAGTTTGGCTCCAATCCTGATGGAATCATAGCCTACAACTAAGTGCAAAGCATTCTTTCCTTACACTGCAGGGAGTGAAAGATATTGTCTGATGTGTGTGGTGGTGATGGTGTGTGTGTGTGTGTTGGCCCCAGATCAGCTTCACATGTTGTTTCTCAGGCTCTGAGACAGTTTCTTTCTTTTTTTTTTTATAGTGGCATATTATTTGTATTTTAGTAAATAAATCCAAATGGAAAACCAGAAAAGCCAAGCTGCTGGAGAAGTCTTACCTCTTCCAAGACTGGGCGACTGCAAATTAAGCAGCTTAAGCCTCTCTGAGACAGTTTATTACTGAATCTGGAAAGAGAGGGGAGGAAGGGAGGGAGGGAGGGAGGGAGGGGGAGAGAGAGAGAGAGAGAGAGAGAGAGAGAGAGAGAGAGAGAGAGAGAGAGAGAGAGAGAGAGAACACGAACCAGCAGAGATCAATCTCACAGGCTTAGATGGTTCTTTACTGAACAGGGGGAGATGCAGAGATCAAACACACATGTTGTTTTTCAGGCTCTGTCCATCCTTTTCTGAGCCAGTTTCTCCTTGAACCTGGGATCACCAAGTGTGCTAAGCTGGCTGGTCAGTGAGCCCCAATGCTGGAATTAATAAATACATGGTGCTGTGCCTCGTCTCTTTCAAAAGCCATGACCTCTGGAAGCCAAACTCAGATCCTTGTGATTCTGAGGCAAGCGCTTTGCCCACCAAGCTCTTTCCAAGACACGACACTGTCTTTATTGCCACCCCTACCCCGCACTGATAAGTTGAAAAGACCCTTCTCTTGGTTAAGGTTTTTCTCTTGATTCAATTTCTCCTTCACATGTTGACCCCTTTGACCGGCTTACTGGATCTTCAGAAAGAGATGGCAGTGTGTCCTGGAGGGAATGACTCGAGTTTCCAAGTCTGTAGTGTTCCTCTGCCCTTCCTTCAGCTAGATGGTGATCACCTCACTCAAGTTGTGTTTCTTAGTACTTCATCTTTCATACAAAATGGAGTGGAGGACTTACCTTGTAAGCCTGCAAGAGTAGCCCAGAGATACGCTCAACGACAGGTGGTCCTTCACCCGGTGAGCTCGGGTTGAGAGAGATGGGTGCACCACCCGGTGCCAGTCTTCAGGAGCTATGGTGGCAGAGCTGCCGATGGCGCTCTTGAGGCTGTCCTGCAGGCTGCCTTGTTAATTAATACCTTGGCTTGGATGCCCTACACATCCAGGGCCTCACGTATTTCCTTTGTCTCTCTCACTGTTGGGTGACAGTACTGACCTTGTCCTGTCTCTCACATTCACTGGGACTGGAGGCAAGATGCCAGGGTGTCCTGACTCCTAGATGAAAGTAGGAGAGAGCAAAGGTGTCCAAGCTGCAGTCTGGATTCCCCGCCACACGGGGCATTGTCTGTCTGGATTCTAACAGCCTGAGCTTTGCTGTCATCTGAACTATAAGACATAGCGATCAACGGGGATTCCTTAGCCAGGCTGGAGAACTGGAGGATGAAGGATGAGCAGCAGGCTTGACCAGGTACTTTTCTGGGTCATGAGCAAAGCACAGGGCTGTTTGCTGACTAAATCTCCCGAGAAGCACTTTTGTGAAGCCTTTTCTTCACACAGTTAGTCTGTCTGTTTCTTTTGTATATAGCATTTTTTTTTAAAAATATAACACAGTGCTTTGTTCTGCACTTTAAAAAGCTTATACAAAGTCCCTTTTTGGGTATGTTTACCAGTGAGAAAAGCAGGATGCTACAGGAACACCAAGGAAGCAGGCTCTTCAGTAAAAGTCAGTTCTACGTGAGTACCCAGGGCCGAGGCCCATGCTATAGAGGAGCTTTTCCAACCAGACATGGGAAGGTGGATACAACGAGGCTAGTTCAGAGTGTGGCCGTGGCAGCATTGCGGTGAGGAACAGAGGAACCGTTCTAGGAGGCAGGCTGGGGGCAGGGTGTTGTGTGCTCTGCCCGTGACTGCTGTGGTAGCAAGAAGGGGCAGGAGCAAAGTGAGATGAGGTGGCTGTAATTACAGGACTGAGCAGGACTGATGGGCGGCTAGGAAGGGAGAAATGCGTTCACCGGTTGTTGGAATGGTTAGATCAAAGATTACATCAACTTCATTAGGGAAAATCGGAAGTGGCAGGGGAAGAGAACCTCCAACTCACAGGGTTCCTCGGGGTAACTTCTCTTGAACTAAGAGTGTTCTGGGGATTTTTTTTTTTTCTTTTTTAAAGACAGGGTCTCATGTAGACCAACCATGCTGGCCCGGAACTCACCA
Organism: Arvicola amphibius; assembly: GCF_903992535.2. Classification (NCBI taxonomy): domain Eukaryota; kingdom Metazoa; phylum Chordata; class Mammalia; order Rodentia; family Cricetidae; genus Arvicola; species Arvicola amphibius. The sequence goes on from NC_052061.1 coordinate 52,870,177, forward strand.
TGTAGCCGAGGGTGAGCTTGAACTTCTGTTCTTCCTGCCTTCACTTTCCAGGTGCTGGAATTATTGGCATGTCCATTCCTACCTGTGCTGCTGGGGATGGAATGCTGTCTTCATGCGTGTCAGGCAAGCCTTCTACCGACTGAGCCATATCTCCAGTCCCGGGAAAAAGCTTGAATTGCTGTTAGTGTTCCACGGATCGGATGTGCTCAGCTTGTTTTAGAAAACTGCGTGTTTAGCTGGAGATCAACCACATTCTCTCTCCCCATGTTTTTCAATATTAAGCGTCTGTAGGTATTTTCAATATTAAGCCTTTAAAAGTATCTATTTACTTGATACCAAATCTCTCCCTGCAAGTTACACTAGTGAGCTAGAGGTGCAGCCCAAAGGGTAGATGACCTGCCCTGCATGTATAATGTTCTGTATTTCATCCTTTGTACTGAGTAAAAATTTCCATTCTCTCGCCCCTCTCATGTGCTTGATGGTTTTACACCAAGGGACACTGCTCAGGCCGGCTTCCTGTGTTCTCATTAACTCAGCCACTGCATTTGTCTACTGTGCTGTCAGCTTGTTCTGGACAAGTCCAAGGATAGTTGTGGGTTAGCTGTAGCTGCCACAGCTGGCCAGGCTGAGCCATGGGAGGTTTGCTCGAGATGGAAGTCACATGATGATACTCCACAGGACGGATCCCAGCTCCCACCCTGGGCTCAGTCTCTGCAGAGAAGTCTCTTCTCCTGGGTGCTCCAGCACCTCCACGCTCCGCTGGCCAGCTGCTGCATACAGGAAAGGGCTATGCTACCACCTATTTTCCTATGTCAGCATGGAAGACAGTGGCTTTCTCAGAAGTCTCTTCTTGGGAAACTCAGCTCTTCCTTGTTTTATAACCAATTCTCAGTTTACTTTCTTGGTTTAAAGACTTGGGGCAATTTGTATTTTCCTAGATGCATGTTGCATAATAGGTATTTACTTGTGTATGCTTGTTTGTTTACATCTGTATTGAGAACAAGCGAGTTTCAAGTATGTGGGTGTGTGTATGTGTATGCATATGCATGGGTGTTTGTGGTGTGTGTGTGTGTGTGTTTGTGTGTGTGTGTAAGATAGATGACTCTGGTGGTATACCATGGCATTGTCCGCTTCTGTTGATAGGGTCTCTCACTGGCCTGGAGCTCCCCGATTAGGCTTGGCCATCTGGCCAGCTAGCACCAGGGGTTCTCTCCTTCCTGCTTCTTAGCCCTGGGATTATAAGTACACCCTGCACCTGGTAGATTTACATTGTTCGGAGGGTTGGACTCAGGTTCTCCGGCTTGCAAGGCTACCTGAGCCCTCCTTCAGCTTGAGCTAGCTATTTAAAAATGATAGCTAGTGTCATGATACTTCATTGATAAATATTTCATAACATTTTCTCAGAAGGCTATTTCCTTCAATATTAACAAAACCATTATTACAATTTGAAAAATTAACAACTTCTAACAATTACTTGATACATAATGTATGGCAATGGTTTTTAGTAGTCCTCAAGATAGCTTTAAACTTTATTGCATGTATTAGCTATAATGGTGCAGGCCTATAATCCCAGCTTTCTGTTCAAGGCAGGCCTGTTTGGACTGAAGATCAAATTTAAGGTCATCTTTTGAAGCCGAGTGAGATAATGTCTCAATATTAAGCAGGGGACATAGGTAAGCCAGTTAGACTGCTCACATAGCATGCAGAAAGGTTTATTCCCCAGTGCTACAACCCTTTTAAAAATTGTGTGGTAATTTTGGATGGACATTGGGGCCTTGTGTAGTTAGATCTGAGCTCCATCATTGAGCCTCATTCCTAGCCTGATTTTCTTTTCTTTGTGAAAATTCTAATAAAGATGCAGCCTAGAACCACATTTGGACACCCTCATGTTTCTGTAGCCCCTTTTGATCTCAAAAAGCTCCCCCCCGTTATTTTAAAATGACAGACGTTTAACAGTTCTTTATTGAAAATAATTTGAACCACCAATTCACCCATTGCTTAGCTTATTAGCTGTGTACACCTAATGGCATTCACCGTCTTCGTACCCTCACAAGCACATAAGGACATGTTACGACAATGCTGCCATTAGGTGCCTTTGTAGTACGCCACTCCCACCCATACACACTTCGGCAGGCATTGCCTTCAAACAAGAGTGCACTTTTACTTAGCTGCTGTGCATCGCTCCCATCATGACTCATTATTTAATGTGACAAATTTCTTTATCCTTTTCATAGGTTTTTTTTCTTTAGTGTCCTGTGCTGTACTCAGGTTGGCTGAGGGTATACTTTGCTTCTAGATTTTATTCAGTTTTATGTGTGTATATATATATATATATATATGTGTGTGTGTGTTTTGCCTGCTTGACTGTGCATTATGCTTAGTGCCCTCAGGGTCAGAAAAGGGAGTCAGATCCCCTTTAACTGGAGTTAGAGACAGTTGTGAGCGCCTTTGGGTGGTGGTAACCAAAGCTGGGTTCCCTGGAAGAGCTGTTTGTACTCTTAACTGAGCCACCTCTCCCCTAGTCATGGACTCTTGATATTTTTGAAAAATCACTTTAGTCATGTTTCTTAGAAGCATCTTACAGTTTATACTTGTCTAGTTGCTTACTGGGTTCTCTCTCCCCTGGCCTTCCTTTGGGAAGGTTATGATCTGATTGGGTTGACTCAGGAAGGTTCCTGTTCTGCCAGAATGGAGACAAAAATTGTGTCAATGGTCCTGGCTCCTCTTTGGTGTGGAATGAGACTATCATACCTGTCTTCATAAAAATGGCAAGAGAAGATGCCAATGACAGCTTCATTCCTGTGCCCTGTGAGAGACTGCCTGGTTCTAAAGGAACAAGACATGCAAAGTTATTTATGTGAACTTGGAATTTACCTTCCTGCCCCGTTGCCTCTTTCCTTTTTGATTAGCTAGAGACATGACTGCATCCACTCTCCTGTGGGGCAAGAGATTTGTGGTTCTCCTGTGTGCTGGGCCCGTGCTGAGGCTTTAGCATGGGTGTGGCTTGGGGTTCAGTAGAGGGCGTGAGGAGCGCATGCATTCGGTATTAGTCACTCCCCAACAAGAATGCAGATCTTTTCATTGTTGGATGTCAGACATGACATCTGACCATCCATGTCCTCCACCCCTGCTGAGAAGGCAACAAAAGTGTGTTTACTCTTTACCTGAGTTACCACAGCAAACAGATAAACTAGTTCTTTAAGTTTATGGTAAGGGCAAGCATTCTGAAGTGCAAAAGTGGTTAAATCAGGCAAAGCCACATCCTGTCTTGAAATGCTAATGTTTCATTAAATAACCCCCCCCCCCAAACAGACCCTATGTTTAACTGTCTGTTGTGGCTCCCATAGACACATAATTACGCCACTGCCTAGTGGCTTACATAGATGCATCATTATAGCTCTGTCTGGTGGCACACTTAGATACATAGTTACAGCACTGCCTCGTGGCTTATATAGATATATTGTTATAGCACTGTCTAGTGGCACACTTAGATACATAGTTACAGCACTGCCTCGTGGCTTATATAGATACATTGTTATAGCACTGTCTAGTGGCACACTTAGATACATAGTTACAGCACTGCCAAGAATGAAGACTATTTCCTTTGGTTGGTTCTACCAGCTTTCAAAAGTGAATTGTTTTCTCCTTGTTCTGTCATTAGCAACAGTGACTTCATTATCTTAGGGATGTAATTACCATATGGCTAATTGGTTAAATGTATGCTTAGTATTAAGTGATTGCCTGTTATCACTGAAGAGAAATTCTCAGTTTTTTTGTTTCTTAATATACACGCATACATACGGTACTCCAAGAATGGCAGTGAGTGGATCCTGCCCTCTCTGACTTAAAGTCCATTCATTTGGAGTCTACCAGCATATTCCTGTGTAAATTGCCTGTATTCTTCTTGACTCTTTTTTTAAAAATATATTCTCACTATTTTGTTGGTTGACCCTGTCCCTTGCCCAGTGTATGTTTCCCTCTTCCTCCATCTCAGAGAGCCAGTCTTGGTGTGTATGTATTTCCCTCTCATACACATGTACTTACTAACAGACTGCTTTCCACCAGATTTAGTTGGGGCTTGGTTAAGTAAGTTACTCATCCTTGTGGAAGAGCTTGTAGCTGATCTGCACAGCCCTCTTTCCATTCTTGAGCTGCCCCTGATGCCTTCTGTCTCTGACTCCTAACCCCACCCCAACCCTATCTGCTAGAAGGTGGTCTCGGTTGGTTTGGGTGCTTTGAATGTTCTTTCCACGGCATCCCAAGACATTTCACTCGGAGACCCTGGTGGCTTCTTTCTAAGTGGGAGCATGTCTGTTTCCAGCAGCTTTCTGGGTTCTTGTCTCTATTTGGGGTGAGTGTCCCAGTGATCTCTGTAGTTCAGGGAGTTCTCTTTCCTCACACGGTCTGCTTCATAAGTCATGCCATTCTTGTTTATAGCTTATTCCTTCTTTTGCTGGAACACATCTTCTAATACTTTCTAGAGAAAGGTACAGTGAAGGTTACATTTCTGAATATTTTTTTTCTTATCTTTTAAGTTTTACAAGTAGACAAGGCAAGGCCTTCCACAATAGAGGGTTTCTTGAGGGAAGCTACTGGAATACTGTCATCTGCTGCTTGCTGATGCTTTTGTTTTTCTTTTTTAATTTTTTTTTTTTTAAAGATTTGTGCATGTTGGACTGGTGATAAGTCCTGACTAAGTTTGGTCCCTGGAGCCCACATGGTGGAAGGAGACAAGCTACAAGTTTATCCTATAACACGCAAACATGCACACACATATACAGTTGTTGTGTTTGCTTGTTCCTGGGGTGTATGCTCCTGTGTATGTGAGGATACATACAGATATATGCCTGTGCCTGTGGAGGCAGAGGTTGACTTTGGGTGTCTTGTATCAATCCACTCTCCTCTTCTTTTTTTCCAATGAACACTGATCTCCTCCATTTAGTTATACCCGCTGACCAATGAGTCTCATATCTGCGCACCCCAGCTGCACTTCTAGACAAGCATGCCACCACATACATGCTCTCCTTTTCCTCGTCTTTCTACCTCCACCTCAGGAGTCCTGGGATTATAGGCATGCGCCACCACACCTGCTTTTATGTGATGCTGGGGATGGAACCAGGGCTTTATTCTTGCTAGTTTTCATTCATCCTGGCTGTTAGGTGCTCACAACAGTCAGATACCCGTCATAACCATGTGGCGTGTCTGACTGAATCAGGGCCCCTCCTGATGTGTAGCCTACAAGTCTCAAGTTCAGAAAGCCTTGCTCAGTTGTTGGAGGACGCAAAACTTTTATGGGATATTTCAGAGAAGAGACAGTGATGTGCAGGGTCAGATTTTGCTTGCAGACCAAGGTCTGAGGAAGGACCAGTTGCATGTAGCCATGCAGAAGCTGCTGCTGACTTAAATGAGCAGTTTTTGGAGTGTGGTGGGAGAATGCCTGAGTGCTTTGGGATTGTGGGAGAGGAGTCTGAAGCAAAAAGCATATTGATTATTTAAAAAATATTTATGTGTGTACTTGAGGCGTGTGCATGTTCCCATGCCTGCTCATGTACCATATAAGTATTTGGAGGCTGGAGGAACCCCACATGTTGTTCTTAGAAATGCTATCCATACGCTTTGAGCCAGGGTTGCTCATTGACTCACAGTTCACTATCTAGGCTAGACTGGCTGGCTGGCTTCGGAGCCCCAGGAATCTCTAGTCTTCCTGATGCCAGTGCTGGGATTACACACATGTACCACCACACATGATGGTTTTAAAAGACGCTGTGTATGTATAACATTGTTGTATTTACCGGGTTAATATGCATGTGTACTATTTTGACAACTGTATGATTTCTTAAAGGTATTTCTTATATATAAAACATTTGTAGAGGGTATTCTTGAATTTTGGGATGGATAACATCAGTTTCCCTTCCCCCTTTTTATGATTACTTTTAAAACATTTTTTTAGAGCACATATATAATTATAACATTTCTCTTTTCCCTTTGTTCCTCTCTAAAGCCTCTTATATACCCTTCCCTTCTCTCCTCCAAATTCATGACCTTTTTCATTAATTGTTATTGCACACACACATATTTGTTACTGCATGTGTACATGTGTGTTCCTGAATATAACCTGTTCAGGAAACATATTACTGGTATGTATGCCTTCAGTGCTGATCATTTGGCAGTGGCTAATAATCGATGTGCTCAACTGTGAGGAAAAACATCTCTCTCACTCCCAACTGTCCTTGGTTGACTATAGTTTTTTTGTTTAGGGCTGGGGCCCCATGTCCTTGTCCAACTCTGGCAATAACCACTGGAGTCCTCCTTGCTCGGCTCCTGTTTGGGCAGTCACGTAGGTGAGCCTTTATGGGCATAGCTTTTAACACTGCTGGGAGATAATAGTCTCACAGCAAACTCCCCGATCCTCTGACTCTTACAATCTTTCCACTCCCTCTTTGGCAGTGTTCCCCTTGCCTTAGGTCTGCAAATGTTTTGTAGATTCATCTGTTGTGACTGGGGCTCCACAACTCTGCACTTTGATTGAAACACGTGTGCTTTTTACCCGGTTCTGGCCATCAAACTTAAGTTCTTAAGAGCATGCCACTGACTGAGCCATCCCCTCTTCTCAGTAATTCTTTGAAAAAAAAAAAAACATTTGTGGTTACAACGATTGCAGAATTGATTGATCAGTTAGAGTATGAGAACTATGTGTTTAGCACTTGTAAAAGCAGATCATTCTGAAACTGCTTTTAAAACCTCAAATGTAACATCTTGACTACTCCTGTGTGTGGGCGTAGGATTATTGGTGGTAGGCTTGACAGAGACTTCTTGTCTGTCCTGGCACATGATGGTCAGGTAGATCTCTTGGACAGAGTGAGGTCCAAGGAGACATGGCAGGTAGAGGGGAACCTGGAGAAGGTAGGAGTCCTGGATGGAGATGCTAGCACTGGGTGGGGCTTACATTGGTGGGCTGGGAAAGAGACTTCCGTAGAGCAGACGGGCACATATGCCTGTGTATGTGTGTCTACCTATCTGGTCTGTGTACTGTGTATCTCTGTTTGTGTGCTGTGTGTGTTTTCCTTCTAGATGCACCATTCCCTTTATAGAAATCTCAGTAGCGGAGGCAGTTTTTGCATGGTCCTGCTCTTGTAGTATTGATTAGTAAGGTCTGACCTGCTTGTCCCACTGGCTAAACAGTGATAAAGACAGTAATTCCCTGTCTCTGTGACGTATGCTGTGTATTATGGGATCTGAGACACACCTGTGTGAGAGATGTGTTTGGGCAGCTTCCAGAGACTGCTCGCCTCTGACCCTGCCTTGCACCGTCTTGGCTCATAGATCCGGTGGAATCTGTGTTTAAGCTAACACTCATCTTTTGATTTCAAGTTGGGATGGTGTCAAACATCCCTTCTTAGGGAAAGAAAAAACAGTGTCAACATGACTTTTGGGTAGCAGTTCTGTGGTTTTTGGGAAATCAGTTCATGACAGCATCACAGTTTCCTGTAATTCTATATGAGCATCTGCATCAGAGTTATTGTGGAGTTCAGGGACAACTGTGCCCTTCTGCTGTGTGTGTGTGTGTGTGTGTGTGTGTGTGTGTGTAAATACATCATAGAGAATATTACCTTTTTTGTAGCTTATGGTTGTCCAGGAACTCATTTTGTAGACCAGGCTGGCCTCAAATGGACAGAGATCCACCTGCCTCTGCCTCCCAAGTGCTGGGATTAAAGACGTGTGCCACTACCGCCCGGCTAATATTTCAAAGTTTTAAGTGGTATCCTTTTTCTCCTTTCTTTCCATCTCCACTTTTGAGCTACAGGCCCTGCATCTTTAATGGGTTGCTTTAAATAGTTCATTATGCACATGTCCATGCGGGCCGGGCTTGACCTTTTGAAGCATAGGCTCCCAACACAACCTTCTTGGTCTGTGTGCAGGCTTGTCAGCTTCTTTGTCCATTTATTCAGGCCTGTTTGAGAGGAGCACATTGACTCTCCACCACATGCAATATGCTAGTTTTAGATGAACAAATATGTGACATTTCGGATGTAGAATGTGTGCTGTTTAATCAAGTGTTTCTATAGATTGCTTTGTTGGGGTTCTTGCCTAGTTTGTATCTCAGACAATGGGAAGTCTGATCTACTTAAGAGAAGTCAGTGTTTCTGAGACTGTAGGTTTCTCTGTTACAGTAATGACATGGGGCCAAAAGGAAGAGTATATGTGAGTGACCTAATCATAGAGGAAGAGGAGGACTGATTGTACCCTGTGTTGAGCCCTGCCTGAAGAGGAAGGGGAGGACTGACTCTACCATGCGTTGAGCCCTGCCTGAAGTTTTAATTGGTTGTAATTTTATTGCTATTCCCTCTAATGGTCAGGAAGTTATTAGAGTTTAAATTGTTGAATTCCCTTTCGGTGATGCTAATGTATTTGGCATTTTTCTTCTTTTGTCCAGGATCCAAACTACTGGATACAGGTGCATCGCTTGGAACATGGAGATGGAGGGATTCTAGACCTGGATGACATCCTCTGTGACGTTGCTGACGACAAAGACAGAGTAAGTTCATGGCTGGGCAGTCTGCTCTAGAGGCAGTTTTCCAGGATGAGAGTGGCAGGGGGAGCCTTTCCGTTCTGTGCTAGAGACACAGGTGGAAAGTCACACAGGCCACCCACTCCCTTCTGATCTGTGTCATAACAGACAGGAAGACCCTCACTGCCCAGTGCCAGACAGGAATGACCCTCCTGTCACTGGAGGTTTTAACACTTACACTTTACAATTTTTACCCGGCAACTTTTACAATGAAAATGCAACAAAGTATTCTTTGCCGTCCCAGCTTTTTTTTTTTTTTTTTTTTTTTTTTTTTTTTTTTTTGCCAAACATGAGATCTCCCTTGGCAGGGCAGGTCCCTCACAATGAAGATCTTGTTTCTGATCTCGTTGGATATGTGGGGTCTTCTAGTTCTGGTCCCAGTGCTGGCTCAGAGATGGCACCTCCTTGAGCCACTGTCTTGCTATGGGTGGGTGTGCATGTTCCAGGCATTTTTGTTTGTGCCCTGTGTGCTTTCCTCTCATGAAACTGTCCCCCACTGCGTCCCCTGCCGCCTTTGGTCTGTGTTTCTTTACTACCAGCTTGAAGGTCGTCTTGGTTTTTCAGGCATTAGTGGTTCATGCCAGTTTATGCTTGCTGACTGCGTGGAGGGAATGGGGAGGAGTGTAGCTCCTAGCATGATAAAAATGTGTGACTGGGTGCTGGGCTCTGTATATGAAAGTCAGCAGATTTTTTTTATTGCACTGAGAAGATAAGAGTGGCTGGGCTTACAGAGCTTCTTGCCCACAGCTCCTGCTATGTTTGGCTCAAAGTGAAATTGCACAAGGGCCCAGCAGCCACAGACGCAGCTGTATCACCGCAGCTGTGCTGAGGTGGCTGCAGGTAGCCCTGTGTCCTCATTGCTCTCTAATGTTCACACAGTGCTTTTAACCAGCCAGGCCACTTTAGGAGGCTTGAGACCCACAAGATTGTTGGGATGCTCAGCTCACCGTGACTGGTGGTCTTCCCCACTCTCTGTGTTGTTGCTGGACTGAGCTGGCGGGCACAGCTGCTGATGTTCTCTCAAGCTCGTGTTTCTGGTAGTTGGTATCATGCCTGCTCTGAATTGGAGAGAAACCCTACATAGTTTCTTGAAATCTCAAGAAAAACAAACATATCAGGTACAAGTACTGAGAAATTCGAGGAACCCTGAGTTTCCAGTATTTGCTATGGTAGGGTTTGTCTTTTTGTAGCTACCACAGGCCAGTAACATATTGTGTCAAAACAAACAAACAGACAAACAAACAAAATCTTTTAGACCTGTTTGCAGTTTGATGATGATTTTTTTGGGTGCTGTTTCTCCCATTAGGGGTTCTCATTTAGCAGGGTTCACGCTCGGTGATTTCCTTTGAGCACTGTGAGGGGTCCTGAAGCTGTGGTTAATGTTGGTTCAGTTCTGAAGCTGAAAGCGACTTTGGGGACCTGAAGAATTCAAGGCGTTTTCCCAACCCTAGTACTGGAAATTCATTGCTATAATGACTGTTCTGGCATTCTTTTATGTGCCTTTGTTTTCCTTATTCTCTCTTTCTGCCACCCATAGTGTGTGCTCTGCAGTAGCTGGGTAGATAGAGGATAGTCCAAGTCCACTAGGTTGAGGTAGTTGGTGCTTAGATCTTTGGGACAGTTTGTCATTCGTCATCAATTGGAAACCATGTACACTTAACTGCATGATGACAAAGAACCAGGAACAAGACACACTAGATATGACTGTTAAAGGCTTTGCATATCTAAATCATGTGATTAGTAAATTACATTTTTTAAAAAAATATTTATTTATTTATTATGTATACAATATTCTGTCTGTGTCTGCAGACCAGAAGAGGGCAACAGACCTCATTACAGATGGTTGTGAGCCACCATGTGGTTGCTGGGGATTGAACTCATGACCTTTGGAAGAGCAGGCAATGCTCTTAATCACTGAGCCATCTCTCCAGCCCCCAGTAAATTACATTTTTGCTTTGTAATCTTGTACAAATCAGATGATGATAAAGCCATGCATTCGTTAGTGTTAGAAAAGGTTTGAAGTTTTAGTAAGTGTAATTGTTGTTTTTAGTTTCCTATCATGATTCCTGAAATAAATTTCTAAGTAGAATGCTAATGGATAGACTATTCCCAAGGGAGAAGCAACTTCTAAATCTTTGCTTTTATAGGTGAGAAACAGTACCATATATTGGCCGCTAATTCTAAGCACACAACCCTCTTTAGAAGACTCTGTCCCAGCCCTCCAGGCTGTTGGCACCTAATTGATGCTAAAACTGTGACTTTATAGAGCCCTTCTATTATTCCATCAAGTCATCTGCTTCAGGATAGCGAAGGATATAGTAAGACCAGTAAATTTCATTAACATGGGACACTGCTACACCTCTTTGGTTAGGAAGTGGGTTTCTTGGTTGGAAGAATACTGTGTGGAATCCCATGACAGTAGATAAGGTATTCTGTAAATTCATGGCTGGCGGTTTTGGCATCCAGGAATGGCAGATCCATAACCAGAATAAGTATCTACTCCAGTAGGGATAATGTACTAATCTTTTTGGTAATGGAAGTGGTCCAATTTAGTCAGCCTGCCACCAAGTTGCTAGCTGGGCACCCTCCAGAATGGTGCCCTATTGGGGGCTTTGTTTCTGTCTCTGCTGCTAGCAGACCTGGCACTTAGCAGCAACCCTAGACAGGTCAGCTTTGGTGAGTCCATGATGTTGAGTCCATGGGTAACCTCTATCTCCACCATGATGGCTGCTTTGTTCATGGGTCCATTAAGCAATGAAAGACAGGAATGACTGTGGAAACAGGTTGACTGCCTGCAGGATAGTTGATCCTGTCTGCTTCTTATTGAGCTCTGCCCACATCACCTTTCAATTAGCGTTCCATATCTTCATGCCCTTTGCTTATTTGGATACTTCTGTCCATATACCTCTTCCCCAAATGTCTTTTCTCCCCAGTCATGCTCCTTCCAAGTCACTAAGCATTCTGCTGGGCAGTTGGACATAGCCCATGAATCAGCATTTAATTATATATCTTGCAACATGTGTGATCATATGCACTGCCTGGCATTCTGCCCACTGTGAGGTCCTCTTCATCAGTGTCCTTCAGGGTTGTCCCAGGAAAGGGTCATAGTTCTTGGCAGCTGTCCACATCTTTATTGTGTCTGCTTAGTGTACAGAACTGTCAGGAACTAGACCCTCATTTTCTCCTCCTCCACCAATCAATCAATGTCATGCCATACTCTACAAGGCTACAGTTGCATGCTTGGAACATTGTAGCAGGAGTAGGAACCATAGGCGTAGGGGCAGCTTTTCTTTCCTTTTGCCCTCTACACCTTTTGGGGCATGGTCACACACACATACCGGTTCATTTGATGAATTGCTGCCCCGCAGGTCCATCTTCATGATTTGGTGGATCAAATCACATGTAACTCATGACGGGCAGTTCAGGCTGCACAGTCATTTGGTGGCTCATTGTCAAACATCCAGTTTCCATTAAGGACTAATAACAGGCCAAGAGCCGCCTCTTGAAGGGAGAATGCTTAGCAGCAGATTGTGATAGAACCTTGGTATAAAAGCCCAAGGGTTTCCACTGTCATTACCTAGAGGCGCTGGCTAGAGACTCCAGACAGCATCCCTATCTGCCACAGCCACGTTAAGGACCACTGTCTGCCTCTGCCACCTCAAATACCATTGGATCTACTAGATCATATGACCTAAACGGTGGAGCAGCTTGAACAGCAGCTTGGACTTATTGATGCTCTGGGCCCTCCTCAAAGCCAGAAGTTTTCTGAGTCACTTGGTATATGGGCCAGAGTAACACACCCAAGTGAGGGATTTGCTGCTTTCAGAATCTAAATAGGTCACTAAGCTTTCCCTACTTTTTTGGTGCTGGGAAAGTTCAGATACTTGTCATTCATATTAGGAATATCCCTGCATGCCCTACATGCCTGGACTCTGAGAAATTTCACTAAGGTAGAAACTCCCTGATTTTGGTTAGATTTATTCCCTCTCCTCCGATGCACGCTTGTGTTACCGAAGTGGTTGCCACCTCCTGCTCACCTGGTCTAGTCAGCAAAATGTCATCAATATAGTAGACCAGTATGATTTTTTTTTGTGAAAGTGTGAGAAGATCAAGATCTCTTCAAACTGAAATTAGATAGATGGTTGAGTGGCTACGAGCACTGGCTTCTCTCCTAGAGAGCCCAGATAGCAACAATTATCTGTAACTCCAGTTCCAGGGGTGCAGTGTCCTCTGTTGGTCTCTTGTGTACATACGTAATACATACATACATACATACATACATACATACATACAGGCAAACACTCATACACATAAAATAAAAAATAAAATTAAGACACAGGACTGAGGAGTTAATATGCCCTTGAGGCAAAACTGTAAAGGTGTACTACTGGGATTGACAGCTGAAGGCAAATTGCTTTCCGTGGTCCCAATTAGGGGCTATCAAGAAAAAAAAAAGCATTTGCTGGATCAAAGATGTATGCCAGTTTCCAGATCTGTTCAAGCAGGGACACCACATCTGGTTTGGTTGCTGCAGCTGGATTCACTGCTTGGTTAAGTTTTTGGCAGTTAGCTGCCATTCCCCACGATCCTCTGTCTTCTGCATAGGCCAGATAGGAGAGTTTAGGGAGATGTGGCAGGGACCTCTACCCCTGTGTCATCCAAGTCTTTGAGGTTGGCATTAATTTCTGCAGTTCCTTCAGGGAGGTGATACTGTTTTGGCTTACTGTTTTCTCTGGTAGAGGCAACTCCAGTGGCTTCTTTATGACCTTTCTATAGGCCAGGGAACCAGTGTGGGAAATCTGTCAGCTTCTAAGTATAGCTATTCCAATTTTATATTATAGAACCAGCGAAAAAAAGCCACAGGATGAGTCTGAGACCCCTTGGACCCACTGTGACCTTAGACTTCTGTCAAAGCTCTTTGATCGCCTGACCTCCACAAGTCTCTAAGTAGGCTATGATGCTTTCTGGTTTCTCCTTGTGCCAGTGTCTGTTTAATTAGTGTTCAATAGGCCCCACAAAGTCTGATTATCTCTCCCCTCCCCCACCAAGGTACAGCTGTCCCAGTAAAAGCCATAGGTCCCTCTGACAAAGGATAGGTGGAGGGCTTACATCAAAACTCCGTGGTATTGTAACAAGGTCCCTTCTCAAGTGGATCTGGCTGCCTTTCCCTTCCTTAAAGGCTTCTGGGCCTGTGAACTGCAGAAGTCTGGAAACTGGTTGATGAGCTGTGCTGTCTGATGCAGCCTTTATTTTGTTGGTTCTCGAGTGATAACTGAAAATGGGGGCGGGGTTTAGGTGACGAGGTCTGCACTTGAGAAACAGACCCCTCTGAGGGTCCGGAGAGTGGGTGACATCAGGGGTCCCTGAGGGTGCTGGCTACCAAACTCTCCCCTAGAGCAGCCAGTGCTTTGAATTGCTGAACCCATCTCCTTAGCCCGAATATGGTTTAATCTCAGTAGAAACAATTATGGTTGCTGGAAAAAGTTTGAACGTTCAGTACAAGGTGTTAAAACTGCTTTTCTGAGAGGGGGATGTAAGATGGATTTGGAGTGGCTGTCTTCAAACTATCGACCTTAATTTGTTTTTCTCGGTCTTTCTCTTTCTGCTTAATTCCAGTAGGAAGAGCATCAGGCATATCTATATATAGCTTTGGATGGAAGCTTCTTTTGTGATTGCAGCTTTTGTATGACTTAGCGTGGGGAAGGGATGATTAAAAAGTTTGATACTGTGAACTTGAAATACTTTCTATAAATGGAATTCACTAACCAGCTGTCTTGATTAATTTCTTCCTAATGGACTCATTTTAGTGCGGCTCGGAAGAGAGCATTTAACTTAGCCACCCATAGGAAACCAAATGGCTGACTAATTAAATCAAAGTGATAGTTCTTAACATTTAAATATTTTCTGCATTCTGGGTAGGGCGCAGCAGGTCAAGTGTGGGCAGAGGCAGGGGTGGCAGGGAGTGTAAAAGGGCAGAGTCAGATCGGAAGAGGCTATGCTTCCTGCTGGGTGACGGGGAAGGCACAGGCCTCTGAGAAACAAGTGGGGCCTTTGTGAGTGGACACACGCTGGTTGGTGTAAGCTGGTCCCTAGCCTCCTCAGAAAATGATAGAGAAGCGCTCTCCAGGGCTACCTAGTCAGGCAGGAAGAGCAGAGAGCCACTCTCCGGCTGTGCTCATTCTTGTAAGCTGATAGTCGGGCTTCTCTTGTGTTGCATCATACACCAGGGGCATTTCATACTGCGGTGCCTGGAGCCACATGGTCTGACTTTAAGCACACAGTCCTTATTTCCCTCCCCCGTGGCTTTGCAGTACAAGCCCGGGCAGGCTGCTCAATCTTAGTTTTACTATCTGTAAGTGGGGGTAATGATTAAGCCTAAGGATTGATAGAATGGTTTCAGATTGTGGTCAGTCCTGGGAAAGGTTCTTTGCGGGCACCATTGGCAGTTGAACACCAGCCCTGCTATCAGTGCTGCCAATCCTCTAACCCTGCTAAGGGTTCAAAGGCAAACATTAACCAGGGTGTCCTGGGCATTTGTTTTATATACGTGATTAGCTTCAGTTTCTTTGGCCTGTTTTTACTTTTCTATCAGCTTCATGCAAGCCTGGACTGGCAATGGAATTTACCTATAATTGCTGGACAAAACACACAGGCTTCTATATCCTTAGATTTTGATAGTTCCATATATATGTAACATGAGGGGCCTGCTTGTTGGGGTTTTCTGTCCCGCCTGCTAGCCTGCAAGCCCCAAAGAAAATCACACAGAGATCTCTATAAGTTATAAAGCTGATTGGCCCATTAGCTCAGGCTTTTTATTAGCTTTTATGGCTTATATTAACCCATTATTCTAATCTATTTTAGCCATGTGGCTCCATACCTTTTTCAGTGGGGCAGATCACATCTTGTTTTTTCGGAGTCTGGGCAGGAGTGGGAGGAGCCAACTTCCTCCTTCCCAGAATTCTCCTGTTCTCATTGCATCATTTCTACTTCCTGTCTGGTTTTCCTGCCTTTACTTCCTGCCTGGCCAATCAGCGTTTATTTAAAACACGATTGACAGATTACAGATAATTTTCCCACACCACTCCCCCCTCTTTAAAAAAAAAGGAAAATATCCATAGTCCATTTTTTGGGAATGTGGGCATAGTATTTCAGGCTACTTCCAGCTGGTTGGGGGCGCTGATAATCTTATGGGGACCTAAAGAAAATTTAGAGTTATAATCAAGTCCTGACTGAAGTATCCTGTGAGTCTTGATCATCTCAGGCAGCAGTCTTGAACCTGTTCTGGATGAAGAACTCAGACATCTGGGCCATCTATTTCTGCTGGAGATTTCTCAGGTGGTCTTTCTTGAGCAAAGCTGATTTTTCTTAACTCTGAATAAATCCAGAGCCTCTCGTTTTCTCTGGAAACAAAAGCAAAATCTCTTCTCCAAAGTAACATACCTTTTGACTTTAATTTTGAAATCAAAGTATTTTCAAAATACCTATCTTGGATTAATTCTGCAGCATTTATAAGTAAATATCTTTTAGCAGCTGTTGCTCCTTCCTCAGCATTCAAACAATTTAAAGAGACCATGATAGCATACAGGATCAAGATTCTCTGTGTGTTTTTCATGTTACATATATATATATATATATATATGTGTGTGTGTGTGTGTGTGTGTGTGTGTGTGTGTACATATAGATATTATATATTTACCATCAATGTATATATTCTTTTGAAAGAGAAAAGGAGTTGAGAGTCCACGTTGATATTTTCAGTGTTTGAGAACAAAGATCATGCTGTTAACTTCCCCTGCTCCTCTGTCCCCGAGTATCTCATCCTTCCTCCCAACACGGACAAGGATTTAAGTAGGTAATTGTTAGTTTCTCCTTCTTGCACATTTTCTGGAAATAACATGAAATACTAAAAAGGATCATGCTATTGGCCCCTGTGTGGAGGTCTGAGGAGGACACAGGACTTGTTCTCTCTACTGTGTGGGTCCCAGGGATTGAACTCAAGTCACTGGCTGAAAGGAAAATGCCTTTACCTGCCAAGCCGTCTTTTGTACGTCAGGTGTGCTGTCTTTCAGTTGTTGCATTAGGTTTGAATGTGTTCTGAAGCCTTGATTTTAATTAAATTCTAATTTCCAATTAATTAGTGTTTTGTATGATTTGCTGATGCTGAGTGTATGAGATCAGGTGAGGAGTGCCGTGGCACATGTACTTAGGTCAGATCAGATGAGGAATGCTGTGGCACACGTGCATAGGTCAGAGCAGGTGAGGGATGCCGTGGCACATGTGCATAGGTCAGATCAGGTGAGGGATGCCGTGGCACACGTGCAAAGGTCAGATCAAGTGAGGGATGCCGTGGCACACGTGCAAAGGTCAGATCAGGTGAGGGATGCCGTGGCACATGTGCATAGGTCAGATCAGGTGAGGCATGCCATGGCACATGTGCCTAGGTCAGAGGTCAACCCCTGAGTTCTGCCTCCTGTTTGCACACACCACGCTGGCTGGTCTGTGAACTCAGGGACATTCTGACTCTGCTCCCATCTCACCTAGACGTGCTGGAATTGCAGACCTGCCTTTATGTGAGTTATGGGGATTTGAACTCAGATCTTCATGCTTGCTTAGCAAATGCTTTGCCCACTGAGCTGTCACCCCTAAAGCCTTGGGTTTTGTGTTTTGTTTTTTTAACTTGTAGATTTATTTTATATGGCAGGTTTTCTTCTCTGTATGTAAGTGCACAGCATTTGTGTCTGGTGTCCAAGGGGATGAGTCGAGGGCGTCAGAGTCCTTGAAATGCACTTATGGATGGTTGTGAGCCATAATATGGGTGTTGGGAGCTGAGCTCCATTCTTCAGCCACTGCTGTAAGGGCTTTACTGCTGAGCCATCTCTCAACTCTTAAGTTGTATGCAGTTTTCTTTTTAATCTTGGTATAATCACAATTTTGCTATAAGTCTTCATAGAATCCATTACTTTATAAAGTATTACATCTCCAATTTCTCATTATCTAGCCCCTTCCCTTTCTCCTTCTAGAAACCTCGAGAATGCCCTTTAGGCCTGGCATGACTAGGCAAGAGCTCTCCCACAGAACATCCCCTCAGTCTTCATATCTCTTGTGTGACCTCTTTGGAGAGAATATAAACAGAGCCTTCCTTCCCTTGAGCCAGAGTGCGTGTTAATTGTGCATTCTTCATTCTGTATTTCTCTTAATCCAATGTGTCCACCTGAGCACCTCACCACCCACTTCTCATTCACTGGGGAGGAGAAAGTTCTCGGAGCTTATATCCGGTGGCCCTATGAAGAGACCCTCAGTGAGGAGGGGCTGTGCTCATATGCCATCCGGAGCCCCTGCTGTCTTGCTACCCATGAACTAGAGGCTTCCTTGACTCTGATGGATCCAGTCATCCTCAGCCAATGCTAGGGTGTGTTGCTACACCCAGTTTTAGTCTTGACAAACTACCAAGCCTGTTTAACTGGTGAAGGGTGTTTTAATTTGGTGTTCTGGGGGCTGTCCCTGGACGATCCGGCATCCACGGTGCCCTGTGTAGTCTCGGTCAGCTTCCAGGGAGGACTGTGTGAATCAGCTGGAGCCTCTCCTCACCCGTTTCAGGCCGGGTTCCTCCTGATCACCAAGGAAATTGCAGACTGGATGTTTGGGTTTTGAGGACTCTGGGGAACAATTTTGTGCTGTACTTAGCTTTGCGTTCTGGGACATCTTGGCTCTCTTCACCACCTGATGGCTAGAAATGGCAGACCAGTCCAGGCCAAAGCGTACAGGGAAGTATTTCTCCTTCTCTGGTGCCTCCAGGAAAGACTCAGTGAAGGCCCTGCGGCTGTCAAGGTCTCTGAACCTCAAAAGAGCCACTTCAAGAGTCAGCAGAAGGCAGGTTGGTACAGACCTTTCTGATCCCTGTGAACTTCCTCGAGATTTGGGAGAAACCTCTTGTTCTTCTCTGTGTTTATTCCTCAACATTCTTTGGAGATAAGCTTCTGAATTAGTTTGAACACCTCCACCTTCAAATTCTTCCTGACGATCTCTGTGCTCCCGGTTTCTGTATGGATGTGTGTAATTTGAATGCCTCTTCATTTCTTATGCAAGTGTCGAATTGTGTCTTACAAATAACACTTGTCATGCCACCAGAAGATTCTAGTTTCTCATGTGTAATCTCCCAAACATGACTTTAAGGGATATATTTATGTTACCAGAACATCCTACAAAACAGATTAGGTAACTTTTACATGCAACAAAACGCTGAACTATAAAGTAAGCTAGGATGTTCACGTTCATAGAAGTACCTATTTCATAGAGTTGTAATATAGTTCATTCCTTCTACTTTCAAAGTGTTGGTTGAAAATGATGGGAAGTGGGTGTGGCTGTGCGTTCTTGGCGGTTTGCTTAACTGTTTGTACACTGTTCTATAAGTGTAGTCTGCAAACGAGATGGGCTTGCTGTGAAGCTGCCTGCTGTGAAGCTCCTCTGGCCCCTGCTTCCTTGCTGGGTGGGGTCTGTCTGTTGGGGGATCGGATTCCTGGCATCCGCCGAGCCAGTGCTGCCTGTCTTCTGCTCAGTCCTGTGTGTTTTCAGTTTCTCCTTCCTGCCTTATTTTCCTTCTGGTCAGAGAGGCCACAGAGGCCATCTGTATGCTGGAAGCAACTCAGAGACATTCTGAATCCTATTTATCTTCCTGTTTGAGAGACGATCTCATGTAACCCAGGCTGACCTCAAACTCTATGTAAGTTGAGGATGGCCTTCAGCTGCTGATCCTCCTGCCTACACCTCCCAAGTTCTGGGGTTATGGGTGTGGGGCACCACTCCCAGTTTATATAGCTTCTTGTATGATAGGCAGGCATTACCAGCTGAGTTACAGCCTCAGCCTTATAATTATTTTATAAGTAAATTATTTATCTCTAAAATGTTTATAAATATTTTATAAACAAGCAGTTTCAGCAGGAATCACAATAGCAGATGTTTTGCAGTTAAATATTTTTAGCATTCCGGATTTATTTCTACTGATAATATTTTGATTGGATCAGTGTAATTTGATGAGTCCTAAAACCTGTTACTTATTTATTTAAATAATTAAAGCTTCTACATGGAGTACATGGGATGTAACAGGAAAGAGGAGATCAAGGCATAGTCTTGAAGCATCTCTGATCCATTGTCTGAGGTTTCTTCTTCTGGCTAAGCAGGAAGTGAAACTGCCTGACTCTGAGGGTGCAGTTGTGGCCCTGGTATTTGACACCTGAGTGTTTTGGTTGTAGTACGGGAGTCCACAGAAAGGAGTCCATAGTGGCTTTGTGGCAGCTGGGTGTCAGCCTTCAGTCCTGTCCGAATCCGGTTTGTTAATTAAACTGTACTCTGCGTCTAACTCCCTGCCCTCAACCTTCTCATTGCTCATCCCAGGGGTAGTGGTGGCGTTTTCTTGCTCTTGTAAAACACACTGATTAAATTCTGAGCTGTTAGCAGGATGGTGTTAATTTTCATCATAAATATGAGATGTGGCTTTTGGAAGGTTGCATGAGGACATTGGTTCATGGGAAACGCTCACCTGTGTGAAGACATGGGGTGTTTTGCTTATGACAGTTCAGAACTCTGGCAAGAAAGGGAATTTCCTTTGCTGTGATGTGGGAAGCGCCTCTCTACAGAGCATGGTTTTCCTGCCAGGAGCCAGCATGTGGCTTTTAGAAATGCCAAGGTGGAATTGTTTGTACACATTCTGGACAAAAGGAGGTATGGTAGGAAAGTATAATGCTCCCTTGGATTTGTCAAGAAAATTAGCATCATGTATTAAATGGAAAAGTTATAGCTTCCGGTGGTACTGGTCTATAATCCTAGCATTCTGATGTGTGCCCAAAGCCAGCCTGGGCTGCGTAGTGTAGACCCCTGTATCCACAACAGAAGAGGACCCCGCCAATTCGACAACCCCACTAGAGATTAACAATCACATGTGGGGACAGTCTCCTGGGTGAAGATGTGATGGGTTTATTTTATGTGATTTTATGGTAAAAACTCTCAGCAAAATCTAAAAATAGTTTTTTTTATTTTCAAATTTATGTGTATGAGTGTTTGGCTTGCTTTATGTTTTGGTACCTGTTGAGGTTGTGAGAGAGCACTTGATCCTCTGGAACTGGAGTTTAGGATGGTTATGAGCCCCCATGTGGAGGCTGGGAACAGAACCCAGGTCCTCTAGAAGAGCAGAGTGCCTTTAACCACTGAGCCATCTCTCCAGCATCTTTACTTAACTTTTAAACCCCTGTGTCCCAACACAAAGGAGGTTTGGGGTTTTCTACTTGTATGTAAGTATACATGGACTATATGAAGAGAGCATATCCAAGTGTGTCTTATGGTTGTCCTTGTTCCTGAAGTGATATGAATTATATAGACTTTTGTACCATAATTGTGTTTTTATTGAGTCTTTATCTCCAGTGCGGATACTGCCTGCCACTCGTAGCGAAATGCGGATGAGTGGGTCCGCATGGTACCGCACTGCATGTCACAGAACACTAGAACGTGTGTGCTCTGGCTAGGATTCCTGCAAGGAAGCCACTTGCTGGGAATATACATACGCAAGTATGTTTTCTTGTTTTAGAAGGTGACAGTAATTTTATCTGCCTTTTTCATTTGTAAAAGGAATAATGATTTAGACCCTTAAATCTACCATGCTCATGTGGCCTTGCTTCACCGGCAGGATTCCCTCCTGGGCGTAGAGAAAGAGGTGGCACCGGCAGCTGACTTCTCCCTGACCTCTGGGAGAAATGTTTTCTTGATGAGTCTTCTGACACCAGTGTTTCATTGTGTAAATACCAAGATAATATGAATCTTAGTTTCTACTTATTCATGTGTTGTACTTGGGGCTTTTGCTTCCTTAGCAACCTCAGTTAATGTGGTTTCTTAATTTGTATGCAACTTAATGATTCAAGGGTGACATCTCAGCCCTTTCTCATAGGCAGTTAAGTAAAAACGTACATTTATCAGCAGTATTCAGATAGCTGTAGCCACAAACCCCAAACAATCTGAAAAATTTGCTTCCCTCTGTTTCTTTATGGCAGAGTCTCTTTGCTCTAAACTAAGCATTCCTTGTTGAGAGTTTCCCAGGTTTTGGCCATCATTGGAGTGATCTAGTTCGGGGGGGTGGTGGTGTCTTTTTTCATGGTTGTTGTTGTTAACTGAAATGGGATATAGCAACACAGACTCAAAGGAAAAGAATAAGTAATATAACTTCATTCACTTGAAACACAGTTTCCTTGCTTAGTGTACACAAAGCCTGGACTCAGGCCTCAGCGTCACGTAACTGGCTGTGGTGGCACAGACTGCCTGTAGTAAGACTTGGAGCCAGCAGTTCAAGGCCATCCTCACTACACAGGGAGTCTGAGGCTAGCATGGTGTAGGTGAGACCTCATCTCTAAAACAAAGCCCTCCACTTTCCCACCAGAAACAATGATGTCTTGACTTCAGCATTAACCCTTCATAACCTCACCTCGTGCTGCCGACCGTTGTTGACCTGGCTGCTCATCCCTGTAGCATTGTGACACTTCCCTCCCCAGCCATGCCCTGAAAGGGAATGGTCAATACTGGCAAAATATCAGTAAACTTGCCCTAGGTGAGAGATGCATAGGGAGTCACCGAATGGCTGTACTCTGATGCAGTCCTACAGAATTATATCATACGAGCTAAAAAGAAGGCTCGTGGTCACAGTCATAATTTTAAATACTAGAAGGAGCCCAGGACTGGTGGCGTGGGATGGTCATTTTTCAGTGGAAGCAGCTTGAAGCCAGATGGGCCTGCCAGTAGTGAAGCTTCTCCGGCCACTGGTTCTTTGCTGGGTGGGGTCTGTCTTGTTTTGGGGATCAGATTCTCAGCATCTGCTGAGCCAGTGCTGCCTGTATCCTTAATTTTATGAACAAATGGGATTTGTGGGTAAATTCTAACCAGTCTAGCTGTAGAAATTTAGAGATACTCTGAAACATCTGTCTTAGTTAGGGTTTCTATTGCTTCAGTAAAATGCCATGACCAAGAAGCAAGTTGGGGAGGCAAGGGTTTACACTTCTGCATTACTGTTCATCACCAAAGGAAGCCAGGACAGGAACTCAAGCAGGGCAGGGACCTGGAGGCAGGAGCTCATGCAGGGGCCGTGGAGAAGTGCTGCTTACTGGCTTGCTCCCCATGGCTTGTTCTGCCTGCTTTCTTACAGAGCCCAGGACCACCAGCCCAGGGACGACATCACCCACCATGGACTGGACCCTCCCCCATCAATCACCATTAAAAAAAATGCCTCACTAATTAAGAAAATGCCTTACAGCTAGATTGTGTGAAAACATTTTCTCCATTGACTTTCTTTTGTCTGATGACTCTAGCTTGTGTTGGGTGGACATAAAACCAACCATCACGACATTTTAAATTTAACACCAGTAGACTGACTCAGGGATCACATTTTGACCAACTCAGTGCTCATCTCTACCTGAATTGCTTCTGATATCGTCTTCATTTTTACAGAGGCTCGAGGCTCAACCATCATGAAGCTGGATGAAGATCACTTTGTGGTTTAGTGCTTTGTGGTCTTCCTTGCCGGGAGCTCCCCTGTTAAAGGGTGCTAGAGGGAGCCAGGCGGCCGGATAGACAGGGTTAGCCCTGGCCTTTCTGCTATTTAATGGCCAGGAAATACCACTTACTTCCTTTTCTCATCTTTTTTCTTTTTAATTTTCTTGGCAGCTTCCCTTGGGCTTTGGAGGTCTCAACACCAGCCCTTGGACACTAGCCTGGCTCTCTTAGCAACTCCCATCAGATTCTTTTGCTAGGCAATCCCTGTACAGCCCAACATGTACCCTGTTCTTGAGACTGAGCGAGCCCCTGTCAGGCGCCTCTTCCAACTGACTCTGGGATTTGGATGGCTCGGCCTCCCTCCTTCAGTGCGCACCTCACTCCAGGCTGCGCCCCTCCACAGGGCACTGGCTACTTTAGGTTGTACGTGCTGGGGATTCTGTTTTCCCTGCTGGATCTTTACTGTATGTGTTCATTGAATGGTATTCAGAAGTGAGTAAATTTGACCTGAGATGACTTTGGAAAACTCTTCTCTGAGTAATATTGTAATGCGACACACTGCTAGGTTTTTAATGAACTTGTTTTCATGTCTTTGTACTAAAAGTTATAAAATCTAAACAGTTTTCTTAAAAAGTGGATGTGGCTGAGTTTTTTTTTTTTATTGTTTCTTCTACCTTTTTTTTTATCTTCAGGAAAGTTAAATGAAGGTGAAAAAAGGTAGCAGTGATGTGTTAATTAGCAAAATCTCATGGTTTTGGGCAGCTGGAATAAATAGTTATTGGTTAATTTAAGAACACAAATGGGTTTTTTTATTCTGACAAACATTCTTTTATCACCGAATGAATCCCATGCTCCCACAAGCATCTTTGAATTCCTACTTTTCTCTCTGTCTTTTCACCTTGAAACTTAGGGAAGCCTGAAGTGGTCTTTGAAAGCGTTGGCTTGTTTATTGTGGTATTTTGTGTCTCTGCCAATGCTCTGCCGGACCTGGGCACTGTGTGCAAAGGTTATAGTCTAAGTTTGCAGCTGAACAGGGTCCGTCTGGAGTGAAGCATAGGAAAGATGACTGCACTCTCTAGGTACAGGGACGACTCTTCTGTAAACATCACTTCTCACGGTGTGGCCCCCTCAAGCTTGCATGTGTGCCTTTTCTGAGCACTTGTGCGAATTTCCTGCAGCTCCCCTTCCCAGCTCTGAGGTTGCTAACAAGGCCTCCTACAGACAGCTGTGGGGACTCCTCTTGCAGCCTCCAGTTGGTTCCTAACGCAGGTCCTCTTAGTTCTCACTCAGCATGCACATTATAAATGGAAAGGACAGTCCCAGCAAACTCCGCAGGCATGTGTGGGTCCCTATTACCAGATGTTTAATTACTGTCATTAGGAAGCATTTGAAGTACCTGCCTAGCTCTGAAAGAGGAACCGGAAGGGGAAGCAAACCCCTTTGAGTCTTGTCAGGTTGGTCCTTTCGTGTGCAAGGATTCGTGGGACAGTGGACGGAGCTAGAGTCTTCCACCACCTCTGTGGAGAGAGAGAATCCTTAAACGACCGTCCTCTGAGGCCCACGGTTCCTTCCATTACGTCTGTCCCTTGATTTCTTTCATAGTACCAAGATTTAATTAGCATGAAAACTTGAACATGGTAATTGCATCTTCAGTAACAATATTTGAGCTCTTTACAGACAGTATATCATGTATTATAATACTTCCTGGAATTTAGGTTCGTTATCTCAAGAAAATATTGAGTGGATTGTGCTGTAGATGGAGAGATACTTTATCTTAAAAGTGAAAATTAAATACTGAGTAGGAGAGGCCATAAAGAGCCCCATAGAGCAGATATCAGTCCATGAGCGCTGTGGTTCTTATAGCTCAATAGAAATTTAAAGTCATCCTTGGCTACATATAATGCCAGCCTGGGATATGTGAGACTTTGTCTTAAAAACAAACAAAGCAAAGCAAAGCAAAGCAAAACAAAACCAAAATATTTCCTTATTTTTTTCTTCAACCTCTCATTCATATACCATAACATTTTGCCTGTGTGAGAGGGCTGTTTCTAGGGTATCCTTCTCAAATACTTGATTGAGTGCCCATCGGAGGTTATCATCAGGGACTATCTGATGAGCACAGGGTGTCTCTGTAATTAGTGTCTTGTTTTTCCACATCTCTCCTGACCCTTGATTTTGTCCTTTCTCATCATTTTTGTTTTGCTTTTAAGACGGGGTTTTAAGACCATGTAGCTCAGACTGTCTTGAAACAGGTGGCGATCCTCCTGCATCAGGGTCCCAGTGCTGTGATTAAAGGTGCGGACCGTGGTGTCTGGCAGGGTTCATCTTTCTTCTGAGGCTTGTGTTTATGGGATGGTTAAATTCTTAAAAACCAAGTGTCTTCTTAGGTTACAGATGGACATACTGCCCCCTGGTGTTTTCTCTGTGCCTTGTTCTCAAGTATTTGGGTTACAGAGCACATGCATTTACTGCAACTTCATTCCTGCCCTTGCATGAAAAAGGCTGTGTCCTTAGACCACTGCCCAGACAGTGAGCATGTCTTTGTTTCTAGGGCTGTCTTTTCCTATGCACTCTCTCAATGCATTCTGGTTTTTCTTTTTTTGTGTGTTTTTGTAGGCCAGTACTTACGTCCTGTAACATACTCTGTTCTCCTCCACTCCTGTCCTTTGTCAGTTCCTGCCCTCTGTATACCTTGGAGAAACACAGCTAAGGCACTGCCAGGTTGAATTTTATAAATAAAACACAAAGAGAAATTGTTGTAGACTCAAATGCTACAAAGATATATAAAAAAAAAGTATACGTTGAGAGAGCCAAGCAGGTGGCCCTAAAAGATACATTATAGCATTGTATTTGTATTGTATAAGATTCAGACACCATTTTTTTTCTCATGGTTTATTTTTTTTTATATTTAAAAATTTCCATCTCCTTCCCTCCTCCTCCCCCCTCCCTCCCCTCCTTCTCCCCCTTCTCACCCCTCCTTCTCCCCCTTTCCTCCCCTCCCCTCCACCCATACCTCCCCTCCCTCCCTCTCAAGGCCAAGGAGCCATCAGGGTTCCCCACTCTATGCTAAGACCAAGGTCCTCCCAACTCCCCCCAGGTCCAGGAAGGTGATGGTTGAATGTGGGCTAAGGCTTTTTTTTTTTTTTTTTTTTTTTTTTTTTTTTTTTTTTTTTTTTTTTTGTGTGTGTGTGTGTGTGTGTGAATGGACCCATCTTCAAATTGCCAGTATATTGCAGGTAAGTTTGTAGAGTGAGTGTGTTAAAGCGCTCAGTAGCTCTTGGTCATTCATATACGGGAAGTAGGTTTCTTTTCTTAACAGGTTTTAGCTAAAAACATGTCCGAGTGGCCAATACAGCCAACCGGGAACATTTGTGAATTTTGCATCCATGAATTTGACCCCAGGTCAGAAACATTACGGAAAAACAAAAATAAGAGCCAACCCAGTAAGCATGCTTTCCTTTCCCAATGTAATGTGGCAGCTTTATCAGTAACACTCTAATGGCCCTGTCAGATACTGTGTGATGCAGACGTGATTTAATGTATTCAGGAGGGGGTCAGCGCCTGCCTGTGGGATCCTGGAATCATCAGTCCCACGTAGATCCTGAGGACTGAGCTGGTACCTGTGGGATCCTGGAATCATCAGTCCCCCGTAGATCCTGAGGACTGATTTCAGTGCTAACGATTTTTAATGTGCTCAATGAAGGTCCTTGAAGTTTTGAGTTCAGAAGAAGCGTTTGTCATGTGCTCTGCTTTTTTGTCCTGGTCTCTCTATACCATGAAAGAAGAATAGGCACTAGGTGCTTAATTCATTGGCTCTTGTTACTGGGGCAGCAGGTACAGAAGGGGAAATTTTCAGCAGAGTGAATAGTCAGGATCAAACTGATTTTAAGGAAAAGCTAAGGGCCAGAGTGCTCTGAAGATCTGCCCCAGGGAGGTCTCCCCCCACTAGGGGAGCATGTGGCCACCTCAGACCTAGGGTGATATTTGGTTTCTAAGTGGGCAGGGTGTGGAAATGTGTGCTGTGTGCTAACATGGCAGTGCGGAAATGTGTGCTGTGCGCTTACGTGGCAGTGTGGAAATGTGTGCTGTGTGCTTATGTGGCAGTGTGTAAATGTGTGCTGTGTTCTTACGTGGCAGTGTGGAAATGTGTGCTGTGTGCTTACGTGGCAGTGTGGAAATGTGTGCTGTGTGCTAACATGGCAGTGCGGAAATGTGTGCTGCGCGCTTACGTGGCAGTGTGGAAATGTGTGCTGTGTGCTTACGTGGCAGTGTGGAAATGTGTGTTGTGTGCTTATGTGGCAGTGTGGAAATGTATGTTGTGTGCTTACGTGGCAGCTCAGTGTTCTCATGTTAATGAGCAGCTTGAAAAGAGCCAATGAAGGAAGATCTTGATGTGAGTCTGATGAATGAGTAGATTAAGTGACTTCAAAGAAATTGTGGAATAATAATATTAATAATAATAATAATAATAGTAATAATAGTAAATTGTCTCCAAGGTGTGATTGGATCTGGCAACATAAGCACCCTATTGACCCATGAAGCTGTTTTGGTGCCAGTCATTTGAACATCAGTGTATTGCTGTAGATTCATGGATGTTTTTCCATGGAAAGTCAGAGAGCTTCTTGAATCCTGAACAGCAAAGTTTGGCTCATGTAGCTTAGCTCCATGTCCTCCTCTCAGGACACGTGTGAACGCTAGCATTCCTGTCACCCTAGATTCCTGTGAGGGGAGCGTCATCTGGCGACAGTGTCACCTTACATAAGTTATTAGTTGCTGGCATGCTCTTCTGTTTGCAGGTCCTTTTCATGAAGTGAACAGTGGGGTTCTCTGATCGTTCTTTGAAATACTTTTCACAATTTTACAGCACCCGATGTGTTTTATCCTCACCTAATCCTCATTAGAACCATACAGGCATGCCCATATTTTTTATTTTTACAAGGCTGTCAGTTTAATATTAAACCAATTAATACAGAGAAGGTGTGGATTGCTCTGTGAGCTTGTGCCTTGTGTTTCTGGAGCGCAGCTTATGAGCATCCTTCTGTGACTAGTGACTAGTGTTCAGACCCACACACTGAGCACTGTCTCTTCCAGGAGTCTGATTTTTGCCCTGACGTTGTATTTGTCTGTCCTCAGAGTCAGGGGCCAGAGACTGTAGATGGATACACTGTGGCTTTCTCAGGGTCCTGTGTGGTGACTAGTCAGAGGCCAGGTATCTCTGTGCAAAGAATGTCGCTCTTGGCCATGGTTAGGCCGTTCAGGCTATGCTCACTGCTCCCAGAATTCATTGCAGGAGCTGTCTATTCCAAAGGAAAGTTTGTCTGAACAAGGAAGGAAAGGAGTCCCGTCCTTCCAGGTGATGAGCACCAATCTCTGGGGAACTGAGGAAGTCATTATTGAGTGTGGGGCTGGAAGCTACTGGGATTCATCTTTGCTGGACCTTGGGCTTATGAAGGGACAGTGGCTGTTCCGTACTGCCACGGACCAAATGCAGCTTTCTGTTTCAATAGTTCCACCCCCACACTTGGAACATACTTTGTTCTCTCTAAAATTAAGCAGCCTCTTTCCAGTCCAAGGCACTTTTCCCCCTTCATTGTCCCCACTCTGAGCTCTGCCACGCGAGTGAACCTTTGTCTGTCACATCTCCACTTCACCGTTCCCAAGCACAAGACCAAGATGTCACTTTTCTTTAGCTGTTGACGTTCAAACAGTTCCCCCACCAGTCTGCTCATGAGTTTGTACAAACTCCTCTCTATGATTGGGGAGACTGAGTCATCACTGAGCATGGCTGTAGTTAGGCTTGGACTGACCTGGTCCCTTTCCCCAGAATCTGCCTATTTGTTTGATGCTGTTTTGGGAAGCTGTGGACACAGAGACACATCTCCTCTCTCCATTTGAGTGAGGCTGTAAGAGCTTCAGTGAACAGTGCAGGAGGTGTAGGTTACTGTGAGGGTGTCTGCCTGGACTTTCTGTGTTGTGGTTTTGCGTGTTCCTTCCAGGATACTGACCAGGCCTAACTCTTATTGTTTCACTTGTACAGTTGCACCACGGAGTGTGAAGTTTGCAAGGTAGGGTTGGGAAGTAGAACAGAAATAATGGGATTTCTGAGGAGAACCTGAAATCCATTTAGGAGGAAGGTGACCAGCTAGTGGCTTGGTTCTGTGCCTCCCCATTCATAATGTGAAGGGCCTAAGGAAAAGGACACGATGCGGCTTTCCTACAGGCCTCTCCTCGGCACACACGGTTAGATCTGTGCATAGCCAGCCCAGGTGGGGCTCCCAGCGCTTGCCGAGTATGGTCTAGTGCCGAAGTCTGCTCTCTGGGAACGCGGTGGTTCTGCACAGAACAGTGTTTGCTTCCTAGTGTGCCGTGTCCCAGCTTAGAGCTGTGTGCTATGCTTCCGGTAAGGAGAGCCAAGTGACATCTTGGTTTTGTGCTAAGCAGGGTCTGGGAGTCGTCTTTGCTAGGGGGATTTTACTAGCGTCTTGAAGACTGTTGTCACATTTGGTCTGCTGAGGTGAACTCCAGGTCCACTGAGGCCCAGGCTGGTGGTTCCAGTGGTTCCTGAGGGTGGGACTCTCCAGACTTCTTCAGTTCCTGCTCTATAGTTCTTTCTCATACTCCTGATTCTTATTTTAAAGCAGGTTGGACCTCCGGCCTTATCGTCCCAAGTGCTGAGGTTGTGGGCTTATACCATCTTGCCCAGTTCCCCACATTATTTTTTTCCTGTATGTGGGTAATGCCTTGACTAAACTTACGGATGGCAGAGAAATAGCTGGCTAGATTCTCTTTCAGGAAGGAATGTCAGGGGATGATTGGTACTCGGCAGTAAGGGAAAGACACCGAGAGTAAGGGTGTGTAGTGCCATTCTCTACACAGACAGCAAGAAAGAATACGTGAAAAGTGTTTATTGCATGGATTTTCTTCCCACTTGCACTAGAAGCCTCGCTCTGTGAAAGGGAGCATGCAGTCCATAGACACCTTGTTCCCTGCCCATGGGTGGACACATAGCTTCTCCCGTCTCACTGGATGGTGATTGAGCTACTTGGCCACTCCAGTACACCCAAAGGTGTTTTTTGCCACCTCTCTTTAAGTGATTTTTCCCCCCTGTCTGATCTAATCAGTGGTAGCCTACTGATCTGGTTAGCAAGAGTTACTGAAACCAAACTGTAAAGACTCAGATTTTACTAGACTCTCTCTAACCATCAAGGAAACTTGGGGAAAAATAGTGGCCTTTCTGGTTCTCCCTCTGCCTGCTGTGAAGTGCATTCTGCAATGCTCCACCCCGGACTTCTGGAGATTGGCTTGGGACTGTTAGCTTTTGGTTGAAGTGTAAATATGAGTAAATATTTGTGCAAAGCCATGCCTGACCTGGCTGTTTGTTGGCAGCTGTAAGTGCTTTGAAGTCCTGGAATCTGCTGAACTTGGACCACCAGTCTCTGACTTTGTAGCTCCGTGGGCACATTTAAAACTGATGATGTTGCCTTCCTGTTCTTGGAAGGCTTGGCAGTGGCTATAAGAAGTTTACCTTGGCGACTGTCCAAGGAGCAGCAGGAATTCTGAACTAGCCAGGAAGTGCTAAATGATAGGCCTTCTGAAACGGGTGCAGTTCTGTCAGAGTCTCAGATACGCTATTTCCACAGTTTTGTATGTGATTTGGGTTGTGTAATGTCACAGGTGTCTTACCAAAGACACTGGCAGCACCCCCAACCCTCACTGCAGCTCTTGGCGGCAGGAGTAACATGAATTACATCAATATTAAAAGATAAACTATGAAACATTCATGGAAGTTGTTGCGATTTCTTTCAAGAATGTCTTTGAAGCTGACTTAATGTTGCCACATCTGTTACCGTGTGTTTGAAGATGAGAAAGGCATTCCACGAACCTCCAGTCTGTTGATATAAATAAGATACCTTCTTCACACCTGTGCACAGGCCATGTGGAGACCCTGGGGTGAGTCCAGCTTGTCTGTTGATAAACAGGTATTTGTGAGTATTTTATGTGAGATGTGTATGTTGGGTTTTTGTCTGGAAGTGACACAGATCTGCATGTGTCCTGAAAACTGTAGGAGCTCCTCCGGCCCTGCTCCTGACAGCATTCTTCTTAAATTTGAATTTAGACTTCTGTCTTAGTTAGGGCTTCTGTTTCTGTGAAGAAACACCATGATCACGGCAACTCTTATAAAGGAAAGCATTTAATTGGAGCTGACTTACAGTTCCGAGGTCCATTGTCATCATGGTGGGAAACATGGCAACACACAGGCAGATGGGGAGCTGGAGAGGCAGCTGAGGGTTCTACATTTGGATCAGCAGACAGCAGGAAGAAGAGTGAGATATTGGGCCTGGCTTGAGCATCTGACACCTCAAAGCCCACCCCCAGTGACATACTTCCTCCAGCAAAGTCATACCTCTTAATGGTGCCATTCCCTATGGTCCCATGGGGCCATTTTTATTCAAACCACCACAGGGTGGTGCTGAGGCAGCAGCTACATTCTACTACAGGGGCTGCCAGTCAGCACTGCAGCTGCAAAGTTGGATTTTCAAGTGCATTGCCCTTTCTTCCCTTTGTGGAGTACTGACCTCGGCTCACTCACCCCAGGATTTCTCTCCAGTGGTTCTTGTCAACTCAGTAGATGGCCAGCAAAGCCCTCACTTTGCACAATAGCTATAATAACAAAGTAATTAGGGCGACAAGGAGCTTTGGAGCCTCTGAGCTCTGGCAGCACTTTGTGGCACGCTCCAAGGAACAACATCTTTCAAAGTTTCCCCTTTCCCTGCTCTGACTGTCTCATGTGGTAGATTGCAGAGTCACTCCAGGCTTGGGGAATGTTTGTAAGTTTGCTGAATTTGCTAAAGCTTGGCCTAACAGACTCTCATGACTGCCTTCCTGTGCGCGTCGCATATTCTGTGCCAGTAAATGCACGTCGAATACCTACGGCATTCTGCCAGACGTGACACAGAGTAGTGTAAAAGACAAGCTGGCCCTGCTAAGGGATGCAGCTTCTGGTTCCTACCTGTCAGGAGTAAGTCATAGGCCATGCACGAATATTCATAAAAAGGAATGAATAAGGAATTGTTCTTCACATGTGATGCCCAGATGCGGAAAAAAATTGATTTTTCATTGGGAAGATTCTTGTTGCTGCATTTAAAGCCGCAAGCAAGGTGAAGGACTCATTGGGATTGGTGGTGTAGGTCAGCTTGTGAGAGAGCGTGTACTTGTGTAGAGAAAGATCACCAGCAGAAGAGAAAGGATAGACGTGTAACTTATAAAGCCTTTTGCTAAAATAAAAGTAAATGTTTCTGTATTTCTAAAAGATAAATACCCAGGTGTAGGTGGTGTGCTTCCATTATCCGGGAGGACACAGGTGCTCGGGAACTGAAGAGGGGGCCTGATCTACCCGTGTAGGGGTAGTTATGAAGCCAGTGTGTGAGCGCTCTCATCTAAACACTGAGCAAGCAAGTAGTCACATATGAAAAACATCCCAGGACAGAACAAAGTCTTAGCATGATTTTGTTCTTCCATGACGATGCTGGCGCCGGTGTCTTACTGCCACACTGCCGCTGTCCGCTCTGAAGTGTGAGGTGGTATAGGTGACTGGCAGGGTCAGACACTATACCTTCCCGTGTTGCTCTCATTAGACAGGTTCAAGTACACGCCAGTGCAGAACCAGCGCCTAGGGAGCAAGAGGGAAATTTAGGATTTAAATGTGAAATGTAGTTGGGAGATTATTTGGAGCTTACGGGTTTCAGTTATAAAGTAAAGGTTTCAGTCCTAACGTAGAGTGTTTTGTAAGCCTTTCGTGGGGGAGCAGTGATGTGCCTGGGCTTAATTATCGCCATCAAAAAATGTCCAGCTAATTGCTGTTTCTCGTCAGTAACAATCCAGAAACAAAGATGAAACACTGTTGTTGATCGTTATTTAGGAAAAATATTTGGTTTTTGTGGCCTTACATCTTATAACTGCACATCTACTTCCTGTTTCTTTTTGTCTCTTTTGTGGAGAGTGCTGTGTGTCATTCTTTGCGCTGTGGGTATGTCCTACCTACCCTAGGGACTGGGGCCTCTTCTCAGGCCCAAAGACATTTTCTTGACTATTGGTTTGACATCCCTCTCTCAACAGGGTAATCCTACATAAATACAAGCAGGGGAAGAATCTGAACAAGCACATCAATTTTATTACTTTTTAACCTCTGCCTCTTAATGTTCTAACTTTACAGAAACCAATGATCTAGAGGCTAGGTGACTGATTCCTGTCTTGTTTTTTTGAGACAGGGTCTCACTGTGTAGCCCTGGTCACCGGGAACTCACAAAGATCCCCCTGCTTCTGTCTCTCCAATGGTTCCTTTTTTTTTTTTTTTGTTTTGTTTTGTTTTGGTCTTTGTTTTTCCCCTCAGGGTGTTGCCTTGTATCCCAGGCTGACCTAGAACAAGTGATTTTTCTTGCCCGTTTCTTCAGTGCTGGGCTGAGAGGACTGTGCCACTAAATTGGGCTTTTTGGCTTATGTCGCATTTTCTTTAAGCCTTGTTCTCTGTTGCTCAGGGTGTGACAGGCGCCTCCCTCTGGGAGTTAGCTCAGTGTCTCAACCCCGCAAGGAAACACTTGCAGTACGTAAGCTTCAGTCATGACAAAGGCATGGCCATACTCTTACTTTACCCAACCCGTTAATTTCCCTCAATTCTCAGCATTTCTATTGGCTGCACTAAAGGGATCCCTCTACCATCAGTCAGAGAGAACGAGGAGAATGTAAAGATTTTGTGTAGCTATTGTCCCACTTCTTAAATGACAACGCAGAAGCCAGGGGCAGCTCTCTTGTCCAGAAAGACAAGCTGGCTTCAAGAACGCCAGGACTCTGTGCATTCTGGTAATGCCTGAAGCTCTTTAGTAGGTCTGGAATCACGACACTGTCAGCCACTCTTTCCTTCCACTTTAGATCTCTCTGTTGACTCATGTCAGCCAGTATCGGCCGAATTGTGACATCAGAGGCTAAGCCGACACGTGTCACCATAGTCAGAGAGCTGCCAGAGTGCATAGACGGCCCTCGGGATTTAGCTGTTACTCGGATGAAACAGTTTGAAGGGATTGAAGCAAGAACAGTCGCACTGAGCCGAGTGAAGGCTGTGTGTGTCCTCCAGGCTCCTCAGTAGGCTCTGTAGGTTTCCGGCTGCAGGGAGAGCTGCTCCCCCCCCCCCCCCCCCGACCACCCCCAGGCTGCAGTCACGGGGACTAGGGTGTGTCGCTAGCAGATTCCACTCAGGCAGCCCAAAGGAGAAGTGAGTTTAAAGTTGGGATGTTCTCTCTTTCCTTGGCTTCAGAATTGAGTAGCCAGTCACTCTGTGTGTGTGTGTGTGTGTGTGTGTGTGTGTGTGTGTGTGTGTGTACACGCATAGAACGGAAAGCCAAAGAAATGTGTTTGTTTGTATGTTTCATTTCCTGTAGTCTTTCACCTCTGTACACATTAGAATTCTAGCTGGTGTATGTGAAGAATTTCATTTAAAACTTGCGATAAGAGGAGTTAAGCCCGGGTTCAGAGAAGCCCAGAGAGATTGCCGTTAGATGTTAAAGTGTAATGTAGCAGAGCTAGGTAAGAACCCAGGGACTGTTCTCCATTTGTTTGATATTTTTGCTGTCTCCGTCACTAGCCGAGAGGATAAGAGTGTCACCCCCTTCTCCTGTCCCTTAGTAGAAAGCGCCACACACCCATTGACTTCCTGAGTGTGTAGTCACATCATAAACAAAATGTAGCTACTTTAATGATAGACTGTTTCCTCCCAGGGGAACCTGAGGAAGAAACAGAAAATGCTCTTCACCTCTAGCTCCAGCCCACCCAGAATTAACTGTGCATTGTTTGTACAGTTACATGCCAAGTGGATGGAAAATTGGACTTAATGCATGGGTCGTCTTAGGCAATTTTCTTTACGTTTTTTAGCATATAATTTGGGGTGTCTTACTTAGTGCATGAGCACTTCTAAGATAGGGGTTCTCTGTGTAACTCTGACTGTCCTGGAACTCAGACTATAGACCAGGCTGGCCCCCGAACTCAGAAATCTGCCTGACTCTGCCTTACGAGTGCTGGGATTAAAGGCGCGCTCCACCACCACCGGGCCAAGGCTTCTCATTTTTATAATTTCATGATTACTAAGGTGTCGTGTTCCCTTCCTCTTTTTCTTTTCATTAAAACAATACTATATTAACTTGTTTAAATAGATCTCACAGTTATATAACTGGCAAAGAACTGCAGTGACAGATGCTGCCACATTGTCCTTTATTAGAAAGCCATCTTCTTGATCTTTTTTCTCAAGGTCTGTCCATATATCAAAGACTAGCCTTGAACTCACGATCCTCCTGCCTCAGTCCCCTGAAGAGATTTACAGGTGTGCACTACCATACCCCTTTAAAGGTATGTTTTATGGAAAGTTCTCTCTTCCCAGAGCACAAAGGCCAGGCAGAGGATCTTGGAGGGTCCCTGCCTGCAGCCTCTGCATCCTGAAAAGAGCAGGGCTGCCCTGTTGCCGGGAATCCTCAACACCCGCTGGAACAGCTCTCCTGGTCTCGGCTGTGTTATTTCTGTATAGAAGGAAGTCTAGCCCAGATAGAGTCAGAATGTACTTCTGCCCCTTACAGAGACTGTGGGAGGTTTGTGGAGGGAATATCAGCCTGTTGGTTTTGTTTATGTATGTGGTAATGTGGTGTTCGTCAGGCAACCTGTGTTCTTGATGTAATATTAAGCACGTTCTTAAAATTCCCCACAGGCAGGGGCTCCTCTCCCTACTTTGTGCTAATAGTTGGGTTACACGAGAAGAAAAACTGCTTGTGGGGTGAGGGAAGCTTGGATCTGTGTCAGGTGTGCTCCAGGCCTGGATGTTCCTCCCTGCTTGATTAAGAGTGAGGTTTTCTGGTCTATGTGTGTTTCCTGTGTTTTGTTAAAGGACTTGTGTTCATAGCACACACCCATTTCCCTGGCATACTTCCCTGGCATACATGACAAAATCTCTATCTCCCTTCAGGCCTGGTTCCATGATGAGAAAGAATTCTGAAGCAGAATCCGAGATACTATACTGATAGTATGTGGACCCTAAGTGTAGTTACAAACAATCCTGAAATAAACTTAGTCGTAGTTCACAGTTTGTATTGCTCAGAGTTGGGAAAGAAATGTTTATGTATGTAGCAACAAGAGCAAAAGGTTTTTTTCAGGTGGCCGAACTTGCATCATAACTGATTTCCAAATCAAAGACGATGAGCTCAAAGCTTAGCTCTAGACTTGATTTTGGC
Source organism: Arvicola amphibius (assembly GCF_903992535.2). NCBI lineage: Eukaryota > Metazoa > Chordata > Mammalia > Rodentia > Cricetidae > Arvicola > Arvicola amphibius. The sequence continues at coordinate 52,906,537 of NC_052061.1, forward strand.
ACCTGAGAGTGACCTGGGTGGTTTTGTGCTTTTACCTGGGGATGGAAGCTTTGTCTTCTAGTTGGGGGCATTTCCTTGATGGCCCAGAAGAGGTCGCTGTCTGTCTGTCTGTAAGTGAAGGTTGTTGCTGGATGATCAGCGACCCACGTCTGCATACTTTCCAGATGAAACTGGTTTGTTTGGGGGGAAGATAGATTTTATTTTAAGATGTCGTTATGGAGGTTATTGTAAGCATTCAAACAGCATTTGCGAGCCATCTCTGGAGACTCCCGTGTTTCCTGCTGCCTGCACGTACTGACTGCAAGACACTGCTGCTAAACCCACTGGGTGCCCGACTTTGTGTCTCTTCTATCGACTTGGTTTGACTTTTACAAAGAAAATCTTGCCGGTATGAACTTATAGAGTGATTTTGATTTTCAGTGTGACTTTAATGTGTCACCCCTCCCTCCACAAGCATTGCAAGCTTGTTAAGTTCTCTCTCTGTCTCTGTCTCTCTGTCTCTGTCTCTCTGTTTCTCTCTCTCTCTCTCTCTCTCTCTCTCTCTCTCTCTCTCTCTCTCTCTCTCTCTCTCTCTCTCTCTCTCTCTCTCTGAATTCTGGAGAAAGGACTGTGGTGCACCGTCTGCTTTTTGTAGACAGAATCTCACTATTTTATCCACCTTGGCCTGAAAATGCTATTCCGGAGCCCAGGCTAGCCTTGAACTTGTGATCTGCCCCTTAGCTTCTTAAGTGTTGGTATTGGAAGTTTGCATTGCTACTGCGAGGAAATGGTTGCATCTTCAATCACACTGCCTAGTCAGCGGGTTCACCATCTTTCCCCCACCCCACCGTCTTAGGCTTTCTCTGTCCTTGCTGCCTTACCAAACACTGCTTTCTATAGACCTGGCTTGCCAGTGTCCTCTTGCCTTAAAGCTGCTGTTCATTCGTGTGCATGTTTGTACACGTGTGCACTTGCTGATTCTGCCCTGGCTTTATTTATGTATTTAAAGGTTTTTTTTTTTTTTTTTAAAGGGAGTAGACATGTCCGAAGTGACACGCCTGCAAATTTGTTTTATGCCAATCGAATAACAAGACACTACTGAATTTTTAGTAGTGATCTCTATATTTTTCTCTCAGGTTATCTTCTGTTCCAGCTTTTTCCTTTCCCTTTTTTTTTTTTTTTTTTTTTTCATTTTTTTGGTCATGGTTCCACCCACTTCGGCTCTGTTTAGCGTGACCACTAGAGGGCAGCACAACAACACATCATCCCTACAAGAGCCTTGGCCTCTCTCAGTTGGCAGGTGTTGGGGGACAGTTTTGAGAACAAAGCACGCTATTACTGAACACCTAAAATCCAGTGGCAGAGTAGCACAGTAAACTCAAATACACGATACAGAAAACTCCCAGCATTCCTGCGGCAGGCTCTAGGGTAAGGCTTTATCCACAGGGTCACTGGCAATCAAGAGCAGCACTCGTGGGTGGAGTGAGCTGCAGCGTTAATGGATGCTGTCATTGTAGGCCTTCAAAATATGTGTCAGGCCTTTGATGGTGATGGTTTTATTTCATCTTAAAAACCATCCTCTGAGTCGTTTCGGGATGTCAGAATATGAAGGGTTAGCCAGGAAAGAGAAGGCCTGCGCATAGCTGACTTCACCTTTGCTTTAGAAGAGAATGAAAAATACACGAAAATAAAAGCACGCCAGCTAATTTATCCATCTCGTGAGAATCCTTGTCTAGCAGGTTTGTTTTACTTACTGCTTTCTGGAGAGAAAGCAGGCACAAAACGAGGCCACTCCCCACATAAGCTGTGGCAACACTCTGCTCAGCAAAGGAGCATACTTTGTTTCTTTGTATCAGTGGTGCAGGCGGCTCTCTGCCCACCCCCTTGATCTTCAGTTCCATGATGCCCTCCTTATCGACCCTCACTGCCACCGTGTTTAGAGTTTGGAATGCTTAGCTTAGTAAGTGTTTGCCTCAGTGGCTTCTGTGTCGAATGACGAGTTACCGTCTCCTCTGTCACACGTGTGACTGACTTTCTCCCAGTTGTGCTGCAGGCTGCTGTCTCACACCTGTGTCCCTCCTCCTCCATCCCAACCCTGGGATGGCACCTGGCTCCATCTTCTACTTGTAGATCCTCTCTTCCACCACACGGGCAAATTAGCACAAAGCCCATTATGAGGCAAACCATTTATTCTACTAATTGGTTGGCAGCATTCGGTTTGATGGGACCTGGCAGGTTTACTTCAGTGGCGCTGGCTTGGTGATTTGAGTGACCTTCAGTTTTCAGGCCCCCTCCCCCCATCCAGTGTCCAGTTAACCCTGTCTTATACTATGGCCTCTCGCCATTGGCCCTCTCGGACTGGATGGTGACATTTGAAGGTACCAGGGGCCACTACAGATCACTGTTATGGTGGAGGGGTCAGTGGGAGGGAGGGGTTCGTGTGAAGCTGGAGGAGGAAGTGGAGTGTGTGAGCGGCCCATACAGGGTGGAGTGGAGAGGGTGAAATAGTAGAGGTGAGTGTGGGAAGAGGGCTAACATAACACTCTGTGTGCTCAAAGGCCAGATCTCCCTGAGCCAGAGGGCAGGGAATGTGTATAGATGTCCAGAGATCTGGGCTGACCACTGTCCTGGTTTAAAATGTTGAAGACTTTTCACAGACAAAAAGGCATAGATTTTTTTTTTTTTATGCTGGGAAAAGTAAAGCATAGAAGAAAAATGACCTTTAGCACCCTGAAACAAAATCTCACTGAGGGGAATATGAGTCTATATATGTTCGCAGGCTCCATGAGTTTGCACCATCAGCCTTGTAGACTTGGATACTTCCAGAATCTTCCTGCACTTTGACCAAGGCTCATTTTGTTACATCTCCTCCCACGGCAAGTGCTGTGGTTTGTGTTGGGGTCCCACACCTGCCTGGTGCGGTGGAGAGCACTCACTCATTCAGACTTTGAGACGGAATCAGTAGAAAAGTAGAATGAAGTGTTTGAATCTCGTGTGTGTGTGTATGTGCGTGCATGTATGTGTGTGCGTGTGCACGCTGTGTGCATATGTGTGTGTGCATGCACGTGTGTGCGCATGTACGTGTGCGCGTACTTACTTCCAGGGCAGTAAAGTAGATTGGCTAGTGTCTTCAGTCATGGGAATCACAGCTCACTACTGACACTCCTTGACACTTGCTTTGCCCGTGTAAAGTCGAGAGCAGACCCTGTGACATGGAAGAGAGAGCCCTTAGAGAGCTGCGTTTGTTCTCCGGTCAGGTGTGACAGTCATCTGCCTTCTTTGGCCTGGGTTCTCCATCCCCGAGTGGTGTTTTAAATAGGGGCTTGTGGTGCATCCAGGCACTCTCTACCCAGAGACCAGACTTTATAAAGTCCCTGTGTGTGTCTGGTCCCCGCCCCAGCTCTCCTCATTCTCATTGTTTCCCCCTAACCCATTCCTTCGGGGATGGCACTTTTACTATTTATTTATTTAGAGATTTATTTATTTCGGGTCTGTGAGTATTTTGCCTACATTTATGTGTGTGCACCACGTGCATGCCTGGTGCCCACAGCAGTCAGAAAGAGGGCATCAGATCTCCAAGAATGGCATTATAGATGGTTGTGAGCCACCATGGGCAGTACTGGGATTTGGAACTGGGTCCTCCGTAAGAGCACTAAGTGCTCTTTACTGCCCAGCTGTCTTTCGAGTCCCCACTGGGATGGTGGTTTTCTTTCTTTCTCTTCCTTTTTTTTTTTTTTTTTATTAAATGAAGGTTTTTATTTATTTATCATCTATGTAGTGTTCTGGCTATATGTATGCCTGCATGCCAGAAGAGGGCACCAGATCTCGATGCCTATTCTTCACTCCAGGCTTAGTCTTTACCAGAACTCACCTAACAAACTAAGGCTCTCCGTTCCGGAAAGGGTGTGCGGTGGCTTCCATTCAGTCCACGAGGCTCTGAACCAGACTCGGGGGTCCCTGCAGATGCGGACGAGTCTGGGACTCCTGGTGAGAGTTTCTGCCTACAGCCGTGCCCTGTGCACGGAAGAGCACTTTTGTCCTGCGTGTTCCTCGCTTCTCACTACACAGTCGTTCTGTGGACCCTGGGACTCCCCGCTGTCAGTGATTCCCACCCCCATGGGGCCTGCACAAGTCTGTTTAGTTATCACAGTAGTTCATGTTGGTGGGGAGGGAAGCTAGAGAAGTAGAGGAGAATGCTCTGAGCACCACACCCCTTTATCGCTTCTTGCTGTGATACCGTCTGCTGGTGTGTCCTGGATATGTTTCTATAGTAGAGAATATAGAGAATTCCACCTCCGCTTAACAGCCATAGTAATTGGGGGTAAGTATAGACTTCGTTACCAATAGTTCTTAGTAATTAGTGGGTCATTTCTAACAGCCCCCACTCTCTTGTTTTGCTTGCTGCTTTGAAGATGTTCCCAGGGTTCCCTCTGCCTCCTTTTTTCCCATGTGATCCCATGTTTTGGAGCACCCTGTTACTCCGTACCAGATCCTTGCTGATAAGAGCAGGCAGGCTAGAGGACAGGGTGTGGCTACCAGTTGAGACTGAGACAGGCAGGAACTACTTGCTAGCCAAGTATTTTAAATTTTTTTTTTTTTTTGGTTTTTCGAGACAGGGTTTCTCTGCAGCTTTTTTAGAGCCTGTCCTGGAACTAGCTCTTGTAGACCAGGCTGGCCTCGAACTCACAGAGATCCACCTGCCTCTGCCTCCCGAGTGCTGGGATTAAAGGCGTGCGCCACCACCGCCCGGCTAAGTATTTTAAATTTTGAGCCTCCAAGTTGGCCATCTCATGAGATACCTCTCTGCTATTTAGGCTGTGTGTATGTGAGTGCACACGTGCACACTTGTTTGCACGTGTGTGTGATTTGTTTGTGGTGTTTTGAGCTAGTTACATGACATGAAGCCTATCCTGGAACTAGCTCTTATAGACCAGGCTGGCCTCGAACTCACAGAGATCCTCCTACCTCTTCCTCCTGACTGCTGGGATTAAAGGTGTACACCACCACTGCCTGGCACTTTAATTTTTATTTAAGATTTATATTTTACTTATATGAGTGTTTGCCTCCATGTATGATGTATACCACCTGTGTGCGTGTTTGATGTCCTTGGAGGTCAGAAGAGGATATCAGATCCCCTGGAACAGTTATGATAGTTGTGAGCAGCCATGTGGGTACTGGGGCCTAAGCTGAAGTTCTCTGCAAGATCAGCAAGCGCTCTTAACTGCTAAGCCATCTTCTGATGGGTATTCTTAGAAACTCACATTAAATTATTATTATTTTTTAAATGAGCCATTTTGAATTTGTCTTTGAAAGATGTAGTTCTGAGTCTTATCTAGTTGTGGTGAATGCCACAGAAGCTGATGTTGGGGACTTTGCCTTTGCTTCTGCGTCAGGCTGTTCACCAGCTCCTCCCCACCCCCTTTTGTTCTGTGGTGTGAGTTTTGCTGGAAGGGCTGCAATGCCCAGTTGGCCCGGGGATGGGATGTGGGGCCCCGGGCTTCTGAGGCTGTGATGGAGGCTGTGATGCCCTGAGACAGTCCAGTGAGCTCCAGCAGAGAGCTGTTTGCTGAGAGCTTTGCGGATGACTTTCCTTTCTTAACTGACAGCCGTGTGAAATTTTAGGTCTCCCATGCTGATGCTTAAACGTAATTGCCTGGTTGTTTCATGCCAGATCCCAGCCCCTGCTCTATGAATTCAGAGTCGGAGCATCCATTGTGTATTTTCTGGCAGTTTGTATGTTGTTCCAGGTCGGAGGCAGGCAGTGGGAGAGACAATGGGGCCGGACCCTTGCCTGGTCTCAGCTGTATAGCGGACAGCCACCTTTCTTTGCAGGGGCAAGGTGGGCTTGGGCTTGGTGTTGCTCGGTGCCCACACCTAATTGTCTTCCTCCCTACCCCAATCATGCACTGTCGTCTGATACCACTGTTCTTGTCCTGTGTGATGGTGTTTCTGCACCCAGTCTGGAGGGAGATGCCAGGTCACTGTTGAAGGGCAGGGGAGTGTGCAGGTTTAGAGGACTGAGTGTGGCATTTGCCCCAGTGGTGCCTGTAGCTGATGGTGTTGAGTTCTGCATTGGGACTGCAGGACAGAACTCTCCGTTCCTGAAGCTACACCGCATGCCTGCTCTCTATAGCCTTAGAAGGGATGAGCTTGGACTGGCATGTCGGGGTGAGCATGGCTGTTGACTCAGCCATCTGAGGTTGGGAGCCTGCATGGAGATGCCTGCCAGGACACCAGCAGCTTCTCAGGGGTCTGGTGGAACGGTAGGATCCTGGTTTCTCAAGGTGAGCAGGGCGGTTTCATACAGAAGGGAGCACAGGCAGTGTTGGAAGGTTTTAATGTCTAGACTCTTGGGTGCCATTGCTCATCTGGAATTCCAGGTCATCTGTACAAGTTCAGCTGAACACAGGAAGGAGGAGGCCGACGCATTCTGGTGGTTTGTTTATTTTGTTATTGTTGAGGCAGGACTTTGTGTAGACGAAGCTGTTCTCGACGTCTCTGTGTAGCTGAGGAGGATCTTGAGCTTCACCTCCTCCTGCCGTCATCTCCAGAGTGTCCCAGTGGGTTTGCAGATGTGCTCTTCATATCCACTTTATGTGCTGTGCATGATGGACCTAGGGTCTTGTGTGCAGTAGCCGAGCAGTCCGCCATCAGCGCTAGACCCCAGCCTCTCCTGCATGTTATTGTGTTACTCATTGGGTGTTCATCTAGACACGTGCAGATGCTGAGACCCTCCGTGTTAAAGCACACTTGGCCCTTATGCTTTAGTGCGTGAATACATGTTACATACTGCTGAACTCAATGACAAATCACCCCCAAATAATGGCAGATTTTTTTAATTAAAATCTGAGGGTCTTGACTGTGCATGGTGTGTGTGTCTGTGTGTATGCATGTGTATGTGTGTGCATGTGCATGCATGTGTGTACGTGTTTTCCTGGGGATTGAACCCAGGATCGTGGGCTCAATAGATAAGTATCCTAACAATGGGCCACCCTACACCCCAGCTTCTGGTTTTCCACAAGTCACACACAGGATTGTGCTAACTAATTGAGTGTTTTATCCCTGGCTCTTGATGCTGAGCCTTCCCTATGCAGTGCTCCCCCACAGTGCGGTCAAACATCATTTCTAACCAGTCTGTGGGTATTTCTGGGCCTGCAGCTGATGTGAGCTGTGTCCAGCAGGCAAATCTTTCTAGCGCTGTGTGGACACTGGGCAACAGAAACATTTGCAGTTCTGTGCCTAGTGGCCTTGGCCTGTGTGTGCCGTGTGTGTGCCCATGTGTGTGTGCCGTGTGTGTTTGTGTGTGCCTGTGCAAGCTGGGGGGAATCCCCCATAACGATCCCGGATGGCCTCTTCTGCACACATGCTTGGAAAGACTTCCTCTCTTTTTTGGCCAGGGCTGTATAGAGATCATATTAGTGTAGCCTTTGACTCCTAAGGTGCGCATGAGTGACATGTGATCGAAATTTATTTTAGCAGTTTGTATCAAACTGCTAAAAGATATTGGAAATGTTGAATATGAGAGTCAGAGGCAGTAAATCACGCCTGGTTGTCAAAACAGATGTCCAAGGCCCATGGTGTGTGGGGCATGTGACTGCGCAGAGCCATCGCCTGCATTCCTCCCCAGTCAGACCCCTTTAGCTCACCTCGTAACTCTGCAGTAATTGAAGCTGGGAGAGCGGGCCGTGGAGGAGGGATTTACCAGCCCTCTCTCCTTTGGGGGAGGGTTTAAAGACCCGTTCTTTCAGTGATTTTGTAGGTCACTTGGCTTTTCATGGGGATTAAAAAGAATCATATTTGAAGGACGTAGGCCACTAATATTCAAGGCACCCGTAACGTTAGCAGAGGTCTTGTGACCTGGGTCAGCACTACAGTTTTTATTCCTTTTCCCTTCTCTTTGGTGGGGTCGGGGGGGAGGGCCTCTGTGTTCTAATTTTTAAGTCTTGCTTCTTGGAATTAGGCAGAATTAGAATGCAGGTGTAGTCCCACCCCTGAACGCCTGTCATTGGGGCCGGCCATCAGCACTGTCTGTTGAAGTCATTTGCTTTCTGGTTTGTCTGTCATCTAGATGAGCTAGGGAGCTAGGGCTAGTCCCTCCCCCTTCCCCACTGCCTACTCAGCTCATGTGGGAACAGAATTCAGTTCTGCTGTTGGTGACAGCCACCATGATCTCTCTCTCTGTCTCTCTCTCTCTCTCTCTCTGTGTGTGTAAATAGGTCCATATGTCTGCACATACATGTGGAGGCCAGAGGTTGTTGTCAAATGGTTCCACACCTTATGTTTTTGAGGCAAGTTGGCTAGCAAGACCAGAGATCCTCCTGTCTCAGGGTTGCCAGTGTGTACTGCTGGACCTAGTTATTATGTGGGTTCTGGGGATTTGAACTTGGCTTCTTTTGCTTATGCAGCAAACGTGACATTGAGACATCTCCCTAGTTCTTTTCTGTTTGTTTGTTTTGTTTTTTGTTCGAGGCAGGGTTCTCTGTGTAGCCTTGGCTGTCCAAGAAACACTCTACAGACCATACAGACTTCACATTTAGAAATCTGCCTGCTTCTGCCTCCCAAGTGCTGGGACTAAAGGCATGCGCTGCCACTTCTTGATGCCCTATCTTTTTTTTTTTTTTTTTAATTTTTGAGCAGTATCTGGCTCTTAGGAAGAGCTTCCTAATTCTCGATCAACTCTCTGTTGGCTATTCAGTAACTGTACATGAATGAACACATTCAAGTTTCCCCAGCAAGTTCCTGTTGCTGCATAAACAAATCCCCTAGTCAGCGTCTGGCATGCGTGCTCGTGTCTGCTTAAGACACCTCACTAGGGTGTCTGAAGTGTTTGGGGAGCTAGACTCTGGCCTCTGTGCCTGTCACCTTGCCGGCTCTCTTGGCAGGTTAGGAACCTGGGATGGTCACAGGGCTGACACTGCTGTTCAAGTGCTCAAACAGTAGCCGTTGGTAGCAGTTTGGTGGCCTTGGGCAGAAGTTAATGTGCCTGAGAAGAGTCTGCCCTGGCCTGTGCATCTCCTCTCCCGTGCTCTACCCAGTTTAGTTTTGGAGTTCTCTGCTCCTGCTCTAATGTAAGTTCAGAACATCCCATGTAACGCGGAAAACCCGCAGCTCACCTTCTGGTTACTGCCCCACCTGCCTGGAGTCGGTTAGTGTCCCCCATGCATTTCCTGCTCATGGTAAGAGCATCACTTGGAGGGAGGAACACTACGGGGAGGCTTTCACCAAATTGACAGAAACAAGCCACATAGCAGTGTGCATCTGGTCATACCTGGTCACAGCTGTAAATGGCTCTGGGCCGGGACGCGTGTCAAGGAGTCCCTGCAGAGGTGGGTGGGTGTTGGCGGAGGTGGTTCACATATCTGGGGGAGGCAGAGTGGCTCCCGTGCTGGAGGGTAGGTTGGATGACTGCTTGCTAAGATGCGCCCATTTATTTATTATTTATTATTTATGAATTCCTGTTTGGTTGAATGTGGAAAAATGCCAGTCTCCAAGGTTTCCCTCTCACCCCCTGTTTAACCAACATGAGAAAATGAGCTGGCATAGAAATTTCAGATTCAAAAGCTTTACTTTCAATTAAAGTTGGAGATTTAAAGTGTATATCTGAACACAATTGTTGAGAGTTTGAAAAGGAGCTTGACAGCTTATCAAAAGGTATATAGAAAATTCTCATGTCAGCACAGGGTTGCTGAAAATGCATGCGTGGCGTGTGTGAATAATGGGGCGTGCGGAGTCAGGCCTGCAGCATGATATCAGGGAGGCAGGTAGACATGCGTGGGGCCCGACGAGAACAGGTTCCATGCACACCCAGCACAGCGGTCATCTCAGGGGGCAAAGGATGTATCAGGGAGGACCACTCTGCACCAAGAAACCACCCATTCATGTGTGTTACAAGCATACCAGTCGCCAGAGGCCCCTCCTAGTGTTTTCTGTACACTTTGTGTAGAGGTCGTCTTGTTTCCCCAAGGTGTCTTGTTTTTATGAAAGAAAGTAAAATCTATTGGTTGAAGTTCAGTCTATACATTCATCTATCCTAACTTATTTTGTGTTTTTAGGTCTCCTGATAGGGCTGATTGTATTTGGTGTCTTGCTTAGAAATCAAATTCATTTTGGTCCCTGCAGTGACTCTGCCCTCATCCGTGGAAGAGGGAAGAAAAAGCTTGGGGCCAGTGAGTCCACACCACCCTCCATGAGCTCTAGGCTGGAGTTTCTTTCCTATGTGTCAAAGATGGGAACACACAGTGTCCTTGTGAACGCATAATTTGCATATTTCACATTCCTTTCTCTGTTAATTCACAATATCTGGAGGCTTTGGGTTTTAATTTAAACCAGCACCAACCTGCAAATCCCAAATCAATATTTATATAAAAATATGAGAACTGTGTCAAAAAATAATTTATTTCTTAGACGAATGATGATCTTTTCTGGGAATGTTTTCCAAATTAGGTTCTATAAATACATTTCTTTTTGTATGTTTCTAAGTCAGTGGGGGCTACTCCCTCTGTAGCAAGGGCTGTCCTCAGACTAGGAGCACTCCTCCTGCAGGAACCTCCCAAGTGCTGAGATTACAAACACAAGCCTAAAATTGTGTGCTTGAGAGCAGGGGCTACACTGGCCATCTTTAGGAGAACCTGCTTCTTGCACTGGCTTTTAAGATATACGTAAGCATTAGAGCGATCGCATAGCCGACATTCATGTAGTGATTGAGAAGTCTTCGACTGGAATGAAATGTTAAATAACCTGATCATCATGGTTGGATACTTTTTTCTCTACATGCATTATAAATGAAAGCAAGTCAGGTACACAATCTAGGCTTTGTGCTGTTCTGTAGACTTAAGGAGAAATCTGACGCTTGACATATTGTAAACTTTGCATAATATGTGTGTATTCCTGTTCATTAGCATAGTCTGCCATAGGACCCCCTAGACAACAGCAGAGTATTTATGTTCCTCCCAGTGGAAGACGAAGTGCGTTTTTTACATGGTGCCAGGGGCTGAGGGTCAAAGGTTGCTAACAGCTGCCTAGAAGGAAAGGGTTCAAGGAGGGATAAATGGTGGGAATATCATGAAAAGGTTTCTGAGTTCTTCAGTGGGGAGTTAAGGGAAGTGCTCATTGGGTGCTGTGGATGTCCTGAATCTGATCATCTCCTGCGTCTCCAGTAGCCTGTGACTCACATGGGAGAGACTCACAAGGTAGGACCCTACATTCTTGTGCTCCAGGACTTATCAAGCGCCTTGAGGTGGTAAAATGAAAAACATTAAAGTTGACAGGAATCCGACACATTGAAGTCGTTCACTGATCAACAAACTGAAGTGCTGAGCAAACTTCGTAGGTGCCAGGATCGTGTGTGCAGTGGTAAGAGCTGCAGAGACGTCCGGAAGAGGATGCAGTTGAACTGGACTATAAATGATGTTTAAGAATGTGAAGTAGACCAGACCTTTTATGAGCACCCTGGCAGGGAAAGCTGAGTTATGGGAGCGTTGACATGGGCCTAGGGTACTATGAAGCAATCACTGACAGGAGCAACTGTGGAGGAGGCCAGAGTTACCTTGTGAGGGAGGCAATATTACCCAGGCTTGTGGTGTAGACTGTGTGGTGCCCGAGCCTTGTGGTGTAGACCGTGTGGTGCCCGAGCCTTGTGGCATAGACCGTGTGGTACCTGAGCCTTGTGGCGTAGACCGTGTGGTGTCTGAGCCTTGTGGTGTAGACCGTGTGGTGTCTGAGCCTTGTGGTGTAGGCCATGTGGTACCAGGGCCTTGTGGTGTAGACCGTGTGGTGCCCCAGTCTTGTGGTGTAGACCGTGTGGTGTCTGAGCCTTGTGGTGTAGACAGTGTGGTGTCTGAGCCTTATGGTGTAGACCATGTGCTGTCTGAGCCTTGTGGTCTAGACTGTATGGCTGCTTGTGGAGGGAGGGGCGGCCTTTTGACAGATGCCTCCCCACACAGAACTGTGGAGCAGGTGTGTGCAGCTGGGCTGGTGAGGTACAGTTTAAAATGTCAAAGCCCTAAAGCTATTTGAAGTTTTGTGTGTAACTTGTCTGCTTTCTGAGTTTGAATGTTGTTCATTCCAGCTTTTCTTTTGTTTACATCCATTTTCTTTTAAAATGGGCTCATAGGTGTTTGCTGTACCATGTAGCAACACCCTGACCACTTTATTATTTTTCCACTAACTGTGACTCTGTCACCGTCAGAGGAAGTGCTCTTATCTTCTGGCTTCACTGTTGAGATCCTGCTAGTGGAGAAAAGCTATCTCAACCGTGGTGACAAAGGAGTATAGTTTTATAGAAGTCTTCTCAACCCAGAGTAAAACGCATTCTAAAAGACCTTAGACTTTTTGTACATCATCTAATGTCTGAAAGGTCTTTCTGTTAAAGACTTTATTAGGGTTCTTTTTTTTTTTTTGTAAGTCATTGTTACAATTAAACACAGGGTGTAAGGTTCTTAAATCTTTCAGAATAAAGATTAGGAAGGCAGGAACTAGAGAGGTAACCCTGCAGTCAAGAGCATTGGCTATTCTTCCAGAGGACAAGGTTTCTATTCCCAGAACCTACATGGTAGTTAGCATCATCTTTAACTCCAGTTGTACGGGTCTGACACCTTCTTCTGGCTTTCATGGGCTCTAAGCATGCATGTGGTACACAGACATATATGCGGGCAAACACTCATACATCTAAAAAAAATAGCAAAAAGGAAGAAAAAAGGAGAATATTTTTAAAAAGGTTAATTAGGAAACTCGGGTTTTAGTTGTACAAACTCATTTACTTATTTATCTCTGGGGTCGCAGCATAGGACAGCAGCATTTTGGTCGTTCTTGGCTGTCACTGTGCAATTTTTGTACATGAATACTGAAGGGATGCCTAGTAATTTTAAGTGTTTTCCTTTCAAAATATCAAACCAGGGGATGGGGAGATGGCTTGGTCTAAAATATTTGCCACATAAGCAAGAGGATCTGAGTTCAGATTCCCCGCACCTGAATAAAAGCCGGGAACAGTTCGTACCTGAGACGGGAGGATACCGAAACAAACACCCTAACCAATACACATATCCGGGCACACCTTCATCTACACACATACACACAACACATCTTCATACACAGAAAAGCAAGCAAAAGTCTCCGCTCACAGACTAACTATGTTAGGAAACGAGAATGCCTTTGAACTAACAATTGGAAGCAGATTTCCCCCCCCCCCCCCGCCCCCCCGCCCCCCTTAGGGGTTTCTGTAGTTTTATTCTTTTTTTTTTTTAGATTTATTTATTTATAATGTATACAATGTTCTGCCTGCACATATGTATGCAGGCCAGAAGAGGGCACTAGATCTCTTTACAGATGGTTGTGAACCACCATGTGGGTTGCTGGGAATTGAACTCAGGACCTCTGGAAGAGCAGCCAGTGCTCTTAACCTCTGAGCCATCTCTCCAGCCCCTCTGTCGTTTTATTCTGATGTGTCTTATCAGAAGGAAGAGATCCCAGTAATAGCTGCGGCTTTGGATTTTCCGGTGGCATTTGAGACCCAGCTTGAGAAGCAGGGAGCCCTACAGTGTCTCCTGGCTGCTCTAAGCCTGCCTTTCTTGCCCTCCTTGGCGCAGACGCCGAGAACACTTGTGTGGCTTTGGGATTTTTCATGTCTCCCCTCCTCTTTCGCTAGGGTAGCATCTCTGCGGAGGCTTTGCTTTCTTGTAAAACGTTTTTGCATTTCCAGAAGCATGGCCCCCCTGGTTCACTTGTTTTCTTCGTGCTTTTATTTCAAGGACTGCAGTTGCTTAACAGGGAATTAATTTAGCTGTTAACCAAGGCTGTGTAATGTCTCACTTCATGTACAAAGTCATGATGGAACCATTTATTCATACGTGTTTATGTTTTATAAGTAATCAGTGAACACAGAGAACCTTTGGAAAGCTGTAATTAATGCTACCAGCCACCACAGATTTGCACTTAATGTGAGCAGCAGAGCATTAACAAGTGAAGATAATAAACACGCCATGGCTCTGCCTGATTTTAGGTGGCTGGTTTCTGTGCTTGTGACCGAGTTTGGCAAGCCGCTCGAGAAGGGACTCACCACAGCTTTTCTGAGTTGTTTGGGGGACGAGAACGTTTTTTCATTAACAAGGTCTTTTTACAAAGGATCTTTGGTTTTAACGAAACAAAGGAAAGTTACCCTCGTTGTCGCCGTACGAATTTAGTTTTCTGAGTCCTGCTTAGTTTCTGAAGCTATTAAAAGTTTAACATTTCCGCTTGACATAGATGTGCGCGCGCGCGCACACACACACACACACACACACACACACACACACACACACACACACACATTGTTTTCAGGTCGGTTGGATTTCTCAGTATAAACGGGCCTAGTACGTTTTCAACAGTGAAAGCTCTGGCTATTTTCAACGAGAAGGGGTACTGTACTTTGCATATCTTGGAATGAATCCTTATATATAACATTCAGTAGTTTCATGTTGCTTAAAACAAATAAAATATGAAATGAAATAAAATGCTACTAGCAACATTATTAAAGAAAAAAAAAACCCTTGTGGCACGCCTGCATACCTTAGGAGCCACAAATGTTCTTTAGTGAGTACAGCTCTGATGTGGGAGTCCCCTCTGTATGCTGTGATTACCATTAATGAATAAAGAAACTGTCTTTGGCCTGTGCAAGGAATAGAGTAGGCGGGAATACTAAACTGAATACTGGGAGAAAGGAGGCAGAGTCAGAGAGAAGCCATGTAGACCCACCAGAGACAGATGCCGGAACTTTAGCTGGTAAGCCACAGCCACGTGGTGATACACAGATGAATAGAAATGAGTTAAATTAATATGTAAGAGTTAGCCAATACGAAGCTAGAGCTAATGGGCCAAGCACTGATTTAATTAATACAGTTTCTGTGTGGTTATTTTGGGGCTAAGTGGCCAGGAACCAACAAGTGGCCTCCTTCTTATAAATCGGCACCCAACGTGGCCTCCATACCACACAGCTCTGCAGTGATACTGCTGGGTCCACGGGGTACTCACTGTGACATCCTTTGTACCCACATTCTTCTGTCCCTTCTTCAGTGGCCAGCACAGCCTTCCTGTGACATTCAGACGTTCAGGCTCATAGGCCAAGATTTCTGTTAATACACTCTGCACATTGAGTCAGTTTTTTTAAAAAAATGAATTTTTGTTCCCTGGAGCCTGGTCAGTTTTCAGTGAGCATTGCTCTAGTCTATGGTTTTTATTATCATTAGTTTATAGTTGATGTACAAAATAATTTTTAATGATCCTTTCATACAGGTCATTGTACTTAGTTCATATTCATATTCACCCTTCTGAATGTCTTTTACCCTCCTCACCCCCGTCTCCTCCTGCCAGCCTCCTGCCCCTCAATAGTTCCCCTCTACTCCCATGTCACGTATATACGCACACGTGTGTCTGAATTCAGATCTAGATACACATACGAGAGAAAACACGGTGTTTTGTGAGCCTCCCCAATCAGTACCTTCTATTATTTTTCTGTTGTTTATTGAACAGTCACATAGCAGCATTGCCAAGTCTGTATCAGTGGAGTATTTGAAGGGAAGAGTGACCACAGTCACCGTGTGGCTTGTAAGAGCGCCTAACAGCTCTCCGTCTTGGGGGGGGGGGGTGATGAGCGCATTAATGGCATGTGACTTTTCCTGGGGTGGCTCCCACAGACTTATAGAATAGAATTTTCCATTGTAGCCAACAGAATGCACATTGGTAAGTGCAGAGGTAAAGGGCCAAACACTGGACTCTATGTATTGGCGAATCTGTCCTAAACAGAGCTTCAGTGAAGGATGTTTTGTATAAAACCCTGCACTTGGAAACAACGATTTGAACGCCTCTGCCGTTACAGGATTCTTCATGTTAAGTGGTTTTCCACTATGTAGAAACTTAGTTACTCCTCATGAAAGTAATAATTCTCTAGAAGGTCATCGTTCCAAAAGTAATTTTGTGTCACTTAAGTTTATTCCTCTTATTGCCCAATGCTTTGTAACTTCATAAGTTGAAAACACTGTACAGGTTTCAAAACTTTGTTCTCTTTTCATGATCTGTCACCAAGAGTTCTGCATCTGGGAACCTGGCTCGGTCTCAGAGCAGGCTTCAGTGTTCAGAGTCTATTCAGTGTCTCTAATGATGCCACCCATGTTGGGTGGCTTAAGTTTTCTGCTTGATAAAACCCACCTGCAAACTGTTCCTTGCTTTTTGAAGCCTTTCAGACTAATCCACATTGAACTCTTAGAACTCTTCCTTACGCACTTCATCGGGGCATTTTAGCTGGCTAAATGGTGGAAGGATCTTGCTTTAATATCTGAATATTAACTAATGATAGATTGTTAAGATTATTTGACCAGAAATAATCACAGAGTTGAAAATATGCCTGGAATTCCAAACTTATCTAGAACGACTGGTGTTTAGAAAAATTCATCTATCATATTAGAACAAATGCCAACTTGAAACAAAATTAATCTCTTAATGCTTATTTAGCTTACACACAAGGTGTGTCCGGATTGCACCGTATCCCAGATGTTTGAAATGTTACAGATCTAATGCTGTGGTCATTGGAGGGTTGTCTGACCGATGAGACAAAAGTGAAGATTCTAACTGGTGTTAGGAGGGGGCAGGAAACCCAGGGAGAGAGAAAGGCAGGGCCAAGGGATTGGGACCACCGTGACATCCTTGGATGGGCCGCTGCTTAGATACCCTGTGCTCTCCTCGTGCTGAGTGGGGATGGTGGTCAGGTTTGCATGGTCCTCAGACTCAGGGTCTGATGGTCAGCATTCCCTGCCCCAGTTCTATGGGTCTTTGTTCAGTTACAGTGAGTTAGCCCTACAGGGCAAGCCTTGTCTCTCCGATGTTTGAGCGTCATGTCTGAAACTGTGATGGTCTTAGGCCCTTGGAGGTCTCTATTCTTGCAGCTGTAAGGTGCCCCGAATTGCAACACTATACAGTAAATTGCTCAGCCATCTTTTCACTAGTAACTTATCAGAACCAAGGGATCTGGTAAAGGCTACACCAAAGGCAAGGCTTTCTGGCGTTATTGCTTTGCAAATAAAATGGCTGTCCTTGCTGTAGATTTTTCGCTGTAGCTGACTTCCTTTCTCTTGCATATTTGGGGATCTGTTCCCACAGTGGAGAACTGTTTGATGAAAATGGTTTCCCACTGCCAGGCCTTGTCCCTCTCTCCCATTTAAGTGCAGAGATGCCTTCCTGTCTGAAGTTCAAGGAGCGGTGGCTTTTGAGTTCTTGGGTTGTGGTCTGAGATGATCTGAATGGAGGAGGGGTGGGTTGGAGAAAGCACAGCTCATGAACTGTGATGAACAGATAGTTACTGACCCCTAATGGGAAACATTATAGCTATTCTCAGTCCCCCCCCACTCCCTTTCTCTCTGCCTCTGCAAGATTCAGTTGCTCACAGGGACTCTGGACTACGTGTTTCCAGGTGCCTGGCCTCTTATTCGAGAACACAATTACAACTCACAAGATTGCAGAGAGAGAAAACTTTATTTAAACGAAACAGTAGAAGAAAATCAAAATACTGTATAGGAGAGGAGTGGTCTACGGAGGTGAGGTTCTCAAGGAGCCCCCTTCATTGTTTGGGATTTCCTCTTAGGAGGCTCTAGAGAAGGCGTTTGCTTGCTGAGGGGTATAGCATGGGCAGTTCTCCATTTTGATGGATGGGTTTGGAGTATGTGAGCCTTAGCCCACTCTGTGTATTCCATTCCCACAATGCATCTGGTTTTAATCATATGCTTGCCCAATTATGCATAGGCATAAAATGGTCCATCGGGGATTTGCCTTCAGAATTCACTTGAGGACGCAGCTCTGCCTTCCTGTGTGAGCTGGGTCAGCCTTCTGGCTCTGCTAGGAGAGGGTGACTGAGCAGAATCTGTTTTGTTACAAGGAGGAGATGCTTATCCTGCTTTTTTTTTGGGGGGGGGGTGGTTTCTTGGATTGCTAACAGGTTGCTAGGTGCTTTGTTATCAAAGGCCCTGGCTGCCAAGTGCGTTATTAGAGTAGGTTGTGTACCTAGCCAAGCGAAGCGGAATCCTGGATGGCTAAGCTGTTCCCTGTGCGCTCCTGCCTCAACTTCCAGTAGAGTCTGCTCTTACATTCCTGGAGATGGTTGTGCCTGCACAAACTCATTGGAGAACTAGCCAGAGGTAGAGTTGCTGGTGAGTCCTTGTACTCTGGGGACTTTTTCTTTTCCTTCCCTCCAACTGGGTGTCCCATTTCACCCAGTTCAGATGTCATAAATCAGATGATAATCTAATCTTTCTTATAGAAAATTAGAATAATCTTAAGATTATTTCCCTCGAAGACAGTTTTAAATGTTGGGAGAGTGACATTTGTATTTCAAAGACAGATATTTGTGTCAATAAACCTTAGTGAGAATTACAAATAAAACATGGCATATACTCATATCAGCATGCTGTGTATATCTCTATTATAAAATAGACAAACAAAAGCCTCTATTGTTCAGCTCATTGACTGAGCACTTGCCTAGCATGCACCAAGTCCTGGGTTTGATTCCTGACACCTCCTAAACATGGCCTGGTGGTGCATGCCCCTAATCCTAGCAGGTGGGAGGAGGAGGAAAGAGAATCAGGAGTTTAAGGCCATCCTGGGCTGTGTAGTAAGTTAGAGGCGAGTCTGAGTTTCATGAAACCCTGTCTCAAAAGCAAATGAAAACCAAAATACAAAGTAAACATAAAGCAATAGAGAAACTTTTGCAAGGTTGTAGCAGTAGAGGAAGCAGACGGTAGATTGAGGAGGTGCACTTAGGTATCTCTTGAGTTGCTAGTGTTTCCAGGCCTCCATGGCCGTTCTTG
The DNA here is from genome assembly GCF_903992535.2 of Arvicola amphibius. Lineage (NCBI taxonomy): Eukaryota > Metazoa > Chordata > Mammalia > Rodentia > Cricetidae > Arvicola > Arvicola amphibius. The sequence goes on from NC_052061.1 coordinate 52,925,340, forward strand.
TCCTCTTGTCCCTATAGAGCCACCACACCCTCCACAGCTACTCTGGCTTTTCCATGTTCACCCAGGCTTGCTACAGTCCTCCCCTAAAAACTCACCCCATTCTCCTCACACCCCAGGGTCCCTGCTCCTCCAGTCTGAGGGTTTCATTGTTCCTTTGATAAAGCAGACCCTTGAAATGGCTTTGCCTCTCTGGGGTTGTAAAACTTACCCACCCTCTGTTGGAACTACAGCTGGGAGCAATTTCTTATTTATATGCCTGAAGCTCATTAAATCCCTGCTCTCTTTAGCACTCTCTCTCTAGATTTATTCAAGATTTAGATAATACATTAAAAATTGGTAGTGCAACCCCTAACCGCTCTCTGAGATTGTGTTGGAGAAAGGAGCCCTTCCCTTTCCTTTCTCATCCCCCCACCTTTCAGAATTGCCTTCGACTCCTGTGGTGCACATGGGCGATTTCTGCAAGGCTTGAGCACCCTCGGTGTTTGTAGCCGAAGGGAAAAGCTAGAGCTATATATATGTAACTGTGCAGGTTCCCTTTCCTGCACCGGAGCAAACATTTGGTTGTACAGATTGCTGTCAAACTTGAACACTCCCAAGGTTATGTGCAGAAATGTGTCATCTCCCCTGATCCATGTTGATGCTTTCCTATTTAACCTGCCATAGAGTTTAGAAACTACACTAATTGGAGGTTAAGTCTGGGTCTAAACGAGTAGTGTGTTTTTCAGTTGTTAAACTAGTAGATTTAAAAATAGCATTGTGGGTGTGTCTAGACTCGGGGACAACTTGTAGGAATTGGGTCTTTCCTTCCGTTATGCAGGTGCTGGAAACTGAACTCTGATTCCGAGGCTCAGAGAGAAGCATCTTTACCCACTGAGCCGTTCTCTGACCCCTTAATTGCTTGCTAAGGGGATAGGCAGCATGAGGACAATGTTAAGTGTTTATTTTACTTTATCTTGTGAGTTGCAATTGGGTTGTGAGACAGGGTTTTACTCATGTATCCCAGAATAGCCCAGAGCACACCTACAGAGGAGTCCAGACTGGTCTTAGCTCATTGCAATCCACCAGCCTCCATTTTCCAAGGCTGGGAGTCCCAGCCACCACGCCTGGCTTTATATTGGGTTTTTATCTCTGTCAGTTCCTTTGCACTTGAGGTAAGAGTAGAAAAGACACCCGGGAATTCTAATCTATAAACTGATACAGAGTCTTTAAATCCCACATAATGAACTTTTTATATTTGGATAGCTAAGTGTCAAGATGTTGTCTAGTTCAATGGAAAAACTTATTCTACTGCAGGATAGATGTATAAACTTTATTCTCTCTCTCACCTCTCTCTCCCTCCCTCTGTCCCTCAAGTGATTCAGTTGTTTACATGGAGGAAAGATAGGAAGGGGCCTCCATAACTGGCCCCGAGAACGCACAGTTGATTTCAAGGCATGCTGAAAGAAAAGGGGGAGAGAGAGAGAGAGAGAGAGAGAGAGACAGAGAGAGAGAGAGAGAGAGAGAGAGAGAGAGAGAGAGAGAAAGGAAGAAGGAGGAGGAGGAGGAGGAGGAGGAGGAGGAGGAGGAGGAGGAGGAGGAGGAGGAAAGGCCAGAGAACACGAACAAGCCCGTTCAGTGCAGGAGGGAAGTGAATGCTGTGGCCCAGTCTGTGTCCTCTTTATTTGGTCCATGACCCCAGCTGACCGAACAGTGCCATCCACATTTAGGGCAGGCTTCTCAGCTCAACTGAACCGTTCTGGAAACATCCTCATGGCCTATTTTCCATTGTCTTCATTGGCCTTCTAAAGGACCCGTTGGGTGGAGTGATCCTCTCTGTACAACTCCTCTGGGGCCACTCACTCCCCATTCTGGGGATTTCTGGGGTGCTTGTAGAGTCCTAGGAAGGGAGCGAGGAAGAGCTGGTGCCATAGGCTGTGCGTGTAGCCGGGTGGGTGACTTAAGATGCAAGCCAGAGAGTTAACTTTATAGAGAAGTGACTCTGTGATTTTATTGAGACTTTCTAGTAGTTGGAAATAGGAGTTAAAAAGTAACTGTCATTAAATTGAGTGAATTGGAGGGCATTTCAAAGACAGTGTTTTTGCAAATGAATGCCCCTCTTCTGTGTCCTGAGAGCAGTGTGCTCTGATTGACCAGAAACTCTCCACTAACAGAATGTGAGTTCTGTGCTCTGACTGCCCCCAGGGCTTGCACATGACAAGGTAGTAAGCCTTTCCTTTGCTCTATCTGAGGTTCCAAAAGAAGCTATTATTTGATTCTGGGGAGAGGCATAAGTCATAATCGTAAGCTCCAATAAATGTAAATCTATGAAAAATGTTTGGCTTTAAGTTGCTGAGATGCTTAGGCTTGTAAAACCGCACAGCTGCCTTCCTCTCTGGAGCTCATGCACGTAAGAATTATCCATCTTTTTAACAGGGCGATTTCTACACCTTCCACAAGTCTCTGGTCTCACGATATCTAGCTGGGGAACAGTATCAAGTCTTGAAGAGCAGAAATGAATTCCTAAGTAAATGAGTTTTCACTGCTACATTTACGTACTCCTCAGAGAAACAGGGGCCAGGCATTCACTCCAGCAGTCATCCTGAGCTAACTGTGAAGTGTGTGCTCTATGTTTTGTTACTGTAATCCATTCATTGATCTACATACCTAGTGTAACACAGTCCTCAAGAAATACTGGTTGAATTTAAGCCATTCTTCAATAGGAACTTTGAATGTAAGATCATATATATATATGTATATGTATATGTATATGTGTGTGTATGTGTTGAGTATGTTCAAGGCCCTAGGTTCAGTTCCAATACCCCTGCCAAACAAAGGATGGGCAGATGCCCTTTAAGTAAATATGTACTTAGTGTGTGTGTATGTATATGTTGAGGTAGACTGGTGTATTTTTAGACCTGTTATCAGATGATTTCAGTACTTAAAACTGATTGCTAATAGTATGAAGTTCTGTCTCGTGGCGTTAGTTTCTGCATCCATCTATCTCCTCTAGAGTTTCTGTTATCTTTCCTGTCTGTACTTCCCCCCACCCCCCTCTCTGAGTCTTACTTTTGCTTCTAGTGCACACAGGTAACACCATGTGTCTTCCTCTCAGCCCACCCCTTAAAAAGGGGCCATTTTCTTTCATGCTGTTATCTTTCCTGTCTGTACCTCTCTCTCTCTCTCTCTCTCTCTCTCTCTCTCTCTCTCTCTCTCTCTCTCTCTCTCTCTCTCCTTCTCAGTCTTACTTTTGCTTCTAGTGCACACGGGTAACACCCTGCATCTTCCTCTCAGCCCACCCCTTAAAGAGGGTCCATTTTCTTTCACGCCGTTCACGTTTGCTTCTGAAGGGTCCAAACAGAACCTGGCTCTAGATAGACTCCCAGTGGCTATTTCCTGGGTGCGTGTGCATTGAGGAGAAGCAGAAACAGTGTCCTGAGACCCTGAGATACCAATCCCTGTTGACCGAGTCTGTTTATGTCACCTGGTCTAGCTCTTTAGAGAGAGGAGACCACCCCTCCCCCGAACAAAAAGAGTGACTTACAGCCTGACCACCAGCTCCTATTGTAGAATTTGCTCGTCTCGCTGAGTAACAACAAATTCTGAGAACTGCCAACCAACGGTGCCCATCTCGGGCAGGAGTATATCTTGTCCGAATTGTGGAGGACTCTGAATTAAAAATGGCCAATTTCTCCTTAACTTCATGGGCACTAGAGGTTTCTAAGTTTGAATCTATGCCACAGTGAAATCAGTAACTTGGGAGTGATGGGATTTACTCCCTTTGTCTGTGCCCAAGTCTTCATCTTTGACGTGGTGACCTTGGGGCTTTTTATTTTGATGGATCGCTATCCCTGACCCTACTTGGGCCTGTTGCTGTCCAAGTGTCTCAGCCTGTGGCAGTCCTGTTCAAGTCCTAAGCCTGGTCATAAAGCAGGCACCCTTCACCCCCTCTGACGGCCCACATTCTGTCCGCACGGGCAGCACCTTCTCTCCTCTGAGTGGTTTTTGTTCTGTGAGCCGCCACTTTGGTTCCCATGTTAAGGGCCCTGCTCTTCCTTTCTTCTCTGCGGAGGCTTTTCTTCCCCTACGCCTGTGGTCTTGATACTCAGAGCAGCTCTCCTGGGATTAACAAACCATCCTTATGTTGCGGTTGTTACTTTATTGTCTAAAGGCTTTAGTGTTTTAACGTGAGCTCAGGACAAGAGGTTGTTTGTGGGACTCAGTGTGGCGCCCACCAGTGCGCGTGGAATGGGATTTGGTGTGTGATGGACACTCAGTGCCGGAGATGGGAGAGTGAGAAGCAGCGGAGACGAACCCTCAGCCTCAACCTTGTTTCCTTTCCCCAGTCCTCGTAGAGGAAAAATAGAAAGATATGCTTGCTTATTACAAACAGTTGCCCAGAGCTACTCAGGGCATACGCAGACATAAAGTAAATATTATTCATTTCTTGGAAGAAGCCGTAGCTGCGGAAGGTGGCATTCTGCTTTCGAAGGCAGATGGCCGCTGTGACGTGTGGTGGAGTGGGTGGAAAAGGGCCCTAGGGAGCCGCTGCTTGAGACTGGGAGCTCTGGCTGGGGACAGAATTGCTTCAAGGACTCATTTCTCTTGTTCCTGCCTGACCCTGCCCATCCAGGCCATTCTCTGTTCCTGACACAATAGTTTTAAGATGTGGATTAGGTCAGTGGAGTCAGAGGGGAGCTGAAGGTGTAATCAATAGCCATAACAGAGACCGGAGGTTCTTTGTTATTATTTTATGTTTTGTGTTTTCACAAGCTTTCCTCTGCTCTCTCTGTGGCGGCTGCCCCTGGTGGAGCAGGGTGGATGACATTTGCTCTCATACTTTTTAAAGAAACAGACTCCCCTAAGAAGTTAACCAAAGATATACCACCCTTGTCTTTGGACACGCCAGTCCACTGCATCTACTTTTAGGAACCATTTTATTTTGGATCTAATTCCCTTCTGCAAGCCAGGAAGGGTGTTCTCCACTTGCTTCTTGATAGGTAGCGGTCCTACGCTGCCTGAAGGAAAACAGCGCTCTCCTTCCACTAATGCAAAAGTGAAAAGCCGAGTCCCCAATCCCTCCTCCCACCCCCAATTTAAAAATAGTAAGCAGAATTGCACTGTGAATCAGTGAAAATGTGATCATGTATGGGTTGTGTTTATCACCCCTGCAAATAAGGGTCGGTATATCTCTCTGCCCCTTTTTTTCTAAAGAGGAAAAATTGGAACTAAGAGGAAAACAAGACAAAAAAAAAAGTCAGCAACCAGCGCCGCTTATATTCCATAAAGCAAATAGGTTCAGTGCTGCCCTGGGCTTGTCATAAGTCTTAGGATTTATCGAGTGCCAGCCCGAGTCCCGCTCTTCCCTTGGCTTCAGGTTTCCACGAGCTTTGCAGACTGATTGGTAAGTAGCCCTCCGCGGCCATGCCCAGAAGCAGCCCTGGCTGGCAGGGCCCACACTCCACTTGTAGTGACTGATGGACTCGGGAATGAACCGAAGTCACCTTTCATGCAAGGTCTAATTGAACTCATGTACTTGAACACCCACGAGAATGGTAGCTGGAATTTATGAAGTGGTTCTGGCTGATGGTGGGCGCCGTCTTCAGAGAAGCGGAAACAGGGCAGCCAGTTTTAGACCTGTGCCTTTTCTCCCCATGCTCACATTAGAAACATTAGTGTTTGCTTCTAAGTTGTTAAGGTTTTAAATGTGCAACACTCGTGAGATGCCTTGTGTCATCCTTCTACTTCCCTTTCCCTTCAAAATCCTAGTGTGTGCAGGGATTATGTAGGAATTATGAAAAGCATAGTGATGTTTATTGGGTCTGTACAGTCAGTTGGGGCGTCTGCCTCAATTGCTTATTTTCTGAGAAGGGTTTCTCGCTGACCTTCAAGCTCCCTGATGGCCTCAGCTGGCTGAGGAGCAAAGTCCAGCTTCTCCTGTTTTCCTCTCTACAGCTGTGCACTGGCGCACCCGGCTTTTTCCTGGTGTTGGGGATCTGAACTCAGGTCCTCATGCTTCTGTGTGAAGCTCTTTCCCCATTCAGTCATTTCCCCAGTCCCCAGTGGAGAATCTTTAGATCTTGGTTCCCCCCGCCCCCCATCAGTGGACCTGGAAGCAGGAAGAAGCTTTGTGTCCTTTGATGTGTTTTATTTTGTAGGTGGATTTAGGTGCATTAGGTGTGCTAGGGTCGTTCTAACAGAGTACCACAGCTAGTTAATTTTCTCAGGGAGTCTGGATACCTAAGGCCAAGGTGCTGGCAGTGTTGGGTTTTTCTTGTAAACAGCTACGTGCTTCCTGGGTTCTTACATGATTCTTCCCTTTGGTACATGTCTGTGATCCTATTTCCTCAAGAAATCCTGCATATGATGAGAGTTGCAGACCCTTGAAAGCTGAACAGAACCATTTGAATGCTAGGAAGTGTGTGCACCCGGCAACCATGGAAGTCACACCTACGTGCCATGGTCACCTTGATCCTCTCATATAGATGGTGTCACCTGAGGATTCCCAGAGTTTGTGGGGTGGGCGTGGGGGGAATGGTGCCAGAAAGAGCAGAATGCACGACACAAATACAGCAGATTGCTTTTAAAAAGAAAAATTATCATCTAGCTGGTTTAATTTCAGTTCCTAATAGAGGAATGAAATAAGCATTAACAAGACTGGGTAAGCATCTATAAGATAATGGAGGACACAGAAGGCTGGGGAGAAGCGATCATCACACAAACACCTGATTGCTTGCCTTGATCGCTTCATAGAATTACTTGATTAAAAAAGGGCTGCCGCCGGTAGATATAATAATTCTGAGAAAGCAAAGTTTTTGAAATCCTATGTGCTAAACGAACTGAATTGTATAAAAGCAGGGGTGAGCATAAAATAAATTGTCCAAGATGTATGATTACTGAAAACAGGCCAAATTGAGGGAAATTGCGGGATAATAGGTATGTTTTCTTTAGCAACTTGGAAAAATTAGGGAGGCAGTGTATTAATAAGATCTACAGACAATGGCGAGGGAAGTGTTCTTGTCTGTTTTTAATGCACGTTGGCGCTAGTGGGGCAAGGGGATCATGCACGCGAGTGTCTGATAGAAAAGTGAAGAAGATTGTTCTGTGTGAGCGGATTGGCATTGTCTGGGGAGAAGACACGTACTGCTTGGGGTCTGCGAAGGAGACAGCTATGATCAGATGTTTCCAGACGTGGGGATCTGATGGCAGTTGATTCTGAATACAGACTGGAGCGCCTTGAGCTTCAAAATCTCTAGTCTCAATAATGGAAACATACCAAGCAGATGCTTTCATGAATTGTACATTTCATCTGACGGGTTTCATCCAGTTATCAGCCGTAATTAGATGGTATGAAGACTGGACAAAACAAGAATTTCCTCAGCTGTGAACCTTTCCAGCACAGATGTGTCTCAACAGCAAACGTGAAAGAAAAAGCCCTTAAAGAAAAAGGTTTCCTTGCAGACCCGTGAAACCTGGCCATGTCAGAGAACATCTGAGTTCATGTGGACATTTTGGCTAGCCAGATGACATATTCTTCTGTGGACTGGTGGCCTGGTGGCGGATGCCCATCCTCCATGCTAGGAAGGGCATTGGCCTTTGGCGGCCTGGTGGCGGATGCCCATCCTCCATGCTAGGAAGGGCATTGGCCTTTGGCGGCCTGGTGGCGGATGCCCATCCTCCATGCTAGGAAGGGCATTGGCCTTTGGTGGCCTGGTGGCAGATGCCCATCCTCCATGCTAGGAAGCAGTTAGGGGTGTACATACCTGTATAAGAAGGGTAAGGTTACAGCTTGCAGAGCTGTAGTGATGGAAACACACCTTTGATGCCGAGTGAAATGCTTCTGTCTAGTTTTGACCTTGGAGCTCCATAAGGCATGTTGGTTGTCTCCATAGCTTCCCGTTGTATTGTGTGTAGGCTTTGTAATATGAATAATAGGAGAATTTGCCACACTGATTGCTTATATATACCCTGGTGCTAGTAAGCAAAATATTTAGAAGTTATGGCATTCGTTTTTAAAAAAATATCTATTTATTTATTATGCATACAATATTCTGTCTGTGTGTATGCCTGCAGGCCAGAAGAGGGTGCCAGATCTCATTACAGATGGTTTTGAGCCACCATGTGGTTGCCGGGAATTGAACTCAGGACCTTAGGAAGAGCAGGCAATGCTCTTAACCACTGAGCCATCTCTCCAGCCCAAGTTATGGCATTCTTGATATATCTATATATCTATATCTATATCTATATCTATCATCTATCTATCTATCTATCTATCTATCTATCTATCTATCTATCTATCTATCTACTATCTATAATTGTTAGAAATGAAAGGTTTAAAAGTAGACCCTATTTTCTGTTCATTTTTATTTTTAAAGAAAAATGTTAACTTGTAAAGAAAATATTTATTTGGACTTTGCTCACGGGTGGGAAAATAGCCCCTTTCCTGTCCTGATTACTTTATGATAAAATTAATACTAAAATCATGTGTAGGTGTTTACAAAAGACCTCTGGAAAACAAGATTTTCTAATTATGTTCTATTAATATCTATTTCTTAACTCCATGTCAGAGTTGATGGATTGGGTTCAATTTTTATCAGTTTAGAAGGCCAGGCTGATTAACTGTCCGATAGAGCATTCCAGAGGGTTGGGGTAGAGAGTGTGCAGAGGCCTCAGGTAGCAGAAGCTGCACTGGAAATGCCTGAACACAGACCGTCCCACCTGTTTTCCTGTAAACAGGAAATGAAAACCCGAAGAGAGTCCAGGAAGCTGGGCATCCTGGTCCTGCGACTTCTGGCAGCAGCTCCCGTGCTGTTGGGAGGACAGAGTAGCTCTGTGTTTTCTCAGTGATGCTTTGCTTTGCTGGTTTGTGCCTAGTTTGATTTAAGCTTCAGGTCACTGCAGGCTGGCTATACCTTCCTTGTCTAGTTAATTAAGCATTTGTGTGGGAATTTTGGTGCACCATTGACCCTTTTACTTGGGAGTAAATATGGTGATGATATTATCCTAAGACTTCCAGATCTTAAGCAGCAGTTTAAACACAGTTTCTTTTTCTCTTATGTCAAATAAGTCCAGCACCCTGCAGTCTGGGGTTGGGGTGTGAGCCCCAGTGTCAACACCCATCCCAGCGTTGTCTCCTTTTAGTGCTCACCTCATGGCCCAAGGTGGCTCCTGAGTTCAGCCATAATGCTTATATACCTGGAAGCAGAAGGGACGGACAGGTACAGGTCATTTGGTGTCTGCCGTGAGGCTTTGGAAAGTGCTACATAGCATTTTAGCTGTCAGCTTGTGCTACTCAGAGCTGACACTTGCTGCAGAATGATTGATGCAGAGGCGTCCTCACAGAGCAGGGGAGCCCAGTGGTGGGTGCATCTGTGGTCTTTGCAGTCCATCCCTTATATCTACGTCTACATCTGCATCTATATCTCTACACACACACACACACACACACACACACACACACACACACACACACACACACAAATACTTAAGTGGATACAATAGAGTGGAGAGCACACTTGTTTTTTACAAATCATTTTTTGAGCTAGTAAGGTTAAGATTACGTTTCTGTTCTGCTTCTGAGCTCAGCGCCACATTTTCTCCAGAGTCTTCAAGAAGAGATGCAAGCAGCTTCCCATTGGAGCAGTTTGTGACACCCCCGCCCCCCTCACCCCATCTTCAGTAGACCTAATAAAGATCTGGAAGACAGTGGGCGAATTCCAGCTCACCGTTTTGCTAAAGTGTTTCGATTTGGTTTTAGAGAATGGAAGAACATTGTAGCAATGGTGTTAAGAAAGTCATCATTTCCCCCCAAATGTTATTTTGGAACAGCAAAGGACAATATGTTTTATAGCACAACTTTTAAGATGACTGGATTGGCAATAAATTCACATAATGGAAATTCCAGCAAGCCTTTATATTCTACTGGGGAATTCCTTGGTTCTCGGTGTAAATTTTTAAACAGTTGATAGCAGATTTCTATTCTTTTTGCTCCTTCCATTTCAGACTTAATGTGAAAATAGCTTGCTGTGATATAAGGAATGTGGTTTGTTAGTCGGTGAGCTAGCTATGCACGCCTCAGTTGGCAGGTATGCCAAATAGCAGCTGTGGGCAGTGGAAGGGTGACTTGTAATATCGTTACTGTGACATCACTCTTCTGACCCAGGACCAGCCAGCCAGATCCTCCCTCGGCATCTAACTCACCACTCCACCATGGGACTGTCCTCCCCCACCACCCACGGCTCCACCGTAAGACAAGTTTGGGCTTTACAAAGAATTTGTGGTTCTCCCACCACCTGTGTGTGTCTGTGTGTCTCTCTATGTGTGTGTGTCTGTGTGTCTCTCTCTGTGTGTGTGTCTGTGTGTCTCTCTGTGTGTGTGCCTGTGTGTCTCTCTATGTGTGTATGTCCTTGTGTGTTTGCTGCTGGGTTCCCTAGAGGGACCCACACATGCTGAGCACATGTCGTGCACTGAGCTATGTTCTAGCCCACATGCTTCCTCTCGCATAGGTAGATTTCTTACATCTCATATTGTTAGCCAGTTTGTGCCGCCTCCTTTGCTAGCACCTCTCCCCATGAGCAGTATTAATTCAGTCTGAAATGATTTACAAGTGAAAAACATCAGATAAGGGTGGAGGATGTGGCTCCCTTGCTAGAGGGCTTGCCTAGCAGGTGTGAGGCCCTGAGGTGAATCCCCAGGAGTTTGTAAACTGGACATGGTGAGGTACATCTGTAATCCCAACACTGGAAATGACGAGAACCTCAAGATGTTATTTACTGCACAGTGAGTTTCAGCGTAGCCTGGGCAATAGGAGACTCTGCGTTGAGGTGGCTCAGAGGTTAAGCACACTGGCTGATCTTCCAGAGGTCCTGAGTTCAATTCCCAGCAACCACATGATGGCTCACAACCATCTGTAATGAGGTGTGGTGCCCTCTTCTGGCACAGAGGTGTACAGGAGGAACATTGTATACATAATAAATAAATATTATTTTTTCATTTATATAAACACCGGGCCTGGCGTGTTGCTTGAGGGACTGGTAACAACATCTCCCTTAGGAGTATAGGACATAGGTGCTTTCTCAGGCGCTGACTCGTGGTTGAGTTCAGATCCTTCATGTGAGTTGGGAAGGGCCTACTGTTTAGACAGAAACCTGGCTCCACAAGCTTCTGTTGTGGCTGACCACATCCAGCCCATGGTTCCCTTATGTGATACACAACTGATGGAACTTCCCTTCCGAGTGTCAGGTGACAATCCAGATAAGACACAGTGGTCAGCAGAGTGCTTTTACCTCATGATGCACTTTTTACAGTTCTGTGTTAAATCTGCACATGTGTGTGTGCAGGTGCATTTGTCTGTGTGTGTGTGTGTGTGTGTGTGTGTGTGTAGGCCAGAGGTCAGGGTCTGCTGTCTTCCTCTTTGGTTTGCCATCTTATTTTTTTTTGAGACAGCATCTCTCACTGAACCTGACACTTAACTACTTCAGCTATACTAGCAATCCAGGGAGACCCTGGTGTCGTCCTGCCTCCACTTACCCAGTGTGAGGCTTACAGGCAACAGCTGCCCTGGGTAGCTTATATTTGTGTACTGAGCAGCTGAACGCAGGCCATTTGGCTTGAGAAAAATGGCGTAATTTAAGAATTCTGTAAAGAAATGAAGATATACTGAGTATTAGGCGTATTATTATTATGGCTTATTTATTCAAAAATTCTGCGGGAATTGCCCATAATACAGAAGTGTTTACACATAACTGCTGTGCTTTGAGTACAACTGGAAACCCTTTATTCTTCTTGAGATTAAAACAACTGGTGCTTTCTCTCATGGACATGCTCTTGTGTACCGAGCAGATTTCTCTTCTCACCCCTCCTCCTCCCCTCCCTTTGCTCTCTTCGCCCCTTCACGCTGAATGTTTCTCCTCCTGTATATGGTTCGTATGCCTACACACAACCTGGGAATATAATTGTCTCCAGTTACATCCATTTTTCTTGCTGAGACACATTCACAGGACAATAGTTGGAGCTTTTGAAGTTTATTGCCCCCTTCCCCTTGCATATATGTGTGCCCCTACAGTGTATATGGCTGTAACTACCTACTTGTGTGCATAGAGGCCACTGGCTGACTTTTGTGAGGCGTTCACTATCCTTCGAGACTAGCTCTCTCAGCGAACCCAGAGTTTAATGATTTGGTTAGATTGCCTAACCAGTGAACTCAGGGTTCTCCTGAATTCTTCCCTCCAATGCCAGGGTACAGACACCTGCCATTGCACCTGTTTTTAACTGGGTGTTAGATTTCCAAACCTACGCCCTCGTGCCAAGTAGTGGGCACTGTCTGTGTGATCCATCTCTCCAGCTCCAGATAGTCTGTTTCTAAAAAGTTTGTTACAAGTATCCCTTGGCACACTGAATCAATGCTTCACCTCTATAGAAAGTATGAAGCCCAGATTTAACACTTAAGGACAGCACTTTCCTCCCCCGAGGCCCGTGGGGATTTGTTGGGAGGTTGTCTCCATTTTATTTCCCAGACAGAAAAAGAGGGACCTGCTGCTCTGCTGGGCACAGCCGTGGGGAGAACAGTCTGCCCAGAGCAGGAGCTGCTAATGGTTGTCACATTGCCCACTGGCTGTTCCTGCTGCCTTCTGCAGTGGGCTGGCTGCTGACACGGGCTCAGAGCTCCATCTCAGCTTGTCAGAGAGCTTTCTACACCAGCTCCATACAAGGTCCCTTGCACAGAGATACCGACTTAAGGATGTGGTCAGTTTACATGTTCTCCAGAGGATTAAGGAAATCCCACAGAAAGGAAGTGGATATATTTAGAAGGTGCCCCACAACCCAGCAATTTCCAGAACACACACACACACACACACACACACACACACACACACACACACACACACACACACACCCAATCATTTGCTAAATGTGTTGTACAGATGTGTTAATGAAGAGCACACTAACTTGAGTGGACAGACAGCCTCAGAATCTGCGTGTGTTGGGTTGACTCTATGACCTGAGTACTAATGTTTAATTAAAGTTTATTTCGACTGAGAGTCGTTCCCAGTTTGCCCACAAGGTCTGTACAGTCCCTGCTTGCCTCATCATTAGTATTCTGGGCTCTGTCATCCTGCAGTTCAAACTCTTCTCCTTGTTTTCACCGGGGAAGATGCTGGAACAGGGTTGCTTAGAAACACTCGGCCACATGCTCCCCAGGAATCATCAGCCTCTTCCACACGTTCCCCTCTGCACGCACAGAGAAAATTGACTTTGGCTGCTGACTACAGTTAATTGATTGCGGGTTGTTTAAGTGGAAATGCCAGGTTGAAAGTATATACCTTTTCATATTCATGCATTAGATGCGGAGAAGCTGTGTGGTGATCCATTCCGCAGAGACCAGAAATACCATGGCAGCAGCCAGGTCTGCACTGGTGTGTTTTAGTATGCGGATCCTGACACCGGTCAGCTCCTGGTGTTATCTTTGGTTGCTGGAGACCATTTCTGGAGTGATTTGTTTGGTTTCCAGTGAATGTCCATAGCCACGTCTTCCAGTGGGGTGCTGCTGGTTAGTGCACTTGGTGGGTGACACCCTTGATGAGGAGCTGGGTACGTGAATGAAATGAAAACCAATGACTGTCTAGTTGTTGATTTATCACTTCTGTGGTCCGGAAAGGCTTTTCTTCTTTCCCTCATCCATTAGTTTATTAGAGGTAGGGTCTTCCTGCCTTAGTCCCTCAAGAACTGAGGTTTTATACTTGCTCTGCTGTGCTCTGCTTTTCTCCCCCATTCTTATTAAATAATTCATTTAAAATATTTTTTTTGTCCTAACATCTAATAAAATGAGTACAATGTGTGTCTATGGGTTAATTAATTGGTCTTAAATTAATTTTTAAAGATTCTCTGATTAGGCTGTCAAGGGTCTTTAAAACAAAAATGAATGAGTAACACCGATTCCACAGAAGCTAGCTCCAGTCCATGAAGTGTGCCCTGTGTACACCACTAGAAGGCCAGATCCAGAATTGCTGTGGTCTAGGTTTTCAACGAAAGCATAGTGTTGAAGAAAAACGGTAAAGTCTGACCCTAGTGATGTTGCTCTAAGATTATAACATTCAATGGTGGCTTGATGTTGAAAATCCTAGTTACCTTTAAATAAGGTCATTTAAAAATTACTGCTTATTTTTCTGAATTATGATCCTTTCATTTTTGTATAATTATATATATATATAACAATCTCATAAATAGTGTGCAGTTTGCAAGCTAATCTGAGATGCACGAGTCCTCAGAATTTTGTTTCATTACTTTTGACAAGTTTGTTGCAGATTTTTCACATTTATTTTGTTTTTATTTTACGAATATGAGCTCTCATTCTTAATTGGTTCATGGATATTTGTGCATTGTGTGTCGCCAGTGCCCTTGGAGGCTAGAGGAGGGCACTAGATCCTCCGGAACTGGAGTTACTGATTCTGACCTCCTAGATGGCTGCTGGGAACTGAACCTGGGTCCTCGGCAGGAGCAGCAGTGTGGAGCCGTCTCTACAGCCCCTCTTTTAAAGGGCGGATCTCACTTTGCAATATAGCTGGGCTTGAGCTTGGCATTCTGCTGCCTGGTTCTACCCAAGTGCTGGATTATAGATACGCACTACCACACCTGGTTTGGTATACATTCAATCCACCTTTTCCATCCTGGGTGTCTTCCTAGATGAGGAGTCCCATGGACGGCCCCCCCCCCCCCCACTTTTTTTTCAGTGTCCTGAACTGCAACTCTTTGAATAAGTAATTTACCCCTAAATACAGTCCACGAGCAGAATTCGGAAGGACCTCAATTCTACCAGCATTCGTTATGCTGATCTATAATGTTAGCTAGAGGATACATTGTAGCATAGGCTAGTTAGCTACTAGGAGATAAATGCAAAGGGCATAATAACTTATTTAATGAAGCCATCTCTGGACTAAACCAAATCTCTCCACACTGTTGGAACAGTACCTGTCGCTAAGCTGAGTTAGAAACAGTGTTGAGGTTGACATTGTGAGTTCCTTCTAAGTCATGGCTGTAATATATCCTGAAATTCTTGACATGAAGTACAGAGCCGTTTTTAAATCTTTAATACACTGGAATACCAGCGAGTTCTGCAGTGCCCTCTGTAACATGTTAGAGAAGGGAGAAAAATACTAAGTGACCTCTTTAGGACATAAGTCATGGGGTTATTTGTGTTTGTTCTTCTGCCTCACTTTATCTGACAATTTGACTATCATTAATTTAAAAGGGGAGTGGTTTCCATTGTGTGTGTGTGTGTGTGTGTGTGTGTGTGTGTGTCTGTCTGTCTGTCTGCCTGTCTGTCTGTGTGATATGTGTGCAGGTGCTTGCAGAGGCTAGAGGCACCAGATTCCCCACAGAGCTGGAGTACCGGCAGTTGTGAGCCGTGTGACATGGTACTGGAATGTAAACATGGGTTCTGTGGAAGGCAGAGCTGGCTTTTGCTGCTGAGGCGTTTCCGCAGTTCCTATTACAGTTGACCTTAAAAAGGTAAATTACACGTATGTATGTATGTATACATATATGTATGCCATATAGTATTGTGTAAGTCAGAGAACAGCTTGCAGGCGTCAGCCTTTCCCTTCCACCTCGTGGGTCCTAGGGATTGAACTCAGGTCATAATGCTTGGAAAGCAGGCAGTTTTACCTGCGGAACTATCTTGCTGGCCCATCATTTGTGTGTGTGTGTGTGTGTGTGTGTGTGTGTGTGTACGTATGTATAAATATATAATTTTTTATATTCTTTTAATAGCACAACTAGTAGTTAGATTTTTTGTAGTCTACTTTTCTTGTAAAGGGGGAAGTTATCGATTCATAGGTAAGGTGTAAAAGTCGAGGCCAACAAAACCATGGGGAGAATGAGATGCTGGTATGTCTGAGCTTCCTGCTAATCCACCCACACTCAGAGCACTGCTGTCAAGTTGCATACTCAGAATCTATTGGCTGTGTGAGTGGAACCCTTCCCTCTTTGACTTGGAATAGCTGGTAGTATTTTCAAGACAGGGAAAATGTGGAAAGCATCTAATGTTAGTGGTTGTTTGGTTATTCCTTGCTCCAAATGTTCATATTTATCATAATTTGGAGGGCATTTTTTCTCTGTAGAAATTCTAGTTGCTTGAATGACCTGAGAGCATGTGACTTCGACCAACTAGAACCCAGTGGGATTTGTTTACATTCTTTTGCTAACCCAGACTCCTAGCTCATTTTTCCTAATAACTTAAAAATAAAAAAGCCTAGTATTCTTACTTCCCAAATAGCTAACCTTGTCTAAGTGAAACTCACCACGTGACAACAAATGCAAAACCCTACATTTAATGAGGAAGTAATTTCACAAACCAGTGTACCAAAACTTGAATTGTTAGTTTAATCACAGTGTGGCCGCTCTCATTCTTAATTGGTTCAGGCCTTGCTTTCTTCGAAGCTTGCATTCCATCTGCTCCATGGGTTTATTATTCTTCGGTGTGTCATTTGCTTTATTTCCCAGATACGTAAGATTTTATTTCTGTGACTTAGAGTTACTGCTAGCTCTGCAATCACACGCTGAAGGAGAAGCCTGCGACTGCTCATGTTTTATGGCGGTTGATATACAAAGCTTAATCCTGATTCACTGGGTTGTAAAATCCAAATAAATTATATATGGAAATGATTTAGAAGAATGGTTGCCCTCTACTGAGCTCAAAAGTTACATGCTGTTATCTTCATTTTCATCCCCATTCTCATACAAAGAGCATCATCAATATATACACATGTATGTATATGTACATATATATGAAATGTATGTACTTATACATATATATGAAATATATGTACTTCTACTTCAAATTTTGAAATTTAGCTAATATTTCTCTTTCCTTCCCTTTCTCACCACCAAACCCTCACATCTGACTCCTTGCTCTCCTTCTCATACCTTTAAAAAAAAAGCCTAATTGTTATTGCATTCATTTATGCATATGTACATACAGTCTGTTTGGCCCATATAATGCTACCTGCATGTATGTTTCCAGGGCTGGCTGTTTGGCACTGGATAACAAAGTGGCTTACACTTCCCTGGGGAGGCCACCTCTCCTGCTGCCAATGTTGCTTGTAGTTCTCTGTGTGGGTCTGAGGTTTTGTGGGCGTTTCTCTATCCAGTTTGGCACGTTCGTTGGTCAGCTGACCTGTGAGCTGTCATGTGGGCGAGCCCTTTTGCCTGTTGCTTCTGATACTACTAGGAGACACAGTGTCAGAGCACACTTCCTAATCCTCTGGTGCTCATTCTTTCTTGCCCCCTCTGCGGCAGTATTCCCCGAGCCTCAGGTTCCAGAGTGTGTTGTAGATGTATCAGTTGGGACTGCATGGTACAACTCTGCATTTGATTGGTTGTAGTTTCCTGTAGTTGACTGTTGCCAAGGAGAAGTTTCCTTGTTGAGGAGTTGTAGTAGGAGCGGCGGGGCTGAGTCCAGCCACCTGGCTCGCGGCTGCCGGCTAGCTTTACCCAAAATAATTACGTGGAAATTGTATTCTTTTAAACACTGCTTGGCCCATTTGTTTCAGCCTCTTCTTGGCTAACTCTCACATCTTGACTAACCCATATTTAGTAATCTGTGTAGCACCAAGAGGTGGTCGCTTACCAGGAGAGATCTTAACCTGCATCCGACTCAGAGAGGAGAGGCATGGCGCCTGCCTGAGACGTCTGCCTGACTCTTTTTTTCTCCCACAAGGAGTGAGGACTGCACCCCACACCATCAATATTTACCAGTGCTCTTCTTCCAGGTGCTCATATATACATGTAGAATGTAGAATCTTTGCCTTAATTTTGTCAGTGATGGGGTTTTATTTTAACCTTGATATAAAGAAAGACAACAGCTGTCTAACATGTTTTCCTCTGTTCCTGGTGATAATTCATGTTTCTTCTGATCAAGGCACTTGGTACTTTTGGTTCTGTGACTCTTGTACTGTGGTGTGGGTAATTGGGGGCATCCTTGGAAGGGTTCTTTAGGTAATGGTTATCTTGTCTTGGTACGTACGTTCACATAGTTGCTGTTGGTCCTTCCCTTCCATCCTTTTTAGAACGTGCAGTGAACTTCTCTAGAAGCTTCTATCTGCTGACTGTATGTGTACAACATACGCCTGTGTTTTCTGTGCTTCAAATTGTTTAGGAGGGTGGTGCTGGGCTTCCTTAGGATAGCGATTCCTATGTCCTGTAAATTTGGTCTGAACTGTTGAGATGTGAGCCCTTTGTATCTGCTACCCCAAGGCGTGTGGAATTCTCCAGCTCTGGTTGTTGGATAAAGAATGGAAAATCTTGTTGGGTGTGGTGTTGCACACCTTTTGTTAGCCCTGCATTTGGGAAGGTGCGGAGCTGATGGAGAAACCCACACTAGTCTGACCTACATCATAAAACCCACTTTAAAGGGGGATAAAAGCAAACCTTCGTTTTTGCTACCTCCCATGGAACTACAGAATCAGTATTAGAATTTAAAGAGGGATGTCAATTTAAGCTCATGTTTCCATACTGACCTCATCTGAGACTTCTGTAGGAAGTCTTCTTCCCAATTTGAGGCTTACTGATTTTCCCATTGAATTTTGCACAGGAACAAAGCCGTCTGCACACGTTATTTTCCCTCTAGTCTCCACGCCCCACCTTCAGCGCTGAGGAAAGGACTGTGCTTAGTTCTGCTGCAATCCAGCCCCTCTGCTGTGTTTCTGAAGAGACTCCGAGGCTGGAGACCTGACTCAGGCTTACGGACGCCTGCTGCTCTTAGAGAGGTCTCAGGTTCAGTTCTCAGCACCCACAGGGTGTCTCACAACCACGCGTAGCTCCAGGTCCAGGGGATCCAAGGTCCTCTTTGGACTTCCATGGGCACTGCCTGCCCTTGGCACACATCCATATGTGCAGGTAAAACACTCATGTTAAATATAAATAAACGACTCCAAAAAGAACCCACAAATCAGAATAGTTTAAATGATCAGTGTGGATTTTAAATGCTTTACAGTGTTTTAGGACTACTGACCGAGGACATAAACAGCTTTTTAGAAACTTAAGCTAAAAATTCTTTATATGACTACATACGTGCTTTTTCTTTTTAAGATTACAAACATGCTTTTTCTTTGGTTTTCCCATTTTTGCAAAAATTTCCTCTGGGCCTAATCTTTATCTTTGCTTGAAGGAAAGGGAAAGAAGCATCTCTTATTATTTTTGGAATTATCTGTTCCTATTTTTATTTTTTTGCAAGAAAATAGTCTAATAATGAAGAAGGATTTTTGTCATCCGGTGTGTCTAGTTGTCAGAGTCAGAAGGAAAGGCTCGGGTGAGCTGCTGTCACTCAGTCCTCGTTGATAATGCCACAGATGACCTTCGTTTCATCTGTTTTCTAATATTAACAGAGAAATGTAAATTTGGTTGCATTCTGTCATGACTTATGTTGGTTTCCTTTTAAGAACATTGCTTTATTTAAGTGCAATCCTATCTTTAAGCATTCCAAATTTATTTCAAGCATAATTTCTCCCATTTTTTTAAAATGGGAGGATCAAAATCATCTTTCGCATCCTGTTTGAAGTTTCTTCGCAGGCCTCTGTGGTCCCATGAGGCGACTGTGTTTTCTGCGGGGCTTCCATAGGCTCATGTGTATGTCTGTGTGGAGTGTGGGTTTCTTCTTGGCCAGTGCTGTCTCGCTGTCTTTGATTGCTTGGAATTTGTTAACAATGATTTTCCTCTGAAGGAAAATTCAGTTATTGTTATTTATAAATGCTTGCTTGTCTGGGGAGACATTGTTTTGAAGGTGTGGGAGGGTGTAGGTCCCTGTGTATGAGGAGGGTTGTGATTAGCTTGCAAGGGGCTCTGGGTTCAGTATCTGTACATAAGAAATAAATCAAAGTCTTTTTTTTTTCTTTTCTGTGTGAAGAGACTGAGGGGAAGTGCGCTGAGGTGAATATTATTTTAAACAGCAGTCAGGAAAAGGAGTCAGGCAGCTGACTTGAGTGCCTTCTTTCCAGTTGAGAGAACTCTGAGTTCACACAGTGAATGTGTCTACTCCAGGTGGGGAATAGGTTTTCGACACTATCTGTTAATCACGTGGGGTCCAATGTCTTTCTCTTCAATCTTGGATGCTGTCTGTTATCATCTCTTGGGTCCAGAGTCTCTCTTTTCAGTCTTTGCAAACCTCTGCTTTGGAGGAGAGTCGGTTGCCTGGATGCACTTTTGCGCCTTGCTCACACGGCTCTGTTGAAAGCACTGTTCTTTGAACCAGGTACTTTCGTTACTTTGCACAATTAATGGTCTCTCTCTTTTTCTTAAGTATGATTGGTCTCTTTCCGTCTGTCTTTGCCACACACTCACAGATCACAGTTTTGAGTGTGCTTGGGGCAGCAGCTGGTGCCTGCAGATTGGTCCCTTGGATACAAACACACAGTCACAGAAGGCACTGAATTTTCTCTTTAGTAACCCACCTGTCCAGTTCTCAGGGACAGAAGTTCATTGATACCTGGTGGTGACCTAATGGTGCTAGCTCGGTCTTGCCGTAGTTACCAAGAGCAAGTGCTTCAGTGGATGAAGTCGAGGCATAAACTCAAACCTGTTAGTTTCAGATCTGTTTCCTAACCATCCTGGTAAAAGCATGGCAGACAGGTGTCCAGCTGTCGTTACTGGCTTCCGTTCTTACTGTCTTTAAATGTTTATTTCAATAGCAGCATCACGACTTCCGCCATTGAGAACCAGGCGTGGTAGCACATGCCTTTACCTCTAGTACTGGGGAGGCACAGGCAGGCAAATGTGTGTGAACTCCAGGGAAGACTAATCTTCATAGCTAGCTTCAGGCCAGCCAGAGCCACACATCTCATTTAAAAAGAAAGAAAGAAAAAAAGCCACTGACGAATTTTAACTTGTCAAAGTGCATCGCCGCCACGTCTGTCTCTGCTCTCGTGTGGACTAATGGGCTCTAAGAAGTGTTCTCACACAAAGGAAGCCTGTGACAGGTGCAGTTCTGAGCAACCTACATGGCTAAAGTTAAGTTAAACCAGTGTAAGACTATGTCCCGAGACAGTGTCTCTCAAGACTCTTCAGAAATGACTTGGTAACCAAACTGCATGTGCTATCTGTGTGTATGTGCGTGCGTATATTTGTGTGTGTATGCATGTATGTTTCTGAGTGTACATATGTATATTTATGTGTGAACATGGTGCATGTTTTTGTGTGAACATGTGTATACTTATGTATGAACATGCGTATGTGTGATCATGTGTATAGTTATGTTTTTATGTGCACATGTGTATATTTATGTGCATACACATGTGTGCTTGTGTGCATACACATGTGTTTGTGCAAATATATATGTATACACGCATATATTTATGTGTATGTGCATGTAAATGTTTATGGGTGTGTGGATGTATATGTTTATGTGTGTGCTAAGGTTATCATTAGCATACATTAGCGAACCTTTGTGTGCTCATTTAGTGGAGATTTTAATTCAGATGATTTCAGTTTGTTGTCATTATTTTGTAGCAAACGTTTTAAGGTGTTTTGTAGTAAATTGTTGCTATTCTTTAGAACATACAGCAACCACCCATGGCATGGTCAGAATGTCCCCTAGGCTGTGATGCAGAAGCTCAGAAACCCCTTTCCTGTGCCGCACCCTTCCGCCATGCAATCCCCATCCTGGAGGCTGGCTCTCAGGCAAACCCATCAACCATATAGTTTCTACAGTGGCGCATTCTCTGAGCAGCTACAGACTCTATTTCCTATTGTCAGTGTCCTGTGTAGCATCTTGACCAGTCAACGCTACTGCTCCTTGCCCGTGTCTTTATGAAGGAAGTGAGTGTAAGGAGAGAGGTTAAATTGTGTTTTAAACGCAATTTACAAGAAGTCCCGGAGGATCTGGACAGTTTTAGAAATGTTTGTTTATACTTCCCAAAGTAGAACATCTTGAAGAAGTGATCCACTACTAACTTTTAAAGATGTGTTCTTTATGTGTCTGTACATGTGTACATGTATACTACCTGTGTGTGCATGAGTGTGCAAGCCCAAAGTTACCCCGAGGTGCTGTTCATCCATTGTCACCATCTTCCTAGTTTTTGGAGGCAACGTATCGATCTTAGCCTGAAAATTACTGAGTAGGCTGGGGTGACCGGTCAAGGAACCCAAGGGATCTGTTTGCCACCGTCCTCCCTGTACTGGGTTTCTAGGCATTGTGCCATTACGACTTCAGAAAGAAACTATTCTTATTGCATTTATTTATATATCCGTGTGTGTACACAGATGTACACGTGTAAGCCAGAGGACATCTTGTGGGAGCGAGCTGGTTCTTCCCTTCCTCCACGTGGCTTCTGGTTGAGCTCAGGTGGTCAGGCTTGGCAGCAAGTGCTTCTGTCCACTTTGCCATCACCAGCGGGCCTCTCTGACTTTGTACATACACTCTGAGGACTGAGCTCAGATCACTGTGCAAGCACTATGCCGATTCACATAGCTTCCCAGCCCTTAAAGATGTTTTCTTATTGTGAAGATCTTTGGCCTTAGCAGCAATCAGATCAACTAACGTGTTTTCTCTGGACTGCTGTAAAATGGTTGCTGCCAGCCATAGTCAGACACCCCTCTTCAATTAGTTTGTTTAGTTTACTATCTATATAGTATGGGTAAAATGCTACGGTGGGTCTTTTATGTAATAGTTTCTATTGTTAAAGCTTTATATATATATACACACACACATACTTTTTATTTATTTATATATAAAGAACATTATATGTATGTATGTATGTATGTATGTACATGGAACAACCATAGCTTGAAAAACTTACATGTAAAACTGCTGCTTTGGCTGATAACGGGCCAGTGAAGCTGTTCCATGTTCTTGCCCCCATGAGGCTGTGTGTCCTGTGTCTGTGGGCACGTGTTTCCCCACACTTAGCGTTTACACCTAGGAGCCTCATTTGTTTTGCCCTTGCCCTTGCTCTTGTGTGCCAGGGAGGACGATGCCCCTCTTGTAGAAGAGTTCATCCGTCCTGGGCATTGCTCCAAGTGTGTCTTTTGCTGCCAGCTCACACCATTCCAAAGATGGCAGCAGGGTTTTCCTTTTGTCAGATGACTTCAGTGGACGGTCTGGAAATGTCTCTCGGGGACCTTCATGTTGGTTTCATATTCCATCTAGAGATGCATGTGTGTTGTCTATATTTGAAGATGCAAAAAAGCGTTCAGGACTTTGCAGAGTGGTTGTCATTGTGCATGGCCTGGCAGCAGGGTCTGGTGCCAGTTCCCTTATTCCCATCATAAGAATGGGTGACTCGGCTGCTGACCCTCTGAGTCACAAGGAAGTGCTCCTTGTACTGTCACCGCGGACACCCCAGGATTAAGAGCCTAGCGGACGTCAGGTTATTCGTTACCTGCTTACCAGATTCCATTTAACCACTGACACATCAAGACGTTTTCCCTTTGTTCTTGAATTTAACAAATGGGGCAAATTAGGAAAAGTCACGCATCACCATAATTCACACTTTACATATTGGGGTCCTCTTACCTGCAGTAAAAAGTTTGATTCATCCAACCGTTCATGCTCGTGCAAGCGACCTTAGTTAAACTCAGTGAGTCTCTCATACAAGAAGACATAAAAGAAGAGAGGGACTGCAGGGAGAGTTTGCAGGGAGTGGAGAAAGAATAAGAGGGATGATGACGGTGTGACTGTCTAAAATGCACCATATACATGTGACTGTCCAATCATATGTAAAAAACGGGTTTTAAAAGGCTGTAAAGAGCTACAGGCAGTTAATGGCACTGAGGGAGGGAGAATTGGTCTTCAGAGATGAGCCCCGATGGTTATCCAACCCCAAGCAGTCAGCTCTAAACGCATCTACAAACAGACAGCACTAAATGGCTGTATTTATAGATACACGGATGTATATGTAACAGTAATTGGAGATGTGCTCGTGCATTTGAGAGGGAGTGGAGCTACATGAAAAGAGTCGGAATCGAGGAGGGTGACGATGACGTAACACAGTGCTCAAATATAAAAATCTCCAAACTTTGCATCGAAGGCAAAGACTTTAGTGTCGCAGATTTCCTCAGCTGTTTTTTTTTTGGGGGGTGGGTATGGCGGTGGGAGGCAGGGTCTCAAGTGGCTCAGGGCAGTCTTGTAGCGGAGGATCACCTTGATTGTTCTGCCTCCACCTCCCAGGGGCTGGTGGTGTAGGCCTGTTCTATCATGCCCAGTTCTGTTTGCTGTTGATCCAGCCCAGGGCTTTGTGCATGCCAGGCCTGCACTCTGCCCACCGAGGCACATCTACCCGCCCTCCACGGGCTTTTTCATGGTTTGTTCTGTATTTCTTTTTATTTTAGTTTTTGAGGCAGGGCCTCACCGTTCCCCAAGTTGGCCTGGAACTGTTCTCTTGCTTCAGCTTCCTAGGAGCTGAGTTCCAGCCTGTGCCACTGTGTTCAGCTTCCATGGGGTCTTAGAGGAGCAGCTGCCACCATCCGGGTGGATGAAGGTGCACCAGGCTGGTACTAAAGGTAGCTTAGGTTTGACCTGCAAACCGGATTAGTCCCCAGGTGCACTGTGCCTCCAGAACACCCCTTGAAAAGTCAGATTTTAAGACTCGGTAACGAATGACCCGAGGCACAGGGTTACTAAGAACACTGGCTTCTTGGGTTTATGTGTGCTTGATTCTTTTCCTGTCATGCATTTGATTTGACCAGATGGTCTTCAGAAGTGACCAGATGAATTGTCTTTATAGAATTAAACTTACACTCTTAATTGGATATAATTGCTCAATAAATTGCCCATGTTTGCACAGTGATTAAGACCCTCATTGTTCTGACTTTTAAAGTTGCTGTTCTTGCGTTGGAGGAGATGTTACCACCATCAGTGCTTGTCTGAGCTTAATCATTATGTGTTAATTTCCAATTAATTCAAATAACTCGTTTCAGTGGATTAGGAAGATAATATCTTTTGACACCTTTGCACTTCCTTCCAGAAAGGGATGATAGTTCACTTTTCTGAAGACACGTATGCCTTATTTGGCTTAAGACACAGTTTTGATGTTGATAGACCCGAAGTGTAAAAACAAGATCCTGTAAAACTTCTAACTTGAAAATGGGGCAGTAAGTACTCTGCCCAGAACTGTAGGGTTTAATCTGAGTACATTTGGCACCATGGGTGCAGAGAAGGGGGATGAGGCCCTGTGTCAGCCTGCACTACAGGGTCACCGTGTGGAGTTGAGTAACTCCTCCACCTACACGATGCCTGGTGTTGTGACTTTCCTAACGCTGCTTTATTGCCGTCGGCTTCCGTGGCACATGATAACAGCAGATGATTCTCTAGAGGGAGAAGGTGTATGGTTCATGGCTCCAGTTCGTGACTGGTGGGACAGCAAGCTCATTGCCATGAGCTCCTCCCCTCAAAGCTCAGTCAAGCAAGAACAAGAGACTTGCACCCCTTAGCCATCGTTCAGTTCCCACCCCCTCCCCACACCAATATGCTTAGCTTTGTGAGGTTCTCTGCTTTCAATTGCATCTCATTGAAAATCAAGCCTGGAACTCACAGGCCTTTCGGAGATCCTTCTGCCTTCAAGAACAGCATAATACGCACCTGGTTTTAACGAGTATAATTTTGAGTAAGGATTAGTGGAAATTGGAACCAATTGAAAGGAAACTTTGTTGCAGCTTTGGTGAGATACTACGGTTCTCGAATTGTCATGGTGGCTACTGTTAGGTCAGCTAGAAACAGTTTAAATCCTGTTGAACAGAAAGGGTTGGTAGTGATGATAAAGATATATTATCACAGTGAACTTCTGATTCCTCAGCTCTGTTATACCATACTCTTCATCCTCATGAGATTGGAGTTAGGATGCAATTTACACCAGGTATTTTCAGTAAGCAAAGCTATGCTTCCCACCCCCTCCTGCCTTCTCTGGGTTGGAATTCAACTCTTCTGTGCTTACTTTAAGTGCCAGTGACGCCTATTTCCTGCCAGGAAGGTTTTGCTTTGAACTGATTGCTGGAGGCACAGTTCAGTGGCAGAGTGTATGTGTGTCCTGGATTCATTCCCAGCGCACAGCGACACCCGCAAAAGAAACCAAACCTTGCTACAAGGAGTGTTTGCAGCATGTCCTCACCAAGTACATGTTTGTAGTGTGGTTCTGCTATCCTTTCATGAGAAGCCATGTTAGTGGCCCAGGGCTGTGGCTGGAACAGGTTCCTGTGAGGTTCTGACCCTGGCTCATGGTGGTTGTCTTTTGCATCTCATGAAAGTGCCATCAGGATCTGTTGAAAGAAGGAGATTTAACGTAACTTAGTGGACCATTTCCGCTTTCTGTCTTCTCTCTACTTCCTGTCGTCCATGGGGACAACTCTGCTTCTCACAAAAGCGTGGTCTCCACAGAGTTTTAAAAACAAAGTCTTTATCTATTGATATAAACTTCCAAGTATAGGAATTACAGTTCACACTAGAATTGTCAACCAAACTGAATTCTGAAAATGCATCGTTGGAAGAACAGAAAATGCAGGTTTTTATGTAAGGGGGAGTTTTTGCCTCTTCTGACACTTGTCCTGCCTGGACTCCAGTCCTTCCTTCATGATTGCATCCTTCGGGTTGAAAAATTACCCACAAAACCTTTGAACACAGTCGGTGTTAATTTGATGTATGCAGACATACTTGATCATGAAAGATATCTTTGGCATTGTCAAGTCTTTCTGAATGACCAAAATTTGAATCATAACAGATTGAGGTTTGAGATGGATTACTGATGTGCACAGGTGTGCCTTTTAGAGAGTCTAGAAAAATCCCCCCCCCCAAATACTCTTCTGGCTCCTAATTCCTTTTCCAGTCTTCAGAATAACCTGTGGTGTTTTTATATCCAGGTTTTAAAATTCAGTTGTTTCTTTTTTCCTGGGACGGCCAGCATTTACCACTGTTTTGAACAACTCTGGAATAGTATGTTCAGAAGCACAATGGACGTTACTGGTGCTAATAAAGTTACATAGCAAGTCACATAGCCTGTGGCTGGCTTTGTTAAACCTTCCCAATTCTATTCTTAAAGAATAGAACGGTTTATCTTTCTCTGGACACATGTTAGTGTCTGTTCTAGGTAACATGAGCAGTCTCAGCTCAGCTCCTGGAAACACCTTTGGTTCTTAGCCTAGGACCTTATGTCTGCCAGGCATGCATTCTTTTAACCACCAAGGTTTCCTCCGAGGCAGCATCATTTAGGATGACATCTTCCTCGTTGGCTATGTGACTGTCTGATGGACCTCTGCAGTCTGTTACCCATTGCTGAAGTCACTCCTCCTAGACTGAATGAGGACAGATTTGAGTATCCTTTTTATTGCCCACTGTGCCTGCCTGTGTGTTCTGTTGGAAGAGTAACTTTGTTAAACTGTGGAGTCACGGGTCATTTACAGATGAAGGCGTGACCCTGATAGTTGTGTGTTCTCATGAGAACTCTTGGTTTGCCAGCTTGTTAAAATACGGCCACCTTGGGGCTTTAGTGTGTATTCCCCAACTGCTCTTATATATCTCAGGCAGAATTCCTGTCTCGGTGTTCAGTTTTCTTCGAGATGATCTTGTGAATGGCCTAGATGCTCACTGTTGAAAATAAATTGGGTTTTTAATAATAATCTATATCTGGCTACTTCCCCAGTGCTTATTTATAACTCCTGCTGGAAAAGGCACAGGAATGTATTTAATGATTCTAAGAGGCAAGTTTAGTCCACGGAGTACTTGGGCTTTAGAAAATCATAGCAGCTTTGCATCAATGAACCAACAAAGTCTTTTAAATCCTAGATCAATGAAAAAATAGTACTTTGCCAATAAGATCGATTCAGTCAAAATGAGCTCCTGTAAGACGCGAGCACAATTAATTAAATACAAGGCATACTATAGATAGCAGTCACCTGTGTTAAAAAGACACACAGAAACACAGAGGGATTAGGAAGGTGGTATGCTTTATCAAAGGGTTTCAAATACAGTTAAAAGGACATCGATTTAGAGGTAAAATGGGCTTTCGACACTGAGGGAATTTACCCCAGTCTGTAAAGATAGAGGGGGTGTAACTTGGGAGGAACACTAGCTCAGCATGGGGCCCCCAGAGTCTGTCCCCAGGATGGTGCACATACCACAGCAATGCAAGAGGAAATACATGTCGTGTGTGTACAGAATTAATTATTGCTTCAGCGTAGTTAGAACTGTTTGAAATGTCTGGGTTGGAGGAAGGGAAGTGAGGAGTGGAGCCAGAGGTACCTTTGCTTTCTTTGTAATAGTTTACTGTTAGCCTTTTACACATTGGCTAGAGTCCTCAGGCTGCCAGAAAAGAGAACTCATTCCCATGTTGTAAATGACTCAGTACTTGATATTATCAGGAATGATAAACATTCCCTCAACTACTCTAAAAAGCAAAGCAGTTGTAGTAATTTATTCTTCAGTTCTTGCCTGCAATTCCATGATACTCATACAGGGGCCAGATTTCTATCCAGAACAGAACTGTAGCTACTAGATTCTGTTGCAGCAACATTTACTCAGATTGGTTTTGGAATGCGACAAGCCACAAATAAGCCTCTGCAAAGCAATGCTAGCATTCTTTATGGTGTTGCAAGGTGTGAGGTTTGTTATTTTGTATCAAAGCAAGGATGTATTCTCTACCTGCAAGAGGTGAAGAAGCTGAGCGACACATTTGTCTTCTTCTGAAGAGCAGCCCACTTGTCTCTGTTCACTCTGTATACAGCCGGACACACCAAATGTGCCTCCATCTTTACCTGAAAAGTAGCCTTGACTGCCATAGTGATAATTACTTATATTGCTGCTGTACATACGCCACGATCTCTGTGTGTTCTGGTTATTTGACTACTTGGCAGTTGTTTTCTGGGTACAAACCACACCCCACATGCCCTGTTGTCCCCTGAGCTTGTAGAGATGAATAAAGCTCTATCTTGTAGGCTGAGTAGGTTTGAACCTAGCTTCCTTTCCCCAAGAAATTGGAGGTGAACACATATCCTTGGATAACTGAGTTGAACACATTTGAAAGATAGCAGTAACCTATTTGGTAGGAGTGGCCCAAGGCAGATTGATCGTAAGATCTTGAAATGATGCGCAGAAAAATCCCTTATCTCCTGGACATTTAAAGGAGGAAATCCTACGTGGTTTGGTGTGAGAGGAAGGGTTAGTAAACCACCATGTCCTGAAAGGCTTAGCGCAAGAGTGAACATAAGCTGTGTGCCAGGAATGTTCTTTCATAGATACTGGGATGTTGGTCTTTGAAGGAGGGCCTTAACTTAGGGTGGAGAGAGGCTCTGTAAGAGTCTGGCTCCTACTCAGGGTTCACGATCAAAGCAAACGTCAATAAAAAACCTAAGTGCTCCAGTTTTGTTCATTGAGATTGACTTAAAGGAGCTGAAGAAGCATAGCGCTCTGTCCTTGCTCGGAGGATGTTAGGAGCGTTCTGTTCGCTCTCATTATACTGCACATCACAGAAGCAGAGTCAACTTAG
This sequence comes from Arvicola amphibius, assembly GCF_903992535.2. NCBI lineage: Eukaryota > Metazoa > Chordata > Mammalia > Rodentia > Cricetidae > Arvicola > Arvicola amphibius. The sequence goes on from NC_052061.1 coordinate 52,954,775, forward strand.
CTTCATACAGAAGGGAAACCACGAAGCTGCAGTAGAACAACAGGGGCTCTTTCCAGCTCCATGCAGCACAGGAAGCTGATGGGCACCAACCGGTGCAGGAACTTGCTGGAAACTCGAGAAGTCCCAGTGCCCCCGGTTCTGCTCTCCTGTCTGTGCTCTGCCTTGTTCACCCAGGGGGGCTTTCTCTGCCCCTGTCCATCTCTGCCGCTGGTTGTTTCACTCCGCTGGGTTTTCTTTAGAGCAGTTCTGCCCACCCAGAGACATGCCCGTCTTTTCCCCCAAAGTCCTATGGGAGGCAATCCATTGGCCCATCTCAGGTGAAGCGTGCAAGCTGGCTCTCATCAGATGTGCTGAGAAAGTACTGTGTGAAGAACTGTCATGGGGGGTAGGGGACAGTCACTCAGAACAACATGTCTACCAGGTCTTCTCTACTCTGTAGGGTATGTGGCAACTGGGTAGTGTGTTGGGGGTACAGGTATCTTTCAAACAATGGCAAGTAGCATTGCAATAGAATGAGATGACCTTCAGGGTTTGAAATAACAAAAGGTAAAAACATTAGCCGGGCCGTGGTGGCCGCGCGCCTTTAATCCCAGCACTCGGGAGGCAGAGGCAGGCAGATCTCTGTGAGTCTGAGGCCAGCCTGGTCTACAGAGTGAGTGCTAGGACAGGCTTCAAAGCTAGAGAGAAACCCTGTCTCGAAGGAACAAAACATCAAAACAAACAAACAAGCAACAACAACCACCCCCCAAGCTCCCCCCCCAAAACCTTAAAGACATGCAAAACTAGTGTAGACATATAATGTAAGATAGGTGTACACACATGGAAGTCATGTGATCTGCTTCCTTGTAACTTCCTGTGACTGCTAATACACAAAGAGGAAGCATTCATGATTCTGTGGTCCTGTGATTTTTTTCTTTCATTCTGATTCAGTTTTTTTTTTTTTAAAATTGTTTCTCCATGTTTGCAATATTAAAGATTTTGTCTTCAACCTGAATTCTGACATGGTGGAAACATTTCCTGCCAGCTTTAATAGGAAATGTGGCCTCATGGTTCTGTTTGAATGAAGGGGTCACATAACTTTAAAGCGTTCATCTGATTAATCTTACTACAAATAGAGTGTCTGATGCCGAGGTCTGATGTCCCCACTGCTCCTTTGGCCATCCTCCCCACCGCCAGCATCTGCCCCACACTGCGTTTGCCTCAGCAGCAGGATCTCCAGGTCCTGTCACTCTCGGGAGAGCCACAGTGGATGCTGCGCCTTGTATGGATTTGCACAGATTAAAACGATCCCGTTATAAACTGGAAAGTATAGTTTCACTGCCTCCAAATTCTTTTCTATCATTGCCTCACCCTCCTTGAATTAACCACTCAATTAAAATGATTCTTTCTGTGTGTTCATGTGTGTAGGGGTCAGAGGACGAATTGTGGGACTCAGTCTTGGAGAAACCGAGTACAGTCACTTACGGAGGCATCTCAGCAGCCCTTGGTGTACTGATTTGAAAAGACCGAATCTGTTTAATTTTAACTAGGATCCCAAACACTGGTAACATCGTTTAACTATCTGCCAGTTTTCTAGACTTTTCTTCGTTAATGAATACTGCTGGCGTCTTTTCTGATGTGAGAAATGGTTATGATTTCCACGAAGTATAACTTGTTCTATGAATAATTTTAACCTAGTTTCAAAGCCCAACAACTTAAACACAGTGTCCCAATAATGCGAGACTCTAATTCTGATGAATAGCTGCTCGGTTTAATTGTGACCTCTTGTATTCTTTCTTTTGGGCTATATTACTTCTATGACAATTCGAGGTATATTCTTTAGAAATTCTGTCTTTTATGCTATGGCAATTTTCTGTTCCTAGTTTACTAAGGAATAAGGCTTGCTTTTAAGCGTAGTGTTGAGCACTAACTTTTCCTATTGTTTAACAAAGGGCAGCCACTAAAAGCTAATACAAAAAAATTCTGGAACTTTCCTTCGTTGGTACTGAAAGTGCTTGTCAACACTTCTTCACCGACATGGCATGTAAGTTAATGATGCCCCGAGTTTAAACCTCTTACATTCAATTAGAGAACCTATTAGCTTTGGAAGTAGTAAACAATAATTGACATTTGCTGAATTTTAAATAGAAGCCTCATGTTGTGTTTTATTTCAGGGAGCCTATACCGTTTTGTGTTAAGCTGTGAAAATGTGATGGCTTGAGAATCAGCTACCTTCCAGCGTTTAACCTAAAGTCTCTTCCTGATTTTAATGTGTAATATTTCCTCCTTTTAATTGCAAACATGTTTCTCAAATATTTACACGCAATTTTTAAGGCGCTAATTGGCAGTAGGACTAGCTGATGGATAGTGAGCTGACATTAACTTAAAAGCACATCCACAATAAAGTTTTGTATCCTTTTCTGCAGCTGCCGGCATCTGTGTGTTAAGTGCACGCTGGTCTAACAGCAAAGTACACACAACAGCAGTTTTACAGGCAGCTCACCTCACCAGTGCCCCAGGGTGTGAGCCTTCAGCCTGCCTCAGTAGAGTTCCCTAAAGCTTCTTTGGTTTTGATGAAGGTCTGCGACTTCATTCAGACACAAACAGTGCTTGTTAATCTGCTCTGGCTGCTGTGGGCCAGTTGGATTAAGGAAAACACACCTTCTTTCCTTCTGAGGCCCCGGCATTTGATGCATGGAAACCCCTGATCTCGCGTTTCATTGCTTGTCTCTTCTGTCTAAATGGTCTCATGTTGTGATGTGCTGTTCTTAGCATCCATCCATGCCGGCGCCTGAGCATGCTGCCAGAGCAGGCACCTCTGCACACACTAGTCTGTTCTCCTCCACATGTTTGGGCTCCTCAAGACTTTGCTGTTGATCTACCGTAACATTTATGTTTGCACCACCTTCGCAAGGCTGCATGTTCAGTGCATCGCGATGGAAAGATCTTTCAAGGTCTGTTTTCTCTGAATGCACAACGTTCCCAGGACAGTTTCTTTGTTCCTCTCTGCAGCCCCATTCTGAGCTCTGAGATTTGGAGGATCTGCATGAACCTCTGGCTGCAGTGTGGACTGGGTGCTGCAGGCCATTTCCGACTCTGGACCAGTGTTGTTCACCCATGTGGGCTATGTTCACATCGACTTCAAAGTCTGGCCTTGTAGGACTCCGCTTGAATAGCATCACACCACATGTGTGGGCCATTTGACTGTTTGAAGTGGATTTAGAGTCCAGGTCAGTGTGGATGCCGGTAAACACAATGCCGTCTTCATATCTTAATGCCTCTTTCTCCATTAATGTCCCTTAAAACGACATTTCTGCCGTAAGCACTACTTAAACGATCTGATTCTTGATGCTTGAGATTTAAATTATTGTTCGGGTCCTTTATTCGGCGTTTCATTTACTTTTTTTTTTTCTTTGTGACTCTGAAATGTCACGGTGGGTGTTTTTTTGTAGCATGGTCTCCCAAAGAATGGTTCTGAACATCCATAGTTAGATAATAGCTTTCTTTTCTTTCCAGCCTTTCTCCCATTCTTTTCTGTTGGTCAAAGTGTAGAGACGTTGAAGACTGAATTAGCACTCATTTTCCTAAACAGGCGTTTTTTAGCTTTTCGTGATGTGCTGGCTAACCCTGGTGTTGTCTTTTGTTAAGTCACGGTTCCTTCCACCTGTGGGGTCTGGCTCAGCATAACAATCTTTGAGGAAAAGACAGGGTTGGTTCATGTCCTTCCACATGGCTGCACCCAGTGTCCAGGCTGTGCCTCCCCATGTCTGGCTGTGAAGTGGATTAGAAATGGATTTAAGGAAAGGAAAGGCTGTATTTAATTGGAGAAGAAGGAAGTAAGGAGCAAGTGAGTCTGTGAACCCTGAAGACCAGCCCACCCAGCAGGAGTACCACCTCCAGGACAGGAAAGCTAGCTTCTCTGCAGAAGGTGCTCCCTCCAGTCTGCGTATGCACGAGGGGCATGTGCGTGTTTTATCCAATTGCTTAGTTACACAGCAATGATGTGTGCAGTTGTTCCCAGTGTCTATAGGACTCACCCATGTTTACTCGTGCATAAGAACATGGACATTTCTGATTCTCTGAGGTCCACCCAGTCAGTGCCTTTCAGTTGATGGCTGGGGCGGAATGGGGTTGGTTGTGGAGGAAAAGCTCCTCGTTTCTTCAGGCCTGTCTCCTGGCACCCGTGTTCTTTGATAATTTCCTATAAACCATGTGTGCAAAGGAAACCTGGTCGCTCTCCCTTGGCCTGCCGCAAGCCTTGGGGGTGGGGGTCAGTCAAAAAGAGGGTGTCCATGAACTCCTAGGCTCCTTGATACTGGTGTATGTAGCCTGTTAGGTCTGCTATCCCTATTCATTTAAGGTGGTGGTTCTCAACTTGTGGGTCATGACCACTTTGGAAGGTCAAAGGACATTTTTACAGGGGTTGCCTAGGACCATCAGGAAACACAGATATTTACGATTCATAACAGTTAGCAATATTACAGTTATGAAGTAGCAACAAAAATAATTTTATGGTTGGGGGTCAGCACAGCATGAGGAACTGTGTTATAGGGCCGCAGCGTTAGGAAGGTTGAGGACCACTGATTTAAGGAAATGTGCGAGCTGGGTCAGTTATGTGAGTGCATATGGCAGGTTGATGGTTTGTGTGCTAGCCTTAGCTGGTTAAAGATCATGGCATTTGTCAGGGTAGCAGGGTGCCATCCCTTTTCTCCCAGTATCTTGGGCACAGCTGACACCTATGTATTTAAAATCAGGTTACGAAGAAGAAAGTATATTGGCTGGCTTTGTGGCAGCCGTGTGGAAACGTGATGGGAGGGAGGCAGAAAGGATGGCTGGGGACCACGTGTAAATGTGATTGGAGGAGGGCAGAAAGGATGGCTGGGGATATGGTTGAGCGAATTGCTCCCGCGGCAGCTCTTCCCTTCCCCAGGGTGCGAGGCAGAGCCTCCATGGAACCACGGCCTCAAGGCCTACTGCAGGCTATGTGGGGCTACTGTTTTGTGGCCGGCTCTTACCCAGAAAGGTAGACAGAAGGTTTGAGAACTGTTTCCAGAGCCACAGCTGTCTCTGGGTTAAGGTGGTGGGGTGTACCTTGTAGAAGAGGCTCTCTGGTTTCTGTGACTTGCCTCTGGGGACAAGGTAGAGGAGGGAAAGGGTCAGCAGTGTTGTATCTGAGGCTACCCTGTGGTCAAAGTAGTCAGCCTGCCAAGAGGCGTTGGGGTCATTGTTTTCTGAGACCCCACATCTCTCTCTCTCTCTCTCTCTCTCTCTCTCTCTCTCTCTCTCTCTCTCTCTCTCTCTCTCTCTCTGTGTGTGTGTGTGTGTGTGTGTGTGTGTGTGTGTGCGAGCTTTTGGTACTAGTGACCGAGCTTCTGATGTCACTGCCTTCCTTTCCCAGAAGTCCCAAGCTCGTCATCCCTGGACTCGAAACGCAGTCATTGCCCGCTTTCCTTGATGCATATGTGTGCGAAGTTCTGTGACTTTGAAATCTCACACCCAAGCCGTATATTCTATCGTTTATCCAGAGTTTTCATTTACTGCTCCATTGGGCCCAGGGCCACTGTCTCTTACTTGCATTTTGTAGTAGATCCTCGGTTTTAACACGCTGGTGCAGCTGGAGCTCAGGAGACCTGGGTGAACACGAGACAGTTTCCCTTGCTTTCATGGCATTGCATTGGCACACGTAAGTGGGACGGTTGTAGAGCGCAGGACACGAGTCCTTCTCTTTGACGCTGTGGGTAGAGGCCGCACAGGCATGTTTTCCTCAAGAATAATGAGTAAGTGAAAACTGAGTAGATCATTTAAATCATGAAAGGCGTTCTGGTTTTGAAGGGGAACCTTTAATATCATACTCCCGCTGTTTTGTTTTTAAACTAATAGTTAAAAGAGCATAACAACGTGTTTTTGCTGTTTTTTTCTTCTGAGTTGGAAGAAAATCCTAATTATCTCCAAATATGGAGTGACTGTAGAATCATATAGGACCTGAGGGGAGACATTAGTTTTCTATTTTCTTTTTTTACTAAAAAACAGAGTCTCACTTATGTAGCCCCGGATGGCCTAGAGCTTACAGTGTAGAGCAGGTTGGCCTGGAGCTCCTGCCTCAGCCTCCTGAGTGCTGGGATTAGAGGCATGTGCCACCACGGTGGCCTCCATTGTTTTTCTTGCACTTCTGTGAAGATGATTTCTGAGGTTTCTGTTGCACTGTGCAATCCCCTCTGCACCCCCAAATGCAAGGCTTGAGTTTCTCCATGGAGTTTGGTGCCTGTCCATTGAAGGTGGTACATATCTCCCAGTGCTGTGATTTAGCAGCATCAGCGTGCACAGGTTTTCTCTTTCTTGCCATGAGCCCGTGTATCCAGCTCATCCAGGACATGGGGAATTCAGCAAATGGACCGTGACTAGCCGAAGCAAGGTCTGAGAACGACTGTATCTGGAATACTGTTCTTCAGAAGCTGGCTTCTTTGAGAGCAGTCATTGGGTTTGGGGTGTTGTGGAGACAATATCAAAGATTTGTACAAAGGTCTTTTTATTCAAAGTATTTGCCAACGTGAAGTCGATTCAAGGGTCTTCATGGGTGACCTTCATTCTGCCCCAGTCTTGGAATCCGTGAGAGCATTCCTTCGTGTGGAAGACAGGAGTTGAGAGACGACCATGTCCCACGAAGTGTCTTTACTGTAGGACAGTGAATGTCTTGTCACTTTTATCAATAGAGGTTTGTGTAGGAAATGTAGAACAAAGGAAGACCGTGCCTATGACATATAGACCACCAAGTGTACGTGATTAGTAAACACTATCGACCATAAACAAGGTTTTGAAAACGTAGTTGAGCTCGCTGATACAAAGGAAAGAATGAAGCGGGAGGATTGTGTGCTTGTTCAGGGTAAGTGGAGCCCGAAGAGGGCTGCCCCATTGTGTGGGTTACCTGTCTCCATCCTGGCTAGGTACAACACAAGGAAGCACAGTTATGGAAAGTCATGGCAGGTTTGACAACACAGGCTAAGGTTCCAGCAGCTGCTAGAATCAATGGTCAAACGTTCTAGATTTAAACATAGTCATTGCCTTGAGTTTGTCTGTCTGTCTGTCTGTCTGTCTGAACAATGCATTCCTTTCGCGATCACTGAGCAGCAGTATTTACCTGGAGTCTCCTCTTCAACAGCAGAAGTCAGGCCATGCCATATGAAGGACAGGGAAGTGTCCAGTAACAATTTGTCCCTCTGGGAATGCTCCCCTGTACTTACTGCCCTTCCGCCATGCTGTGGTTATTATTTCTGTGTAATGTTAAAACCTAAACGTGGTTTTCTTACCAAGCTTGGAAGCACGTGTCTCGACATGATACACCCCGGGATGAATTCTTGGCAGTGACACCTGTGTTTCCTTGTGTTGCGATGATTTCCAGTCATAATTATTTAATACGCGTGACACATGTAATATTCGTTATCTTCCCAGAGGGAGAAATGCTGTGGCACGATCCTGGCTGATTACTTATGTTACGCTTAAAATATATGGTAAAAAATGCCGTGTGTTGGGTCTGGAAACTCCTGCTGTTCTATTTTTAGATGCTAGTGTAAAGAGTTCCGTCAGAGTGTGCAATCTGTTGTTAAAATATTTCCTGTCACTTATTGCTAATTGCTGATATTCCCTTATTTGACCTGTTACTAGAAGAAGGCTGACAATGGGAGCCTACCCTTAAGTTTTGGTGAACCAGCCAGTCATGTCCCCATCCTACAAATTTGCATAAGGCCTGAAAGTTTCACGAGCCACATAGACTATGAACATTTTTGTGTTTTTATTATCAAATATTGAATAACTAAGCTCCATGAGCTAATGTGCTAGGAGAGTAAGCTAAACATTTAGGGATGATTTCTTGCTTTTGTGCGTTTTCAAACCCAGACAATGGAGCAGTAATTCCTGGCTGTTTCAGCTGGTTTCAGCTGTGTTCAGAGACTAATAACCATGTTTTATCTGGTTGTCAAGGGTCTAGGGTGGTCTTAAATTCTAATGCGCTTTTTCATTGTTTTGAGCCTGAAGAATGCATTAAATATCAAAAACAATATGAAAGATGAGGAAAGCCAGCTCAGTAAATTTCACTGAAAATAAAAGCTGTCTCTATTCCCAGAGGGGTCTGGCATTTGTTGATGAGATAGGTATTTGTTACTGCTGTTGTCTTTGCCCCTGATTTCTTCATGTGAAAGTATATTTAGGATATGTCACATTTAAATTTTAATGCAAAATATTAATTTCAGAATCAAAAGCTTCATGCCTTTAATGCTAACATTTATTATGTTGATATTTTGCTAGGTTCTTAAAGAACATATATTTGTTATTTCTTGGTTTCACTCAACTGTAACCATACTTTTATTAAAACACATTTCTAGTATAAGGTGCCGAGGTGGGAAGGACTGCACAGTACAAAACACCCCAGTACGATTCTCTAATGCTAATTGTCTCAAGATATCTTATACAGTTTGTTATTATTTGGTAAATTTTGTTTCCCTCTCCACACTTATGGTAGTTTTGTTTCCTTAGTCTTATTATATGTAGGCACACACATACATATATACATACACACTGTGGCATCTGAGTCTCAGGTATCTCAGGTGGGACTCAGGCGTCAGAATGACCTTGAACTCTGGACCTGCCTGCCTCCACCTTCCACTGTGTTGTTTTTAATTTATGTGAAGCCACCACACCCTGCTTAATCAGTCTCCTTGTGTATATTTGAGGCTATTAAGATTCTTAAGTTAAAGCGATATATTTAACCTCCATTTCAGCGTCTTTGCTGGTGGATTTTACGCTTGGATGCGCCCTGAGTGCTACTGTTGATCTATATACTGCACATAGCCCCTGGTTACTGTCTGGTTAGGGTTTTATTTCTGTGGAGAGACTCCATGGCCTTGACAACTCTTATAAAGGAAAGCATTTAATTGGGGCTGGTTTACAGTTCAGGGGTTTAGTTCATTATCGTCATGGTGGGAAGCATGGTGGCACGTGGGCAGACATGGTGCTGGAGAGGTAGCTGAGAGTTCTACGTCTGGATCCACAGGCAGCAGGAAGAGAGTGAGACACACTGGTGGGGCCTGAGCATCTGAGACCACACAGCCTACCCCCAGTGACACACCGTCTCTAACAGCACCACACTGACTCCACAGCGGCCACCTCTCCTAATGATACCATTTCCTATGGCCTAAGTATCCACCTCAGTTACTCCAGTTCCTCCCCGCTGTGCTTTTCTCTACAGAAGAGGCTTTGGGTGGTAGTGGTGTCTGGTCTTTGCATGATTTCCAGTAGGTTTAAATGGGATACCATTGGAAAGGTCTACTTCCAGAGTGTCTTCATTCTGGCTTGCTCGGCTCGTGCTTTCAGGTGGGAGTGTTGGGTTTGGGATCTGAGGGAAACAACCGTGGAAACTTTACCTTGATTCTGGAACAAGTAAGCAGACTGCAAAATCGCAGGGTGGGCTGTACTCATTTGGTTTTGACTTAGGCAGTTAAACCCAAGACCTGACGAAGAAGAATTTATTGGTGTGTTTTACCTACTGTTATTTTGAGATAGGTGAGGAGTCAGTTCTTGTCCTGGTTAGTGTTTTTGTTTTGTTTTTTTGACCAACTTGAAACTAAATAAAGTCATTTGGCAAGAGGAGACCTCAATGAAGAAAATACTCCCACCAGGTTGGCCTGTGGTACATAATCTTGGTTAACGATTGATGTGGGAGGTCTCAGTCCATTGTGGGCTGTGCCTACGCTGGGCAGGTAGTCCTGGCTTATATCTAACAAAGCAGGGTAAGCAAGCTGTGAGAAACCCATGCCTTCATGGCTTGTGCTTTGGTTCCTGCCTCCAGGTTCCTGCCCCGAGTTCTCCTATTTTCCGTCAGCGATGGAATGTGACCTGAGGTCTGTAAGGTGAAACAGACCCTTTCCTGTCTAAGTTGCTTTCATTCCCGATGTCTTTTCCCAGCTGCAGGAAAGTATTCTAAGACAGTGCACGTGAGTTTCTATTAATTGGCTTTCTGGTAAAACGAGGGCTGGAGGCAAATGATGTCAAAAGGCAACCTAGATTGCTAGCTGCAATTCCGAAACCATCTGTGCCCTGAGATCTCATTAGTGCCCGAAGTCTATGGCGGAACTGCAGTCTAGAACCTCTTTCCTCTCTTGGTGTCGTTTTGAGCACGCGGTTCCCGTGCGAGAGCAGGGTTGTGCCGTGGTTAGTGGGAAACCCCAACTTCATCTTGATTGTGCCTTTCCTGTGAATGCCCGAGTGAGGGAATTGGTGTCACTTTACACAACAGGGTTTAAAAGGACCCCAGTGATGCTTTGTTCTTGTCCTCCATCCCCACACAGTCATCTCTCAATGATGAGGGCGAGGTCCCCAGATTGACGCTTGCGTTGCAGGTGTCTAGGCTGCAGCCCCGACGTTTCAGACTCAGGGTATGAATATTTGCCTTTCTAGCGAATTCCCAGGCAGTGCAGCACCCACACTTGGAGAATTTCTTGGTGAGGGGTTATAAAGTTGGGTGCTATTTTGAACCAGGAATGTGTGTGTGTGTGTGTGTGTGTGTGTGTGTGTGTGTGTGTGTATTGACCACTATGTAGATAACATTTGAGAAAATGAAGCTTAGTACCTCATGGTGGGCAAGCCAGCTGTCATGGTGAGCACTCCTCCAGGCAGCTGAGTGGCCTGTCTGGGATCGTCACAGGAATCAGCGTGAGAACGGCCTGACTCTTATGAGGCTAAGATGCTGTAGGCTTTGAAGATTTTCGATAGTTCACATAGAATATTGATTTCATAACTTAACGTTATTTTTCTGAGGTATTAACACTCTGCATTCATCTCTAATGTATCTACTTCACTTGGGATTCCTATTTTCCATAATTAAAAAATTATTCCATGGGGAACTTGAGTTAATTTATTCTTTGCTTCCCATGAAAGATCTGCGGGGACTGAGCTCCTTTTTATGGCGTCATCCCTACCAGATGTTGAAAACAACTGGATGTGCCAGCCACGAATGGGAGTCACTGGTGATCGCTTGCTCTCATCTCTGAGACTTACCTCCACTCATGTAATTTTTCTTGATGCGTGTGAGGCTGGCCCTGATATCGAATATATGGTGTTGACACACTTAATTTAGCGCTCTTTCCACAGAGCTGTTAAATTGACTATTAATTGGCCTTCTGATAAAACTTGTGCTTAATGCAAATGATTTCAAAATGCTTCTTAGGCTGCTAGCTGCTGCTTTGAAAGCATCCGTGTCCTGAGATCTCATTAGTGCCAATGTGTATATCCACTCTTTTCCCCTGAATGTAATTAGAGTTCTCTTAAATATAATGATGAAGATTTATGAGGTTGTGATTAAAACTATACTTTTTGAAGAAGTTCCTAACTTGGGACTTTACAGCTTGTTCATTTGCAGATGAACATCTGTAGATGTTTGTTCTCCAGAGTTTGGAAGACAAAGAACAGCTGGTTTATCATGCTCAGTCCACAACAGCCTTGGTCTTGCTCCCACAGCGACCTGGCTGCAGAGAAGCAGCCATGGAAGATCAGCTTTCTCAGACAAAGTCCGGTCACCTTGTTGTCTGAATCAGCAGGCATGGAAAATAGCTGGTAGACATCTATAGTTTCTGATTTTCCTCTCCCTCTCCCTCTCCTCCCTCCCTCCCTCCCTCCCTCCCTACCTCCCTCCCTCCCTCCCTCCCTCCCTCCCTCCCTCCTTCCCTCACTACCTCTGTCTTTCTGCCTTTCTTCAATACAGGGTTTCTCTGTGTAGCTTTGGAGCCTGTCCTGGAACTTGCTCTGTAGACCAGGCTTGTCTTGAATTCAAAGAGATCCGCCTGCCTCTGCCTCCTAAGTGCTGGGATTAAAGGTGTGTGTTACCATTGCCCACTCAATACCAGATATGCTTCTTACAAAACTTTTTTTGTTTGCTTACAGATGTGCTTATCAATAAAACTTTATTTTTTTAAAATATTTATTTATTATATATACAATATTCTGTCTGTGTAGGCCAGAAGAGGGCACCAGACCTCATTACAGATGGCTGTGAGCCACCATGTGGTTGCTGGGAATTGAACTCAGAACCTTTGGAAGAGCAGGCAATGCCCTTAACCGCTGAGCCATCTCTCCAGCACCCTAAAACTTTATTTTTTGGAGCCACTTTTTAGCTATGGGTAAGGCCATTCATGCCTGTGTCATGGCTTGAAAGTCATGGTGACTTTCTAGGACTAGGAGAGCCACTGTATCTATTCTCTCTGTGTAAAGGGGCTGGGGATTCAGCCGAGGTTTCTCTTGGATCCCCCAAGGCCTGCGAGGGAGATAATCATTTTGCCTTTGTTTGGGCCTTCCTGAAAGCTGACCCCTGTGGTTCCTGTCACCCTCATGACCCTGGCTCTTTCTGCCACACAGCCCACAGCTTCCCCATGCTCCACATCCATCCACCTGACTCTCCATTCCCAACACAGCCTTTTATAACTACACTTTTCACTCGTGGTTTACATATTCTGCCTCCTGTGGTAGACACCAGGGCTGTGAAATCACAGGTCCAGCTCAAGAGAATGGGAGAAAATGCCATGCTAGCTCGGAACAGCTGACCTCCGTGTTGGAATTGAGTTTCTCAAGAGTCTGGCACATGTGTTATTGTGCATGTGGAGACCATAGGACAACCTTGGGTGGTGTTTTAGTCATTGACCTCTGTTTGTTTTGTGTTTTGATTTTATTTTTCTAAACCTCTGGTTCTCTCACTAGCCTGAGACTCCTCAGGTAGTCTAGGCTGTGAGCCCCAGGGATCTGCTTGTCTCTGCCTCCCCTCTTCTGGCATTCTAAATATGCTCCACCATCCTGGATTGTTATAATTGAGCACTAGAAATGTACCTCAGGGCCTCACGCTTGCATGATCTTTACATGGAGATGGTGCCATTTCTCCAGCCCCAGCCTTAGGTTTTCCTTGGTGAACCGTGCTGTAGAAGGTGAACAGCTGCCCTGCCTATTACTAAACCTCTGGCCTTGTTTGGACCCTGCTTGCTGAGTAGCCAACCCTCCAGGCAGAGGATCACGACTCTACTGAGCATGTGCGTTTGTTCCTCTGCTCTACGCAGGGTGAGATGTCTGTTTCTGTTGTGACTTTTCTGCTTGTGATCTGACACTTTGCTAAATGTATTTTACGGTCTGACACATTCGAATTGGGTCAGTTCTGAAGGGACAGCGGTTTACCAACAGTGCTTGTTTCCCGAAGGAAAATTCACAGCTTAATGGTTTGTTTAGATGAGGCGTGTTCATATTTTTAGGCAGGCGCTATGCTAATTTTTTTTAAGGAGTTTAGCCATATCCCCGGCTGGTTTTGAAAATGCAGCGCTTATTCTGCCTCTGCTTCCTCAGTGCTGGGATTGTGGTGTAATTCCACGTGCTCCAGATTTGACTTTCCAAGGTGTATGTATCTATGTGTGATTGCTACAGACTGCAAGCATTCACCTGCAGGCATGAAGTCAGGCAATCTCAAGTGACAACCTAGGAGAAGCACACTTGTCACCTTTAAGGAACCAGGTATTGACCATGGCCTGGGGACACAGGTCTTGGTTGCTCTAAATGCCACGCTCCAATGTAGTGACCAGCTCATGATGTTTTTATAGTAATAGATAAAGATATGAATGGATGCTTCTCAAGTTCGTCGGTAATAACGTTAAGTAGTCAGGATGCAGCAACTCACCGTTATCTACGGCCCCAGATGCTCTCTTTCCTTTAGGTTGGTGGAAGGTAGAGACTCTGTATGTTCTGAAAGGATTTACCCACAAGGATGTTAGGTCACCCCCAATGGTGGACAGTGCATAGTTAGCAGGGGGCTAAAGATAGCCCAAGATAATGTTCTTATTTCACTTGAATATTAAGATAATGTTTAGTGTGTGTATTTATGCGCATATGTATACGAGTGTGTCAGAACCTGTGCATGGGCTTGTGGTGGCTGTAGGAGGCCTTTGGGTATTTCCTGTTACTCTCTGCCTTATTCCTCAGACAGGTGTTCTCATCGAATAGAAGTGTGCTGTTTTTGGTTAGGATGGCTGTATGGGGTGGGGGCCTTCTGTTGGTCTCAGTCCAGCAGCATTGGGCTTACAGCACATGCAACTGCTCCAGGAGACCTGAACTCACACCTTCCTGCTTGCCCTGCACACAGTCTTCTGAGCCGTCTCCCTGGCTCCCCAAGACAATTGATGATTAAGCTCCGCACCTGTAACATTTTGGTTTCTCTAAAGTTCTCATCGGCCCTGCAGCCTTGTAGGTGCAGAGTGTCTCAGGGAACTTTCATATCCTGTAAACAAAGCTACCAGTTTGCTTTGGGAGCTACCTAGAAAGTATTTAAGGTCAAACAAAGCTCCTACCTATAGGATCCTACATATTTAGACCCTCAGCTTATTTTGCTTGATATTTAAACATGTCTTTGAAAATATTTTTCTATAAAGACCGATTGTCTCTGGTGTTGGCAGCTTGCACAACTAGTATTAATTGTGCTGTAATCCTTGGATTTTAGCTGGCAGAGGCTTCAGGCTGAGAGTCTCTTTTCCCTTCTCGTATCCATGAGAATTATGACGATTCTTCCTCTTCGCCAAGTGCATAGTCAAGGGTTTGTCCTTGGATTTTCCCTCCGCCCATCCACCCTATTGGGAGCATGAACCCTATGTGCCCCTCCTGCCTCTGTGATGCCATCCACATCATACATGCCAATGCCTTTTAAATAAGTCTGTGCTCTGTCTTTTCATGATTATTCATTTTAATTGTGTTTTCCCTCCATTGCTTTCCTGTTAGTCTAGACTCTCATGACTTCTTCATTACTGGACTAGCCGGCTATCAGTGTTTACCCTCTGGTCCCTTTTCTGCACCCCCTTGAAACCATCCATAGAATAATTGCCAAATAGATGGTGTGTCCTTAAGGAAGCCCTAGTCTCCAGACTATGCATCACTTGGCTCAGCCACATTCCCAGTGCCTGTCACCATGCTCTGACCAGAATCTTAGCCCCTCGAAACTTTCTCTAGAGTAAGAAAAGCACATTCAGCACTTGTTGCTCGCAGCAACCAATCCATGCCCTTGGTCATCATTAACACCAGGTCCCGGGCCCCGCCACTGAGCCCAGACAGGTGAAGAAGATGCCCAGGTCCACACAACTAGCCGTTCACCTTGCGGTCCCTTATTTACTCTGCCTCACTGATTCCAGGTTATCTTCTGGGACATTTTCTGGGAGGCAGAAGGCAAGGCAGAGGCCTTTAGGATGGGGTTTCTGAGTTCTCGTTCTTAGGCAAACTCTCTGGGTCCCGTGGCATTTACCTTTCTAAGGAGCTGCCTCGCACCAAAGCACTGAAAGTGACTAGTAGGCTGGAGGGAATCCGTGTAAGCTATTTGGTGTTTTGTTTTTCTCATCACATATATGGGATGCCTGCAAGGTATTGTCTTTACCCTTCCACCCATCACATGTGTGTGGGAGAGCGGATTGGCACACAATTAGTATTTACTGCGTGTTTACTTCTTACAGTACTGCAAATGGGTTGTACTAATGAAGAGTTGATTAAAATTTTTCATTATTTGGTTGCTTTTAGAATACACCTGCCAGATGATTAAAACGAGCCTAATTTAATCAGCGTGGTACTGTACACCAGAGATAATTTAAGCTAATGTCAAGGACATCTTCATCTATCCCGTGGAAGATGCTCGAACAATGAGCAGAGCAACAAACACTTCAGAAACTGAAGCTCCCCCCATCTGTGTCCCCGTGGAGATTTCCAGCCCGCGCTCTGCCTTTTCCTTTTTGTATGCAAATTAAACTGAAGGCCGTTTTGTACTGTAACGCGAGGCTTAGATTTTTAGAAAACACATTGATTGGACTTTGATCTTTTGCTAATATTGGCTCCTGTTTGTCAGCATGCACACTGACGTCCATGCCATCTCCAGCTTTCGTGCAGAACTCTGAACAGAATGTATGTTTTTGGTGCATCTTCTGGAGCTTTGAGACTGGATCTGTATGGTACTGGCTTATCCATACTCAGCTATCCTCCTGCTTCAGCCTCCCAAGCACTCGTAGGATAGACTTGCCACTCACCACCCTTGATTAGTGCATTTGAACTGGAAAATAAACCATTTTTCCCTCTTTATCTTCGGTCACCCGTTTTCCTTTTATCTGCCCATCTCCACATCCTAATAGAGTCGTGTGAATCCCCTTTATCCTTTGAAGCAGTTAAACTTCTCTTTATTTTCTGGTCATGCTTTTAGAGGGAGCTAAGTTGCCAGTGGGTGTCTTGTTCAAACAGTGAACTCTGCACTTGCAGGCTTTACTGACTCCCAAGTGAATTTCCCATAGATACGGCAGGTTGCCTTGGAAACAGGCTGGTTTCCGCACTGAAAGTGCTGCCTCGTATTAAGTGCGGGATGATGCTCTGCTGACCCCTGTTGTTTCATCCCAGGCCTGACACGGAGTCAGGATGTTTCTGTGGCTTCGTCCTTGTGACTGACTAGCGCTTCTACTTCTAAACACAGCCCCTGAAACTTGGAACTAAGCGATTCTTCAGATTTCTAATTTGGGGTGGAAAGTTTCTGAGCATTGATTGCCAATAAAACAAAATTTTAGAGTTCACAAGACGTGACTGGCAGGAACTTTTAGAGATTTATCTCCTTCTTCCTTTATGTTCATGGATGGACTGTAGATTGACTGAGTTCCCGGACTCCATGGAAGTCACCGATGCTCTCAGAGAGCCCTGGTCCAAGCTCCACTCCAGCCTGCCAAGCGCAGCTTCCAGGGAGAACTCTGTGGTGAGGTGAAGAAGGGAAGTTGCCCCTGGGCAGCAAGACAGGGAGGCCCTGGCTCCGTGGTCTCCACTAGTCAGGAAAGTAAAAGGAGCAAAGCAACTCTCCTAACTATCTCAGCTTAGGTGATGCATCTCTCAAAGGAGAGACAGAGCACTTTGCGGCAGAGGGAGGCAGCCTGGAAGTCTTTCCAGAGAGCACTGCTGAGGGAAAACTGTGTCTTCGCTTCAGTCAAGAAGAGAATCTGAGGATAAGAGCGTGGAGCAGGGTGGGGTTTGTTGAGAAAATGATTTAATGTTTTTGAAGTCTTTGAGAAAGGGCTTGCATACCGATTGAAGCCTGAGTAGCAAGAGGCAGACTCACGGAAAGGATAGTGTATACCACATCTGCATCTGGCCTTCTTAAGACAGGTATATTTTAGAGCCTTAATAATAGCTTTGTATATGATTTTGTTGGCCTTTGAAGTTACATTGTTCAAATGTTTGGAAACGTTAAATAATAATGTTTTGGTATACACCGTAATATAGAGAATTTTCCTTTAGCGACTCAGATTGTGAGGTCTACATTATACAGTGCAATATGTAATGCAATCAGATTGCATTATACATGCTACAAATGCGTAAGACTTCAGATGAAAGAAATAGGGAGAGAAAAGGCACATGAATTCTTTCTACACTTAGATTACAGACAGGGAAGAAATGTTTTGACTGGAGACACGGTCCATGATCTGTTCATAGAGGAATATATATGCTGAAGAGGTTGAATTCAAAGTCACATGTTTAGCCTTCTGCATGGCTCTCTGGCTCTTCTGATACTCTTATTTGAGGCATCTCTTAGTAACAGGAGGATTGTTTCTGCCAGCAGTTTCTTTAGTTGTACCCTAGAATAAGAGGTGTCTTTCCTTCATGTGTCTGGATTGTCTCAGCTGTGTAAGGGATGGGAGTGTGGTTCTGCCCGTGGCCATCATGGTCCTGGGTTTCTGGATGGAGTAAGGTGTAAGAGATGGGGGTGTAGAATCACTCGGGTCACCACACTGCTAGCTTTCTGGATGCAGTGTCCTGTTGTGTGTGACATGGGCTTGTAAGGCTTGAGGGAGTGGAGGTTCAGACAGACCTGGGCTTTGCCAAGGAAGAAGTCTGCATTGTTAAACACCCACACTTGCTTCTGACTGTTCAGTAATGTCATGGAAGGGATGGTAGGTGTGGGAAGTATGTCTTGAAATTGCCTCATAGGAGAGGGTCTTGAGAAGCTCTCTCTCTCTCTCTCTCTCTCTCTCTCTCTCTCTCTCTCTCTCTCTCTCTCTCTCTCTCTCTCTCTCTCTCTCTCTCTCTCTCCCCGTCTCTCTGTGTGTGTTTGAGACTTTCCTGAGTTAGGTTAGAATAATGGCATAGCCTATACTGTCCCCAACACAGACTAGCATTGTTTCCAATGTATTTTCTTCCTGTTGCCCAGCTTGTTGGCTAGTTGAAATCATACAGACATGTATGATGAGGCAAAAAGACCAACTGAATTAGGGTAATTTCGGAATGAGCCAAACGTAAGCACACCCTACCCACTACCACACATTTCCCATTTTCTGAAGGTCAAGCTGCCTAAACTCCCAGAAACATCCCTACTCCAGACATGCCTAATAAAAAAAAAATCTCAGAATGAACCTTAAAGAATGATTGAGTTCATGGATGGTTGAAAATATGGAGTTGAATCACGTCTTAGAAATTTAAACTACATTTCTTTTACTTTTCGAAGGGCACGCAGGGATTTGAATCTGCTATGTTTTTATGGAAATTTCATTTTCTTTTGCTGTGTTTCTATATGTATTCTTGGAGAGTAGCTTTTCTAAAATTATAAATCCGTCCCAATTTAACACAAAATTACTTCATGTCTGCACCTGGCACTTAAAGTTTGGTTTAGAAGAAAGCGTAGAATTGTATGCTCTTGGCACAGTGCAGATCACCAACTGTGATTCTGTCCCAGGAATTCACATGGTACCCATTCACAACACAGTCCACAGTCCAGATTTCTCAATCCCGTGTTTCCCCAAAATGCTGGAGATAATTATCGAAACTAATAGACATGTATAAGCATTTCCATGCTTGGCGTTTAAGGACTTGTTTGTGATTTCCATCTTCAGTTCGCAGAAAGGACTCGATTCTCGAGAAAAGATTCCATAGTTAATACCAAACTTGAATTTCAGTTATGTTCAATTAAACACCAAAATGTCAAAATTTGATAATTTCAAAATACATATTAAACCAAACAGCTTGTACAAAATGTGGTATTTAAACTGATGTAGAAATCCTGTGTCCTGATGAATGACTCAAAATAGGTGTTGTTAGTTTATCAGGGTTACAAATGGACCTTTGCCTGCCCTCGTCTGGGAAATTGAAGCTTTTCCAGTTGAATGATAGCAGAAAGCAGCATCTCTCGTCTGGAGAGCCATAAAGGCAGTACCGTGCACCAAACTGCCTCTGCTGCCTGTTTTTATAAACAAAGAGTTAAACAGAGCCACGCTCCTTTCTTCGTGGGCTTCTCTATGCTCCTCTCATGCTATCAGAGTAGTCATGACGATATCGCCTGGAGCTCAGCTCCAGAAGGTTTTTACCTCTGTTGGCACGAGATTCCTGTGCCTCCGAAGCAGGGGCATCTTCTGGTCACGCCAGGCATACAGGACTCGGTGACATTTTTCTGAAAACGTGGGAGGACACCCACAAATGCGTTCCTTGCTTTTGTAGCTGTTAAGGGTATCATTTGCATTGCGTATTCCAAGGTGGAGTAGCCCCAGTTCTCATCCCCCCCCCCTCCTATTGTCCTCCCCACAGAGCAGCCCGTATTTTGTCCCGGCCCTGTCCCGGCACTTCCTGTTGCGTGTCTCTGTGACGCGAGGAAAGAAGTTGTATTTGTTCAAGACGACCAAGCTAAGAAATGTCCTTTCTGTCCTCTGATGACCGTGTGTGGACGCTGCAAGCCCTCAGCAGGGTGGTAGGACAGTTGGTTCCTTTCACCCAAAGCCACGGTTCTCCCATCCTTGGAAAGCTACTGAGTTGCAGGACACCTTGGTAGGAGCTCAAAGAACTGTTCTGGTTCTGAGGAGGACCAGAGTGACTGTACCTAACCATCAAAAACTCCAAATAATCTGAAATAATTTTAAATTTCATACGAGAGAGGAAACAGCTACTGAATGTTTCCAGGTCCCTCACCAGCTTCTAAACTTCCGTATTGTCTATAACCTGAGGCAGTAGCCATCGCTATAAACCAGTGTCTGCAGCTCACAAGTCAGCTGGTGTTCAAAGTTCACTTAGATTTTGCCTCTCTCGGTTAGGATCTTTTCTGGCCTTGTGTCCTGCCTCCGGAGGATCCTATTACGCGTATTTCTTGTTTTTCTGTGGTTTCCTAGTTAGGTGATTTTTTTTTTTTTTGTCATTGTCTTTGATTTTCATGACCATGTACTCTGAATCCGAGTATCCTTTGTTTTGTGGAATGTCCTTCAGTTTAGGTTTATCGGCTATGTTAAGATTTAGTTTAAGCGACACGTGTTTGGCAGGAATGGCGGCCACAGAAATGGTATTTTTGTCCTTGGAGCTGGCGTTCCTATCACTGCTGATCTTACTTATGGAGAGTTGTACCTGCCGACTTTCTCCGCTGCAGAGTTAGCTTCCTTTGGTTGGAACAATGATGTGGGGCACCTTTGAGACAGGCAAATGGATTGTGTCTATCTCTATTCCCTCCATTAACGCTGGCATCCATTTGGTATCTTTGTCTGTAACAATTATTTCTGTGGATTTCCTAATAATAGCTTTTATTTCCAGTATTCCTGACTCATCCATTGTTATTTATATATTTGTTTTTGAGACTGGTCTTACATACCCAGGCTGGTCCTTAACTTACTCTGTAGCCAAGGATGAAATGTATCATTTGGAGAGGCCTTTTGAGATAGGCAATTATCCCCTTTTCTTCATCTTCTTGCCTGTTAATATTGACATCTATTGGTAGAATTTCTGTGACAATTATTTCTGTGAATGTTCCTATTCATAACTTTTATTTCTGTTGTTTCTTATTTATTTATATCCACCATCCATCCATCCATCCATCCATCCATCCATCCATCCATCCATCCATCCATCCATCTGTTTGTTTCTTTGTGAGGCAGATTCTCACATAGCCCAGTCCGGACTCCAACTTTCTGTATAGCCAAGGATGAGCTGGAATTTCTGATTCTCCTGTCTCTACCTTCCAAGTGCTGGCATTACAGGCGTTTGCCACAGTGTCTGGTTCATGCAATTCTGGGAATGACACTAGAAACTCTGTGCATTCTCGGCAATTCCTCTACCAAGTAAGCCCTACCCCACCCGCTACTGTCTTCATTATTTGGATGCCACAGTGGAAGACAGCCGTCAGCTTCGTCATTTTGTCGGCCATCACAGATGTGTAGATGTGTTGTTGATTCTGCAGTTCCGAGCCCCCTGGTGGAGTTACTCCTTCTGCCGTGAGGTGTCCCAGCGGTGGTTGTGGGGACGGAGGGCATCGAGGTTGTGTCTGCTTCCCTTTGCTGCCTCTTTTGTCCTTTGAACGTCCCCTCACTCTCAGCATTACTAGGCATTCACGCTCCACCTAGGCATTCTGTCTTCTCTGTTTCACCTTAATCAGCTATCTTTTCAAGATGCCTTGTCTAGTCGGCGAATGACCCCAGAAACCTGGGTCTGGGCATGAGGTGTGCTCGCTGATCCAGGGATGCCATTGCTTCTCAGTGCTGGGACTGCTCAGAGTAGAGCGAGGAGGTTTACGTGTCTCCTCATGGCATCGGTACTCATCTGTGCCGTCTGTTGTTTGCCTGTACACCTGTAGTCATGTACCACAGCGTGATCTTCCTAAGAGGCTGCCCATTAGACTGCAGTAGATCTGGGAATTTTCATGTCTCGGGTGAGATCATAGCATAATGCTTTCCTCATTTGTCAGTATAAAAGAACCTACTATATTGCCAGTCATGTAAAATTATAGCAATACATTATACGTAGTACATTCTATCATTATTGTATAGTATATTATGTCTTATAGAAAAGCTTAGTGTTCGGTATGCCTCGCTGTGCCAACGATGGCCTCATCTATCTGGTGCTCACAGTGTTATTGATTAATGGCCTCCATCTAGTGATTGGCCTACTCATGCGGGCCAGTGGCAGTATTCCCTGGGATTGATTGGGTTACGCCAGCAATGGAGCAGTGTTGCTCAGGGTGGCTTACTCCCACGAGCCACGAGTTTGTGCCGAGCCCCAATTCCAGTCTCACACCCCAGAGCTCATTGCGGCATCTCCTTGTCTGTAACTGCTGCTTCTGACAGTGAAAACATTGGCTTTCACAACCCAAAATATTGCCACTGTTTTGTTCATTCCTGATATGCGTGCTTGTAGCCGAGTGGGAGTCGCTAAACTATGTGCATGCACGAAGCAAGCTGACTCCCTGGGATACAGTGTTTACATGGCTGTTCTTTTATATTCAGCTTCATTTTAAATAGTGGAGACAGCGTTTTTCCCTCCCAGTGCATCTAGATGGTTT
This sequence comes from Arvicola amphibius, assembly GCF_903992535.2. Classification (NCBI taxonomy): domain Eukaryota; kingdom Metazoa; phylum Chordata; class Mammalia; order Rodentia; family Cricetidae; genus Arvicola; species Arvicola amphibius. Next base: position 52,977,075 of record NC_052061.1, read on the forward strand.
ATGTTAAATAATGGAAATGGTGTTTTTTTTTTTCCTTTCACAGTGAATCTAGATTGTTTCTCTGTTTCATCCCATTGAGCATGGGCGTGTATTTGTAGAATGGCCGCGATTGTCTGCGCCGTTCTGATGTCCTCGGTGTCCCTGTCTCATGGTGCCAGCCTGTTGGATTTCAGTTAGTAGTGGTGTTGTAGGTGATGATTCACAATTATGCCTCTGACTTGCAGAGATAATTTAAAGCTTGTCCTTTCCTCTCATTGCCATCATCTAGTCCCCCCACCCCCGCTCTCCCTGTAAATGACTCATTTCCCTGGTCCTTCTTTCACTGCTACACAGCAAGGAGGAGATGGTATGTCTTTTAATATTCTCATCCTCATTTGTGAAGCGTAAGATATATAGTGTTGTAGGGAGGCCTGGCAGCTCAGACCTGAAATATTCACACAGAAACCATATTATTTAAATCCCTTCTCGGCCCATTAGCTCTAACTTCTCATTGGCTAACTCTTACATCTTAAATTAACCCATCTCCATTAATCTGTGCATCATCACAAGGTCGTGGCCTACCAGCAAAGTTTTGGCACGTCTGTCTCCAGGAACGGCTCCATGGCTTCTCTCTGAATCTGCCTCCTTTCTCCCAGCATTCAGTTTAGTTTTCCCTGCCTAGCTCCATTCTTTTGCCCTATCTGGGCCAAGACAATTTCTTTATTAACCAATGGTGTTTACAGCATACAGAGGGGAATCCCACATCAATATATTGAGGGATCAAGTACACATACAGATACACACATGTACACAACAGAAAGACACACACACACAGACACAATTCTGGGGCTATAGCTTAATTGATAGATCATCTGCCTAGCATATAGGAGGGCCTGAGTTCAGTCTCCAGCATGACAGAAACCTGGCTGTGGTGTCTTGGATCTATAATCTCGGTGCTTGGAAAATGGGAAGTGAAGGTCCATCAGAACTAAAACACCATGCCTGGACATAGCAAGCTATAGACCAGTCTGGGTGACTTGAGATTCTTTTCTAAGGGAGGAAAAGAAAGAAGGAAAAGAGGAAATACATGTATACATGCTTGAACTTGGTGCCTCTCTGTACTTAGCAATATATCCTTTGTAAAGAAGATTTAAACTCACTTCCATCCTTCCTTTTTGCCATGCTGGCGTGTCTTACTGTGTTTTTACCCATGGAATTTTAGATAGGAAACTCTCTTTGTGGAAACGTGTGAATGGATCAGGCCCCAGGCAGACAATGTTTCACTGAGATACTGCTTTCTACAAAGCTAGCGTTCTTGGATATATTGCTGTCACCATTTCCCCCTAGGTTTGTCCTGGTATGGAGGAGTTTTGGGGAGTTATATTTCCATTATTCACAAGTGCCCACTTGTTTGTCGTTTCCAGCTGGTAGCAGTGTTTGATGAACAGGATCCCCACCATGGAGGAGATGGTACCAGCGCCAGCTCCACGGGAACCCAGAGCCCAGAGATATTCGGCAGTGAGCTGGGCACCAACAATGCTTCTGCTTTTCAACCTTACCCAGCCACAGGTGAAATTGAGGTCACCCCTTCAGTCCTCCGGGCAAGTAAGTGAGAGCTTCCTGTTTTCTGCATATTTTCTCTTAATTTCCAGGCACCCTAACGTCTTTATCCATCTTTGCTTCTGCAAATGGAATTCTTTGTGTCTATCAGACATTGGTTGCATTTTGAAGATGGTCCCAAGAAGCCAGTTATTATGTTCCTGTTCATAGATAGGCTTAGTTTTGTCTGTCGTGGAGACTTCTGCTTGCTCACTAAGGCAAATGAAGGTAGATGGCTAGGAAGCTACCCTGCACCCCCTTTGTGGATAGAAATAACCAAAGGCTTCTCATAGTCCACTCAGTTGTAGCCGTGACCCACAGAACACGTATTTCATGACCTCTGCACTGAAGTCATCAGTGGGGTTTTGGGAGAGAGGTAGCTAGAACCTCAAAAGTTAGGAAGACAGAGAGTCTGTGAGGGGTAAAGTGCCCCTCCCCCCCCCCCCCCCCCCCCCCCCCCCGCCCCGGGAACTCCAGTTCCAGGACATTTGTTTGATGGGTTCCATAACCAGTTCCGGAAACGTTACTCTGGAAAGTGAAATATTTCTTCTAGAAATAACACTTGTTTGTAAAATTTCAGAGCTGAGCCATTGTTAGCAGTGAGAAGGTGTTCAGGCGATTTATCATGTAGGTCAAGCATGCTGACATACGCCTGCCATCCTGCTCTCGGGGCTGAGGAGGGGACACTATGAGCTGAGCCATAATGGGACCCTATCTCACCCACTTTCCTTCCCAAAAGAAATAAATGCGTTTTTAAAGCTCATTTATCTTTATACATCTCTGCTTAAGAGCCTTTCGATTTTCTTCAAAGTGGACACCTGGTCTTCTGTGGCTTTTAGCGACTGAGATTCCTTGGTTGTCCCTCCCCCCCCCCCCCCCGTAGTTGATTAATAACATGTAACTATGTAAAAAATGGCATAGGTAATTATTTAGAACATGTCTCTTATTCTCCTTGAATGTATTCTAATCCCTTGTTTCTCATTGATGGTGGTCTATAGCATTTTAGCAACTTGCTTCGGCATGTCTGGAAGCTACATCTACTTCTTTAGTTGTTTGCTCCTTCCTTTTTTTGTTTTATTTAGTCAACTAGGAATTTAAAATATGCAGCTCACTTGAACCTAAGTCTAATACTAAGCATCCAAAATACAAAGAGAGAAAAGATAAAACATTCTTGTAATTCTCTCAGAGACTATGCATAAGATAAAGGAAATCTCTACATAAAAGGAAAAAATAAAAGAAATATCAAACTCTTTACCAGTCTCCAGCCTCCTTGGTTCCCAGTAAGTCTTGTTCCTTTATTTATTTGTAAAGACTATTGTTACGTGTTCTTTGGCACTTTCATACATGTTTACAATGCAGCCAGTAACATAGATCCTTATGTCTTTCCATTCTCTGCTGCTTTTCTTGCCTTGAGCCCCAAAGCCTTCCATGGTCTTGTTTCTTGCTCCTTCCTCTCCTTTTTCTCTCTCTCCGTTCCACTTTCTCTGTCCTCTTCCTCCCTCTCCCTCCTTCTTATTCTCTCCTTCATCTTCTCCCTCTCTAACACAGAATCCAATTGATGCAGCCTGCTGGAGTGTTTCCCAACCTGTTGACATGATCTAGCATTGTTGGTCTTGTGTAAGTGGCCACAGCTTCAGGAAGCTCATGAGTGCAATGTCATGTCCTGTCCTGAAGACGGTGCTTCACAACACTGCTTTCCGTCCTCCAGCCCTGACACCCTCTCCACTTCCTGTTTACTGCCCTACCATATAGCTGTCGATCAGGGCATGCCATGTGCCTTGCATACATTAGGCCCTGGATTCTGTCAGCAGCAAGCAGCAATATATATATATATATATATATATATATATATATATATATATATATAATCTTTTTTTGTTTGTTTTTCGAGACAGGGTTTCTCTGTGGCTTTGGAGCCTGTCCTGGAACTAGCTCTTGTAGACCAGGCTGGTCTCGAACTCACAGAGATTCTGTGAACTCTGCCTCCCGAGTGCTGGGATTAAAGGCGTGTGCCACCATCGCCCGGCGCGCATATATATATATATATATATATATATATGTGTGTGTGTGTGTGTGTGTGTGTGTGTGTGTGTGTGTGTGTGTAAAACAAGCAAAGCACACTAACATTTAACAAGTCTGATAGGCTACCTGGAAGTTGCTATGAAGTTATATCACACATAGGGATAAAGATCCTGAAAGTACACTGTGGGGTGTGTCCTGAGAGTGATGGGTTGCAGAATTATGCCTGCATATAGAACGATGCTAACCAATTCCTTCAATTAATTCCATCCTCTGGAGCACAGGAGACCCAGGTCCAATGGAAAATGTTTCCAAGGTTGGAGAGAACAACCCCTCCCACCACCCCTTTTGTCTGGATATTCTCAAATGACTGCTCCCTTAGCCTCCCCGCCAGCTTAAGATGCATGCTGCTTTTCTGTGCTTTGTGCATATATAAGCAAATTTATTTTAAACCATTTTAAATAATTGGAAACAGCAATTGGTCATTTCAAGGGTATATTATCCAGAAAGTCCTCAGCTAGATGTGGTGGTATGCTCTTGTCATCCAGGCATTTGGGAGATAGAGGCAAGAATATCAGGAATTCAGGATCAAGCATGCCTATATAACAACTTTGAGACCACTCTGGAGCTACTTGAGGCCCTGTATTGAAAAATACAAAGCAAAACTCTCATTGGATTTACTTGAGGCAGTCAGTGTTCTTTAAAATAGGAAGCAATGAAGTTGTCCACAGGTTACCCTGTCTTTTTATTATCTGCCTTTGTTTTTAGCACATAGTGAAATGAAGGTTTACTTAGGTTGAGCCTGTGCATGAAATGTAGATTACCTAAGTTTGACTTAACGAAAATGAAACTATAAAATAGCACAGATACTTAGGTGCCTGACGTTTGGACATTATATCTTAAATGCACATGCTTAAATTGAGGGCCTTTGTTTTCTGGTTTGTGTAGCTTGTGTTTGTCTCTTTTCTAAAAAAATAAAAATAAGTAAAATGTTGCCTGAACAGCACCTCCTGTGTTTATGTGGAGGAGCATTTTCATAACATGCATCCTGTTAATTTTTACTTTTTTCCCCTTCCTTGAACCCAACAGAATTCCTCAGGAATAGCCACTCCTGCTTGGCTGAATGACTTTGAATGTGCTGAAGTTGAAATCAGTTTTTAACTTAAATCTTCTTTAAACAATTTTAGAGAAGATGAATTTATATTTCAAGTATGTGTGTTGTTTTATTAGGGAGACTACGTGTGTGACATTAATTTAGATGTTATGCTTTGACTAGCCCCAGCAAGTAAGGAGTTAAGAATCTAATGTAGATAGTCCTCTTGATCACAGGACAGTCAGCCGTCACACCTGTGAAGATGGCACTGTTTTGTCAATGATATCTAAACACACTATACAAGATTGTCTGTCCTTGCCAACCAATGTGTTAGGAACTGAGAGTTCAGAGAGAGACAAGGAGACAGTGGCAGTCCTTGGCATCACAGAACTTTCTACCATCTTTCTTATTTACACATTTGTAGTATGAAGACAGGACTCTATGAAAAGACTTTCTCAATGGAGAAACGACTCTAATCAATCACCATAAAGTTTGCCAGATAAATTTGTAATATAGAGTGAAGATATTGCACACACTTGTGCACAGAGATCAATAGAGCCAATACCGGGAAGCCCAGAATAAAAGGGATCATTGTCTTACACTCAAATGGCAGTTACCTAAAAGTTGAGAGAACCTGCGAGATGGCTCAGTGGGCAAAGGAGTTTGCCACCAAGCCTGACCACCTGAGCGCCATCCCTGGGACCCAGACAATAGAAAGAGGGTGCTGAGTCCTGCAGATTGTCCTCATATGCCACTCAGGTACTGTGGCACGTGCACTTTGTGCACTGACACACACATGTGCCTGCTCACAAAGGAAGAATTCCCAGACCTTAATGAGTCATCCAAAAGCATGAATGGGAAGGGAGTTGATGACCCCAACACACTGAATAAGTAACTAATAATGTAGCAACTGTTCAGTCTGATTGGAATAGCAAGAAACTAGAGGTCAGCCATGCAAGCAGGACCTCTGAGAGTATTGTTGTTCACGTTGGACTCTTGTCATCCTTCTGGTCAGTGGCTCTTACATCTGTCTTCAAAGTCAAAGGAAGATTCCAGTAAATTTGGGAGTGCTGTACACTCTATTGATATCATAGCTTCTAAAAATAACACTGCTGGAAAGGGATTGACAAAGTATCTGGTTAGTTACAAAGTATCGACAAAGTATCTGGTTAGTTACAAAGTATCGACAAAGTATCTGGTTAGTTACAAAGTATCGACAAAGTATCTGGTTAGTTACAAAGTATCGACAAAGTATCTGGTTAGTTACAAAGTATCGACAAAGTATCTGGTTATCGACAAAGTATCTGGTTAGTTACAAAGTGTCGACAAAGTATCTGGTTAGTTACAAGTATCGACAAAGTATCTGGTTAGTTACAAGTATTGACAAAGTATCTGGTTAGTTACAAGTATTGACAAAGTATCTGGTTAGTTACATTTTATTTTAGTAACTTTTAAGTCTTTAATTCTTAAATTATTTTAAAACTATATGAAGTTACCCAGGTAGTGGTGGCACACACCTTTAGTCTTAGCACTTGGGAGGCAGAGTCAGGTAGGTATCTTTGTGAGTTCGAGGTTAACCTGGTCTACAAAGCTAGTTACATACACGATACATACGTGTGGGTACATGTGCCATAGCACGCATACAGACAAGAGAGAACAACTTCCTGGAGTTTGTTTTCTCTCTCACCTTTATGTGGGTTTTAGAATTGAACTCATATCACCAGGCTTGCACAGTAAGTGCCGTCAAGGCTCAGCTGTTTGGCCAGTCTGCCTTTTTCCTTTTTGATCTCAGATTTTTCCTTATCTAAGAATATCGAGATCTATTTAAAGATTTGTTCAGAGATAGAGAAAACTGACAATCTTTGGTTTAGAGACCTAGCCTTTAACATTTAGCTGATATTAGCATGCTGTTTCTTGGATCTGATTTAAATACACATTGAAAGTACAGATACTATTCTATTGTATTTCCTTTTGAGGTTTTAGACCATGGCATACAAATGCTATTCTCAGAATTTCACATAATTGCCTCCTCACCGAGTAAGCTCCATTCAGCATCCAGAGCCCTTCCAGTTTTGTTGTGGATGCAATCTGATTATTACATGTTGACAAGGTCATATATCTATTAATTGGACTGGAGATGGGATACAAAATTGCTGTAATTATTGTAATTTTCTAGCTAATTGCAGAGTTGGTAGTGAATATTTTACTTCTACATAATGAAAACCAGTATTCCATCAGAATTTGTTTTTATAGAGCATCAGACATTTTGTTTTCTATCTTTGGTGATTTTCGCCCCACATGTACCAATCCATCCCAAATGCCACCATGCTCCCAGGCTCGGGGTGAGGGGTTCTTAGAGTCTCTCCACTCTGTTGGTTGTACTACTGCAGTGTTTGTTTATAAATTAGAGCATTCTCCTTTCAGTCCTACAGCAAAGGTTGGACGATCTGTCCCAATGGGAAGAGGACGGTGGCATCTCTTTTCTTAACCTGTACCCACTTCAGCTACTCCCTGACATGAGCATTTTAAAGATGCAAATTCCTTTGGCTTATGGGTTCTGCTTCTGAGTTAAGAATTACATTTAGTATTGGTCTATAGTGTTGCTTATACAACATGCTCGCTTCTATTCTAATGCTCTACCGAAGCTAGGCTGGCTTCCCATGGTGGAAGCCAAATGGACATTTTAGAAATAATGTAGGTACATAAGGCGATTGGGCTTTTGAGGTGTGAGGGAGAGGGTGCCGTGTTAACAAAGGGCTGTTAGGAGCTCACTGCAGAGATGCTGAGAGCGGAATGGTGCCTGTTCCCTGCTGGAATATAAACTGGAGGAGCAGGTGAAAATTGCCAAACCTAATGAGCAATTTGGCAGATAAGACAGGCTGTCAGGCGATGGCAGCTAGCTGCCTGTACCGTATTGTTTGTTCCAAAGGATGACGCTTAAATACCACAAGGAAAAATTATCTTTTCCTAGTGATACTCGGTATCACAAAGAAGTGTGCTTTATTTTTCAGATTTCAAATCCGCTATCAGCAATCAATAAATGATGATTAAGGTTGTAGAGTGTTTTTATAGTTGCCTGATCACCCATTTTGGCTGTAACAAACGGATAAAATACATTAGCCCACCTCAGAACTCAAGACATATCCTACACAGGTAAGACAGAGATGGCCACTACTTCACTGGGTGGTAGTCTCTCACCTGGGCTCCTCTCACTGAGGCTCCCCAAAATTACATTGCAAACTTATCAGGGTGCTGTGCAGCTGGTACCCAGGAACACCTAGACATGTACACACGGGCCAGCTCCTCTCCACTGAGGCTATAGATGCTGTGCTGTTTGAAGGACATTTGAAGATCACAGGCTTTGCAAACTGTAGCTCTAGGAAAATTCTCACAAGACATCTCCTCTTTGTACCACTTGGCAGCAGGCTCAATGAGTTGGAATAACAGCATACAGGTGCTTTAAGTCACAACCGTAGCTTAGGTCTGAATCTAAGAAAAGAAGCTTTGTTGAAAATGCATGACACACATTGTTAACACCCTAAAACATCTTCATTGGTTAACTACTGCATTTCCAAATACATGATTCAAATGTGCCTTACACTTCCTGGCTAGCATCATTTTTTTAAGTTTCTTTTTTAAAAAATAGAGTGAATTTTAGGGTCTTGCTTTTATTTATGTCTGGGAGAAACACCTTTCCTGTTGCTTCAGATCTGGGGTTCAAACCCACAGTCTTCTGCATTCTTAGCATGTACTCTCCCATGGAACTATTCCGGTCTTAGAGCACTTAAGTTATAGAACACACACATATACACACACACACACAATCATACACGGACATGGACACGGACATCTTAATATATGTAAAGCTATTTATTTCACTGTGTGCGATCAGCAATCCAATAGCCTGAGGAATATTGTCTTCTTGAGAGTTTGTGTGCTTCATATAAACACAGGTAAACTTGGCCCTGTAGACTATCCTGGTCCCATCAGGACAGACTGACCTAATGGGATTCATGCCCTTGACATGTATTCTGGACATGAACCATAGGTTTCTTCAGAAGCTGCTTTGAAGTTCGAGGCAAGCCATGTGGAACTGGACCCTTGTACAGACAGTTCTTTCTCATTCCGCACTGTTGCAGGAGTGTGTTCTCAGAATCATGCTTTCTTCCCAATTGCATAACCACTTCTTGTCCTCAATGATTAAGTTTTTCTTGATTTCAAGGGCTTGACTGGATCTCTTCCTTTTTTTATGGGACTCTACCTGATATGTCTGACTATATTGTCTGTCTATCAAATGCGGTCATGGGTATTTACACCTGGAAATCTGCCATGTTAGTGTTGCCATGACTATGTTAAGAAGTCTGTTGTTACACAGAAAAGGAATAGCTAATGAAAATGTTTCAGTAGACACTGTGCAGTAGTGAATATACAAAGTGTCTTCTTTAGCTTCACCTTCTATTACACTGAGTGCTAAGTCCTCCTTTCTCTTCGTTTCTGTCCCATATACATTGTGTATTATTTTGTTGGTTTGAAAGCCTGGAAGATAAAAATCTCCTTTTGCTTTGCTGCGCTTGACATAGCTCTCTTTTTTTTCTGGAGAATATGTTTACTTATTTATTTTTCTCAAAAAAATATTTAATCGCCGGCAGTAGTTTTGTATTCCCTGTTTTATTTGCTCCTGTTTGGCTCTTGTGGCCAGCTGGAGGTTTCGCTTCTGTCTCAGAGCCATTGAGTCAGTCCCAGTGATGAGGGAAAGCCTTTGGAAGTATGACTTTGATGTACCCTCCTCTATTTCTAGATACAACTAATTGTCTCTGTGGGATGACATTTTAAAGGATGAAAATGTCCCTTAAAGTCAAAGTCATTTTGGTTTCAAATTATGTCTATTGATTTTCAATTATTTATCAATTTATTGCCTACTGTGAGAGTGAGATTTCCATCACTGACAAATGCTAAAGATAATCAAGTTTCCATAACTGACCAGATTATTTATTCTAGTCCATGGGTTGATTTCACAACCGCCTTATCCTGTTGTGCGGCCTGTGGTGTCACTGTGGAGCAGGGCAGGAGCGCACACTGAATTCTCCATGGTTGCCGGGAAGCAAACTAGAAACAATGAGGGGTTAGGGCCTGGTAATGAATGTCCTGTGAAGGCTCCCTCCCATGACCTGGCTTCCTCTCTGAAGTCTCTGCTTCTAGAAGAGTCTGACACTTTCTGGTAGTGCCGCTGATTCTGGACTGTAACTCATGGCTTCTGGGAGACATTTCTTGTCCAGACTGCAGCTCCCACAGGCAAACCTTCTGCTCCAGAGTCTTAGTTATGGCACATTCACACGGTAAATGCAGAGTGTGGGTGAGTGCTAGGGTGCGTAGACACGATGCAGGAGACCAGTGATCCCCCCTCTTCAGAAAGTAGGTGCCTATAAGAAAGGTCTCCCCACGTTCTGGATTTGAAATGTCCTTCAATGTCTTCATGATGCTGACCGTTGCAAACCGAGCTCACCCTACAGTTTTATGCGGGAGGTCTATGCTTTGCTCCTCCCTCTCCCTGCTGTTTCTGCCTCTTGTTATGAGTGCCAACCATTGGCCTCATTTGTTCTTAAATCTCCTCTGACTGGAGTTTCCTGCACTGGCCTCCTTCCTCCTATGCTACTCTGAAAGGTCTGGAATGTTCTGCATCCTGCTCATCTGTCTGGTCTAGGGCTTCACAGCCGCTTCCCTCTGTTTCCTCAACCTTTCCTTTCTTTTGTTTTTCTAGCTCAGGTTTTTCTGTGCAGCCTTGACTGTCCTGGAACTCGGTCTGTGCTGGAACTCACTCTGTAGACCAGGCTGGCCTCAAACTCCAAACTCTGCCTGCCTCTGCCTCTTCCTCCAGTTCTGGGATTGACTGGATAAGCCAGCACACCTGGCTCAGTTGTGAATTGGCAACCTTTCTTTTTTAAAAAAAATAAATTTATTTATTTATTTTACATCCTGGCCTCAGTTTCCCCTCCCTCCTTTCCTCCAAGTCCCTCCTCCACTCCACCCCCCTGTTCCCAACCCCCAGTCTTCAACTCCTCCCTTTCTATTTCAGAAAGGGCAGGTCTGCCATGAGTATCAGCAAAACATGGCATATCGAGTTACAGTAAGACTTAAGTACCAGCAGAGAAAAATGTAGAGCTCAATAAAAATCAATAAAAAAAAGAAAAAAAGAACAAAAAAGGACTAAATACCTTCCCATGTATTGAGGCTGTTCAAGGCAATTCAGTATGTGGAATAGGGTCCCAAAAGCCAGTAAAAGAGCCAGAGACAGACAGATAACCAGGGAGCCTGCATGGTGCTGACCTAGGCACACTGTATATATGTTACAGTTGTGTAGCTTGGTCGTCTTGTGGGACTCCTGACAGTGGGCAACCTTAAGTGTGAAATGGCAGCAGCTGTCGCAGTAGTAAGAGACACCTTGCAGTTCTAGCACTGCCCACTAGGTGTCTTTTCTTGCCTTGTATAGTTGCCTTTTTATAATTTTATATATGTATGTGTCAATATCCTAGTATTTAGATAGACACACTGTAAATATACATTCATAAATGTGTTAATGTCTAAGTATATACACAAAGCTGGTGATGAGGTTATGTATGGAAACAGAAGTAGCCAGGGATGATTTTTTTTTTTAAGTTAATACTCATGTTTAAAGATGGAAAATTACAACTGGATCAGTCAGGGCAGCTTGGATCAACAGTAATCTAGAAAAGACCCCGACCAAAGGGCGTCTCTGAGCTCTCTAGGTTATACAGCCTATTATCACACTTAATTAAAATGTCACTGTGGTCCGTGGCTGATCCATTGGCTAATTTGTTATTTAAATCAGCTGGAGCTGTATTTATTTTAAATATAGCGTTTGTAATAATGACTTGGGAAAGAATATTATGTTGCTTGGCAGTGATGTTCCAGCTTGAAGATTTATGACTTTAGAACAAGGCAAAGCAGCTGGAGATTAGTTGCATTAATAAGGACTTATATTAGCTGAATGGTTCCGGTTGCCTTTTAACTGGAACACGTGGGTTGGGAAAGGGAGACAGAAACAGTTCCTGATGGGTCAGATCTCAGGAGAGCAATACCATGTGAACTCTGCACTGGTCTCTGATCTGTGGGCCAGCCTCTAAGGAGAATCCCGAAGCTTGGGTGATGAGAAGCCAGAGAAATGATCTGATCTTTATTCCTCTTCTAACCTGATAGCCTTGTGTATATGCCTCTTGCTTTTATTATGTGAGATAGAATTTCACACAGTGGCCATTAAGGGTGAACCATGGAGTGTTTAACTTGCACCTTGTTTTATTTAGATGAGCCCAGTGGGGCAATATTTTACAAAAGTTTAATTCTGACCATTATTATATAATTCTGTTTGATAAAAATACTCCAGCAAAAATGTTTGTTCAGTTTTTAGCTTGTTTGCATAATTAGAAAATTTTTATGATAATTACTCACTTTTGTACTGTGTGAAATTTTGATTAGAAACATCATGCACAGGCTGTGAATACTGAGCCCATGGGGTAGTTTCTCCACTCTCCCCTTTGCCTCCTTGTGGATCCTGGGAGCTCAGCAGCTGGGCAGGCTTTCCTCCCTGACCTCTGCCTCAGCTGCCAATCTTCCCCTAGTGCAGTCCTTTCTGCTCTTGCTTTCCATCGAGAAGAAATGGCTGCTCGGGCATTTCCTAGTTTTTTAAAAAGAATTGAAAGTCATTTTGGCCATAGATCCTTTCCTAGTTTGGCCTTCATTTTGCTTTTATGTTATAGCTAACTATGTGCATATCTCTAGAGCATGCAATTTTTTTGTATGGTCAGTGCTCCGTGGGAGAGGCTGAATCCCTGGAGGCCCAGAGTTCAAGGGCAGTCTCAGCACCATAGGGAGACCCTGCATCAAAAGGAGCAGGAAGAATCCTACCTTGTTTGTCTCCGTGCCAGCTGGCTTGGAGCTCCGCCCTGCTGAAATTCAGTGTTCTTCCTCTCTGCCCAAGAGACTGGCAGGAGAATGATGTTCTTGGTCGGAGATTGGGAAGGGTCATGGTTGCAGCACCTTCAAACACTGATCACACCACCTAGGCTTGAGGTTATACATTATCTGTTAATTTCACTGGCCAAATTTCTTTAGCATGGATTAAAAAAAAAACACGGAAGAGCTGCCTACCAAGGACTTCCACTGGATATTGTCGCTATATATCTTATGTATATTTTATATTTTTTTATCTATCGCCTGAGATTCTAAATTTCTATGGGACTTTACAAGTAACTTCTTTTGGAGGTGTAACCTGGCGTCTGACTCCTAGAGTATCAGATGACCTTGAATCCGATCCCCCAGTATCCATTCCTAGTGCTTGTAGCCCTGTGGAGCTGGAGATTCTAGTTGGGGCTTTGAGCACGCTCGACCCTTACCAGCTAAACAACAGCCCCGTGCACACTTGTCTCCCTGCACGTGTATCCTGAGTCAACACCAGTGAGCATAACACTTTGCTAACACAGACAGCCGAGGCTTTTGGTTAGGAAATGCACCCCTGAAAGCCTGTCTCAGCGACGTTCTGCCCTTACAGCTGGGTCTTCCCCTGAAAGCCTGTCACAGTGATGTTCTGTCCTTACAGCTGGGTCTTTCCCCTCCGTTCACTCTGTGTATCACCATGGCGTATCAATTGCCAAAACTGTGCTCACGGTCTTAGGCTTTATTGCTCCAGAGAAGTTTGGTTTGGCTGTGGCTTATATTTGTGGCTACTATTCCTCCTTTAAAAAGAAAGGTGGTGGTGGTGTGCATTTATACTTTTGTCCCAGTACAAGTAAGTGGATCTCTGTGAGTTCAAGGCCAGCCTAGTCTACAGAGCTGGTTCCAGGATAGCCAGGTCTGCACAGAGAAACTCTATCTCAAAAAACCGGGGGGGAGGAGGGGGAAACTGTATTAAACAAACTGAGTACATCAGAAATAAAAGTATTGATGAGCATTTCTTGTGAGTTGGGACTGGGGACTTCTGGTGAAGTATCAGCCTTACTGCATAGCCTCCTTGCCCATCATAAAGACAAGTGAAAGATTTGACCTTTCACCCACAGGCTTGTCTGGGATTGGAGTTCCCAGCTGAAGGCCTCCAGAAGCTGGGCTTATCTGTGTGCTACTTAACCTGTGTTACAGTTTTGGTTTTCGTTTGCTTTGTTTTTAAGACAGAATGTCTTATATCCTGTGTTGGCCTCCAACTCTGTAACCAAGAATGACCTTGAATTTTGACCCTTTTCCTTTACCTCCCAGTGCTGGGATTTCAGGCGTGATTTATTTGGTGCTGGGTACCAAACCCAGGCTTTTTGTATGCTCTGTTTTGCTAAAATTTAGAGGTAACTTGTCTTAAGCCTTTGTACTTCATTCATTGTGCTTGGCCTCTGAGTTTCTGTCTTGCTTACTAAAACTCCTCTGCCCACCTGGAGACCTGATTTACCCTTTATGCTACTTCTGGGAGGCCAGAACTGTCTGAATAGTATCTTACTTGGTGTGACTTGAGAAGAGGGAATTTGTCTAGGTTTAGTGGGTCTGCTGGTTTTACTGGTAAGTTTAATAATCAGATTCTTAAGATCTAACGTAGTCTATGCTGAGCCCCACTGAAGTAGACCTGTGCAGATGTGAACAGCTGTTGTATGACTCGTTGTAAAGATGCCAGAGCTGTACCGGACACAGAGGGCAGGCAGTGAGATTCATTTTGGGTGCTGTTGTTTTTATATGTTGTTGGATGTTTATGCAGCTTAATTTTTAATAATGACTTCATTTAAATTATCAGCTCTTGACAATTTAATAAACCAGTGATATAAGCTAGTCTAGAAATCTCACGCTGAGCAGAGACAGACCACAGGTTTTGAGTTTAACATTGGCAACGTTGGTTTCCACAAACCTTCTCTTTTTTGCGGCATCCAGACTAAGATTAGCATGCATCGGTGAGGGGTGTGTGGAGCAGAGACATCTTAAAGGTGAATGGGTGGGTGGGTGGGTGAGACATTCACTGGGTAAGAAGTTCCAGCAGACATGGCTATCCGTGTCAGTGCCTCTACTCCATAATTCTTAAATTGTGAGGATAAATGTGAATTGGGATTATAAAGATGCCTATTGCATTCTGGGAATGCACCAGCCTTTTCTGAGGATTGGTCTTTCTGGAAGGTTCCACAGAATAGAGTTGGTGCACTTGCTTCATGAGCTCCAACTTGTGGGCAGCAGAGTTTTCCCTGATGAGAAGCTGGAGAATTCTCTTTTCATTTGGTTGCTCATTTCTAGTGATTACATTGTCATATTAAAATATTTTGCTTGGTTTATAGTCGTTTGATGGAGTAGGGATGTGTTGACCTGCAGTGGCCTTCTATGCTGGTGGGTGCGGCACGGCTCTCATGACTAAGTCTTTTAAGATGCAGCTTCCTGTTGCTTCTCGGTAGACTGTCTCCTCGCTCTCTCAGGAAGGCAAGCGTAAAAGGAGTTTGGTTTGTCAAAACATTGTCTAATCTTTGCAAATCTATTCCAATTGAGGCACGGTAATTTATAATCACAGTTTGTTTTAGAGAGATTGCGAAATCTGCGATTTCAAAGGGTTTTGAGTTTGGGGACATTTTCTTGTCACCAAGGAATAGTGTAATTGAAAGACGTTGTTCAGAATAAATTCGTTCTAATTAACTTTTTCTGCCATATACTTTTTAATTCACAATTTCCTGCATGTTAGAGTTCATGTGTTGCTATATTACTATCATTATTATTTAGAATAAGTCTTGTATATCCCAGGCTGTCCTTAAACTTGCTGTATAGCCTCTTCTTTCTCTCCCTCTTGAATTCTGGGATGACAACCCTGTACCACCACATTCAGTTCAAATCATGCTTGGGATTGAAACCGGGACGTTGTGCATGTGAAGGCAAGCCCACTGCCCACAGAGACACATCCCAACCCTGACTCCTGTTACTTGTGACACACTGAAGCTTCCTGTCCGTTGTTTACATATGTCGTTGATGTACAACATACCCAAAAGTGTCATTAATATCCTTCTAGTTGATAAACAGTTGTATTTTTTGTTGCTGTTGGTTTGTGTCTTTGATAAAATGCCACACCCAGAAGCAACTGTTAGAGGAAAGTATCCATTTTGGCTTTTGGTTCTGTAGGCAGGACAAGGCAGGTGGCAGTCAGCTGTAGTGGGAAGGTGAGAGGCCATGTCTCCACTTGTAAATAGGAAGTGGGGGGAGCTGGGAGCCAAGAGAGAGGGAGAGGGGGAGAGGAGAAAGGGAAAGAGGGAGAGAGGGATAGAAGGAGAGTGGAAAAGGGGGAGAGGGAGGGGAGAGAGGGAAAAGGGGAGAGGGCGAGCGCCAGTCAACAGTCTGGACAGGGGACAAGGCAACAGCTTCTCAAAGTTACCCAGGTATTTTCCCAGTAGCGCTTCTCCCGACAGTGGCAACCAACTGGGGAGCGAGCGTTCAGCCCACCTGTGGGGGGCGTTCCTCATTCAGAGCACACTGTGTACTGATGTCTGAAATAACCCGTCTTTTGGAAATTAAAAAAGAAAATGTGTAAAAGGAAGATTTAAAGTTAAAACTGAGAAAGGAAAAGAATTTTGCCCATATCTGATCAGACCTGGACTCGGGGGCATGCTGTGCCAGCTCATGGTGTGGGAGAATATTCAGCAGTGACCCCGGGACCTGAGTAGATTGTAGCTCATCCACCAGGCTTCATTTTCTTTTAAAAATACGGTCTCAGCATGTAGCCCAGGTTCACCTCTTGATTTTGTATCTATAACTTGGCGTGGCCTAGAATTTGGATTCCTCTGCCTCAGTTTCCAGTGTGCCAGCACTGAAGGTTGATACCACCAAGCCCAGCTCAGATTTTTGTTAATGGCAGTGCTGTTTACGTTGTCCTTGAGACGATTTTGTGTGTTGTGTGGATAAAGTACGGTGACCTCCTCTGTGTGTTCAGCAACCAGTAAGAGAATCCAGGGAGCTGGATCAAAAACATGAGAAAAGCTGCAAGAGTGTGCTCACCAGCATGTGTGCTTCTGCTTCTCGGAATCCTCTTCTCTCGTAAATTATCAGGTTGCTCCGCGGCAGCTCCCATGCCTTCAGCTATTTTAGCTTTTAGAAGAGAGCAAGCATAGATGAAAAGGGGAACACACACATATGAGCCAGACACTCACAGGGTTGCACACTGATTCCCTGGGGCACCCAGATCATGGGGTTGCACACCACTCACTGTGGCACCCAGATCACGGGGTTGCACGTTCATTCCCTGGGACACCCAGATCAGGGGTTGCACACCACTCACTGTGGCATCCAGATCACGGGGTTGCACACTGATATTCTGGGGTGCCCAGATCATGGGTTGCACGTTGATTCCCTGGGGCTCCCAGGTTACGGGCTTGCACACCAGTCACTGGTCTCATGATGCTGGTTGATTGCCTCTGGGCAAGGAATCGCAGCGTTTCTCCATTGCTTTGTTGAGTATACATAATAGAAACAAAATTTGTATTACTTTACTAATTATTATTACTATTACTACTTACATTTTATTGTTCATTAGTTTACCAGTCATCAAGAAGTAAATTACCAGAAAAAACATTTGTAATATTTGACTACAGCTACAAAATTGATGACTTTGGCTGCATGACTGGATCAGTTCCACCTAAGTTTTTAGATGAATGACGTGAGAAGGTTGGTTTGGTGATGATACTGAGTGTCTCCTAGGACTGCAGTAACATTCAGCGTGGACTGAGGGCTTTCATTATACTCTTCTTCATCTAGGTAAACGCTCCCGATGTAGAGACCAGACACAATGCTCCACGGATATGAAAGCGGGTGAGATTAGACCTTTAACCTGCTGTGTGGCATAGTGTTTCCAATGTGGCTTCCTCAAGGTTAACTGTCAGTTAAAGGTTCATAAAGAGAGCTTCCAAGCCTAGAACGCAGAACTGATTTCGTCAGCAGGATTACAGGCTAGTCCTTCTGTCCCTCTGCTCTCAAAATCACAAGCTCAAAGTTTTGTGAGTTTGAATCCAAGGCCTCTGTGTTAAAAAAAAGGAAACTGGGAGCAAGAGAGAATGTTCAACCTGGGCTTGGGTTTCCCTGCTGTGCTGTTGACTTTGCTCGCTCTGTGACCAGAGAACCTGAGGAGAGCAGCTGAAGGAACGAGTGGCCTATCCTGGGTTAGGCGTGTGTAGTCCGTCATAGTTAGTACAAACTGTGTGTTTTCAGGATTGAGGCAGCACCTTGCCTCATTCAGAAAGCAGAGAGGTGAATGCCCTTGCTGCTTTCTTCTTTATGTTCCAATTTCTTTATATCCAGCCTGCCCGTAGAAGGTCCCACTCACACTTAGCGTGGATCTTTCTTCTTCAGTTAACCTAATCTAGAGGTATTCACAGATGTGCCCAGAGCTGTGTCTCCACGATGATCATAGACTTGTCAAATGGATAATCAATATAACCATCACAAAGAGCATTCCTTTTGAATGAAGACCGAGACATGCATGGGGTCCTCTATGTGCCCCCAGATGCCCAGAGGCTTAAGCTAAACCACGCAGTCACCTCACCCTGGGTGATTCTTTGTGGAGTGTCAGCTCATACTTGCCATAGGGAAATAAGGAGGCATATTAGAAATCTGTACTAATGTAGATAAATTTCATAAATTCAGACAAGATTGATGACTGACCCTACTTAATTCAGAATAAAGAAAGGAAATCTAATTTTTCTATTTCTCCACACCCCGTTTGCTACAATGAAAATGGCATTATCTTTTGAATCATTTCCAATGAAATGATTTTCAATATTGTTGTCTTTGTGACATTTGGACAATTAGAATGCATTTCTTAAGCCTGCTGGAAATGCCACAATGCTTTTTCTTGTTTTCGATTTTTTTTCTCTCCCAGCGGTTCTCTCTCTGCTTGTTGCCTAGGAAACCACCATTGGGCTGAATTCTTTTTGCTTAGTTGTCAGGCTGGCAGAGTGATGGGTAAAGTTGTTTAGATTTACAGGTCTAAAAAGTGCTACTTAAATATTAGAGATGTTTCATCCATATTAAAGCAGTTTATCTCCCCAATTAAAAAGCAGCGACTCCTTGATGCTCTCGACATACTAAACAGAGGATTGTATATGGCTTTGCTTATGACTGGAACTTTATTTTGTAGCAGAGCCTGCTAACATTTGTATTATCACAGTGGGCTAGTGCTAAATATAGCACCTTGATAAACAAAAGCATATGTAAATGTTTGTTTACTTCTTTGGGGAGTCTAACTATGAACTGTGATTCCTCAAGGTGCAAATATAAACATAAAATATGTCATAAAAATTCCATTAGATGTTGGAAAATGCAGATTCTTCTTCCCTGTGTCTTTTAAATAGCCCAGCTATTCCATCCTTAGACTTTGAAAGTTGAGAACTGGAACTACCTCTGATCTTGTCCTTTATGCAGTAATATAAGGTTAATACAGTTGAGAGGATCAAATCATAGCGTTGGCGTTACTAAGTTACCTGATCTACAGAATGACAGGTTCTTAAAACATTTCAGAGACATGGCTGAACAGTGTAGTAATATTAATCACTGCCCCCTCATTGCTTCCGAACTTTGAAATAAGGTCAAACAGACTTCCGTGAAATAGCCTGCAACAGTGGATCCTGTATGGGGCAGTCTAGCAACCTTGCAACCCAGGGAAGAACCTGCATGAATTGCTAGAAAACACATACTTTTAGACCCACTGTGGTCATTGGGTTGGAATCTGTGCTCTTAGCTGGATCTCCAGTCCTGACCTATGGTATATGTCAGCATGGTTTTGTGTCTTGGCTGCTCACTAGAGTTGACTATGGTGCTTGTGAGAACATGCCTAGACTCACCTTATACTAAATCTTTAACACTTCTGGGGAGCACCCTGAAGCCAAACATTTCATGAATTATGCCCACACTCTCTCTACAACTAACTACTGATGAATAGGAAAGATTGATGTTTCTCTCTCTCTCTCTCTCTCTCTCTATCACACACACACACACACACACACACACACACACACACACACACACACACACACACACACACACACACCAGGCAGGGTCCCTTTTCTTCAGTGTGACACTCCTCCTCACTCATGCAAGTCTTCTAAGAAGACAGTAAATTATGATAAATATAAGAGCCTTTGTTGTTTCTCGGCTTGCCTTGAAAAGGATCCTGTCTCATTCTTAATTCTTTACATGGTCCTTTCTTCCTATCAAGAATATAAACAGATATTGAAGCCCCAGTTGGGCCATGAACTGAGGAACAGTGTCTGTCTGTCCTTCCTATCTTGTGAGTATGAGGTCTGTTCAAATGCATTCGCTGGTTGGGTGATGAGGACTCTGGATGCTGAGAACTTTGGGAACAAGGCAGGGTTTCAGACTGAGACTCTGGGATTCCTAGTCCACCCTTGTTGGGTAGGAGCCCATCTTCTTTGTGCTGATGACTGAGATGTGGATTTATTTCCGCCATCACTTGTATAATAACGCTTGCCGGGTGTTGTTCTTATCCTAACACCAAATTTCCCTGCCTATACGACAGGGAAAGTGACTCGCTATTTCCTTAGCCGTGCTTTGAAGAATCCCTTGTTCGTGTGTTAAAGTTCCTCTCACCTGAGCCACATAAGTGTCTAGCCAGTGGCAGTGGCATCATCCCTGGCAGCCTGTTACAGATGCCTAGACAGTACTAACATGTCCGTTACTCTTCCCTAAGGAGAAGAATGACTGTGTTAGATTATCAGTGGATGGTCTCCACACACTGAAGGTAATATGTGTAGATGTGCAGCCATGTGCTTCAAGATGATGAAGCCTCACTCACTGCTTGGAGCTGCTGACTGGTGCCAAATGAACTTATTACCAGCCAGCATGTACAAGGTGCCACCATGGAGATTGATCTGAAACTGGACAGCGTGTGTCCTGCTCTCACCCTCAGAAGACCTTTCCCGTCCCTGTGGGCCTTACTGCATTTAGCTTTCTGCAGCACCAATCCCTGGTGCCATGTATGTCCTGTTGCCCCCAGCAGCTAGCTGAGTGCTTAGAGTATAGTGACTCCCCAGGTTTCCTTAGTGCATACTCATTTTTAAGACAAAAATTCCCACTTGCGACCAAAAGGAAGTGTAGACATTTGGGCTGGAGTGTATTCCAGTGCATTTGCCTAAGCAGTTCTGAAGCCTGCGGTCCATTGCCGGCACCACAAACCATACAAACCCAGTAACAACAGCAGGGCAGTTAACTGTGGGGACCCCCGAAGGGATTAGCCTCCATGAAGCAGGTGGAGACAGCAGACACATAACTGTGGGGACCCCTGAAGTGGTCAGCCTCCATGAAGCAGATGGAGACAGTGGACACTTAGCCCTGGACACAACCTAAGTGGTTAGCCTCCATGAAGCAGGGGGATAAGAAGCGTGGGCGGAGTAATTCTAGAACCTGTTGAAGACAGAGGCTCCCAAGTACGTCCACTGATAGAAAATCAGCTAGTGAAAGTCGTGGGCCCAGTCCCTAGGTGAGCAAACATGTTGCACTTGCCTATGGCAGGTTAGAGGTTCGAATTATAAAGCAACGGAAAACGAATGCTTTTCAAAAGTTAACCCGACAGTGAGTGACGCCTAAAAACCCTTAATAAGATAATCAAAGACAAATGCCCAAGGACAGCATTGAGCCTTTACAGAGTATCTCCATCAATCAATAGTCAATGGCAATTTTTGAGAGACCAATTCCTCGTCAGACATAATTGATAGCTTTCAAAACTGATTCCGTGATTGCTGAACTGAACTGGTAAAGGGGTGGGAGAAGAGGGATCTGATTCAGAGAGAGCGCGCACGGTTCTTATGGGTGTCAGCTCTGACCTGCGGTGTGCAGTGTCCCAGGCACTCCTGGAGGGCACTCAGCTATGCGTGAAGGACTGTAGTAAAGACAGTAAAACGTAAGACTACATTGCTGGGATTCTATCTATTATTGGCAGTGTTTGAACTAGCAATTCGTTCTTTTCTCAGCAGTAACAACAACAACAACAACAACAGAAATTCTTCCCCTTGGGCTATCCAGTATGGATCACTGTTTCTCTTTGATGAAGAGATTGACCTTCCTGTAATTGAGACAGTAGCTATAAAAAAAGGGAGAGATAGCTGGAAGTCACATTTATTTATCAGTTTCATTTATAGGCCATTTTTGCTAACATTTCCAAGTACCATTTTCTGTGCCGGAGGAAGAATTTAATAATGGAGGTGAGCTCTAACTGGTGAAGTTCACATGAACACAGCTTCCATTCAGCTGTGGGGACCTCCTAGAGAGGGTGGGCCCAGGAACACTTGTGGCATTTGGTACCCTTCAGCTGCAGGTGGGTACGAGGCATAGAAGCATTTAGATCTGTCTGTGCAACACACACACACACACACACACACACACACACACACACACACACACACCCCTCACCTAGGAAGGAATAAAGAGACGGTCTGTTTAGGGAGCCAATGCAAATGACTGTGGCCCACGACCACATATTCAGGTTGCTCCAAATTCAGCGTTCCGACCTGGTGTCACTGCCATGATTTTTTTTTTTTTTTTATAATAACAGAACAAAGAAAATTCTATATCAAGGTACTTTTCAAATACATTGCTGGAAGTCCAGGTGGGCAGCTTACAGCCAAGCGGGAAATCTCAGCAGTTGGCCTCCGATGCTGTTTGAGGATATTCTTAGCCTTTGGATTGGTAGAAGCTAGTGCTCTGTTAATACGTTTCAGTGACTTACCTAATAGTCACAAGGACGTTAGGTCACAAGAGGCGGGCGGTAAGTACCTGTTTGGTGGCTAAGATAGCCCAGGGTAATTCAGCCCTGGACCTGCAATCATCTTGCTTGCCATATCAATGTTCTGATCAGTCAGCTCTTTGTAGAAGGTTGACTATCGGAAGGACTATTTTTTCCTGGGAACTTCGGCTCAGAGATTCTAGAATGCAAAGATCAGGCCTCGTTCTAATGTTGCTGGGATCCAACCAGGCTGAGAATTCTGAGCCGCTGCTGCATTTGATTGGCGGTTCATGAAGGCATCACACATGCGTTCCAAAGGATAGAACCGGGCTTGGAGTACTGTAGTAAATTAAGCCAAAAAAAAGCCCGGGACCTTTCCTCGCTTGCTCCTTTCTGAGCTTTGGGACTGTCTTCCTGCAGAGCTCCAAGGTGGAACTGCCAGTGTGTGTGACTGAGCACTGGGGCCATGACAAGTGACATGGGAAATAGATTGGAAGGATGCCTGAAGTATTCTCACAGCCTCTGTATGGAGAAGTCTTCCCAGGCCCTGGCTTGGTGCATGGCCATTGGAGGGTAGGTTTTGTAACATTGCACGTGCTGATAACTTGGCTTTTTCCACCGTGAACTGTCTTCAGGAGCCGTGCGCTGGCCCTGGACATGGGAGAAGTGGTTGCCCTTTGTGTTAGGAGTAATTGCGCTGTTTGTATAGTAAGTTCTGTAAGAAACCCTGTGACTGTAGCTGTTTTTAGCTTTGATTAAATACTATGCCAGCTCGTGCTTGGCTTTTTCGGAACAAGTTTGTTCATGGCCTCAAGTGGTTAAATAATAGATGAGTCGGCTGGAAAAACTAAGAGAAGCAGCGATCGGCACGGTGAGGAGGAGGCAGCTGGAAGTCTCGCTCGACACTTGCATCTCCTGTTTTAGCGTTTGCTCGAGTTCCTTAATAGACTCGCCCTTTCTCCGCCTTACTTAAGAAGCACGCTACCTAGGAAAACAAATCAATATTTATAGTGCACGAGCACCACAGAGGATCTCGAGTCACGTGATGATGGTTTATTGCTGCTTTAGCCCCTTCTTCAAAGCAGCGATGACATCAAACGGCCTGCACAGCTGTCCTGGGCTCAGCACCGCTGCCCATCCCTCTGAGCTGCAGCCAGCAGCTTCATTATTAAAGACGCCTATCTTTTTGAATCTTCTTTTTAATGTTCCGGAGGCCAGACTTTGAACATCTATATATTAAATAAATCAGAAGATCACTTGGTTGGAAAGTTTTATTGTCGTATTTTTAAATAGTTCCATTTTCCTAAAATTTAGGGCTGAGGAATTTCAGCCGACAAGAAGCACCCATTATTGCTAATTATTGTAATGAACATAAAGTGCACCAGACTGTTAGTGAGGCTGCAGTAGGCCACCGGCACGGGATCACTCTGTTGTGGAAGTCTTGTAATGGTTAGATTTTAGAATCACCTTGCAAGAGAGTGCTAGGGAGGGGTTGTGTAGATCACTTGGCCCGTGTGAATGACTGTGGAGCCTTGTCCTGATTAAGATAGTTCAGTAGGAGTAGGAGGACCCAGCCCTCAGCGTGGGCAGAAGCATCCATAAGGGAGGGGTCCAGACTCTAAGAGTGGAGATCTTGAGCTGAGCATGTGTGCCGAGCCAGTGCTCCCTGTTCCAGACTGGATATGGTGTGATCAGCTGCCACTTTGACGTCCCCCACGGTGACGGACTGGAAACTGGAATTGGGAGTCACATAGTTCCTCTCCTAAGTTGCTTTTGTAAGGGTGTTTTATCTCATCGACAGGAAATGAATTAAGGAAAGATATTGCAATCATATTTTATTCCTTGATGGCCAGGGCAAAATGGTATTCTGTATGTGATGCTAAGCCCTGTTGCTGCGAGGAGAGAGATGGCAAGCCTCTCCACTGCAGTGCCTAACCACAGTCTAGATATTTAGTATAATCGCCTTCTTAAGTGCTGGTCTACCTCCTTCACCGTGTGGGTACCTTTGTGGAATCCTCACAGCTTTTGTTACATGCGGGCTGTAGTGCCCGTCATATGGCAGCACTGCTGGGAGGGAGGCTTTCGTACTTTCTCTGACAAAATGCTGGAGGTCATCAGTTCTGTTAGGACGGGGTTTGATGGAGGATCCGTCCTCAAGGGACCTTTTCAGCCATCACTGTGGGCTCTGTTTTTGGACCTGTTGGCAACTCAAGCCCTGAAAGAGGAAACTAATTCCAGGGTCTCAGGACCAGGCCCGTGGCTCTGGCTCACGGGTTCTTATGAGTCATTTCAGGAAATCCAGAGGGTAAGACACTGGGCTGGGTGGGGGTATAGTGGAAGTAGAGGCTCAGCCACCATGTGTGAGGCCCTGACCTCCGCCCCCAGCCCCAAGGACACGAGGAACCCTCACTATATCGCTGACTTGCTTCACACCTGTGTGGGTAGGGGCAGTCCGAAGGTAACTCGCTGGCCACAAGGTGTGGGCATGCTTTGTTTGCCCCATACACTCAGTTGAAAGTGCCCTGCTTGTCACTCATACTGCTTGTCCCTTGATGAGCCAGGGAAAGCGATTACTTCAACCTGTCTTTAAGTACACAGCTTTTTAAATAGCAGAGTGGGAATCAGGCATAAAACATTGCAGCTGTCTCAAAAAAAACCTGCTAGGCAATGGCTTGAATTGGGAACCTTTTAGATTTCATTCATTGTGTCTGTGTGTGTGCGCGCGCATGCGCGTGCACGTGCGTGTGCAGTGCTCGCGTATGTGTGCACATATGTGCGTGTGTGCAGGCCAGAGGTTGATGCTGGGTGTTGTCCACCTTAGTTTAGACAGCTTCTCTTGCTGGACCTGCAGCTCACCACTTCTGGCTAGGCTGGCTGGTCAGGGAGCCACAGGGATCCCCTTCTCTCTGCTCTCCCAGCGTCAGGGTGCTCATGCCTGCACAGCAGACCCTTTGCTCCCTTCTTCATCTCACCAGCCCGGCAGCATTCTCTTTATTTGAAAAAGGGCAGAAGGCCTGTAGATATTCAGAATCCAGTATCTGATGGTTTCTAGCAAGCGGATGACAGGAGCCTATCACTCAAGGGCAACAACTGACAGTATTTGTTGCCAAAGATGAAATCCAACCTCACAGTGCAAAGCAGGTTTTGGAAGCTCACACCCACCATGAGCATGACTGATGTCTTCCCAACCCATAACTTGCTCCTGTTGACAACTTCCCACCCCATCACACGTTCCCAAGGAGATCAGCGGAGACGTTAACATATGTGATTTTTCTGATAGGAGAGAAAATGTGTCAACATTGAGAAGATTGGCATAGCTCAATAACTAATATTTTCCAGATGACTAATGCTGCAGAATTTTTCATAAGTAGATATAGTCCATTAAAAGTGTGAGATAGACAAGCAGATTTTAATGTAACTGAAACGTTCACACCCATGTTGCCTCTGACCTTTGAGAAACTGCCATTCATCAAGTACGGGCGAGGACTCTCCACAATTATCTCAGAAGGCAATTAGAATGTGATCTCGCTCGCTCCGGCTCCACGTTGGTAATGCTGGGTTGCTGGACTTTCCTATTTTGCAGCAGAGTGCCTGCAGAAGCCGATACGGGATCCAGGTGTCTTCTATTGTGTGAATCACTTGGCAGTGGCTGTCTTCTCTGTTTCTCTGCTTTTCTTTCTATAAAGTCATTGTCAGAAACTCATATTGGTTCTGGAACTTGTAGTGGGTTTATTATTGTTACTTAATAATGCAAACAGTAAAGATTCAGCACTTTTTCATTCTCACTTATTAAATGGTAACCACCTTCATCCATGAGCTGCACAAACCACAGCTATTTGAGGCACTCATTTTTGCTGTTATTGTTTTGTTATACTGTAAAGCCCCGGCTTGGGCTTGGGACTTACTGTGCAGACCAGGCTGGCCCCAAACTCACAGAGCCTGCCTTGGATGAATTGGGGTTCACCGCATGCATCACCACACTGGGCTCGCACCTTTTAGACTTGGTCAGGTCCTGAGGTGAGTGTTTGGGAACCACACCAGCCTCAGCCTGTTCATCCGTACCTTTCTTTATCACCAAACCATCCGTGCCTGTCCCCTACCACTAACCAAACAGGCCTTTTCTTCTCTGTGTTGCCAATTTTGTGCTGTTACAATCTGCATTCGTCTACTCCCTGATGGGAAAAGAGGCTATTAGTGGAGTATGTCCTATTCAGGGTGTCTGATTCTGCTTTGAGGACAGCATTTTTCTCTTTAATAATTGATACCAACATTTATAGTCATAGGTAGATAGACACAGAATGCCTTTTTCTGATACATTAGTGGATAGTAACTTAATGATTTGTGTGGTCAGTGATCCCTGCTCTGGAGCTCGAACTTTGTCTAGGACACTGATCTGTGACCACAGCTGGCTGTTCCTGTATTCTTGAGCCCATCTTATCTGTGTCGTAACTCACTTGTTTCTCCATTGTGACTGGTTCAGGGCTCATAGTAAAGAGTAAAATCATTCAGAACCTAAAGGAAGTCATTGGCTCTAATAGTCTGTGCCTCAACCTTTGTGTTTGTGTAAGCTGCATAAAAATGCCTTTCATATAGTTATAGAACCAAGGAAAAAAAAATAAACCAGTACACCTCCAAGTGGGCACCATTGTAGTGAGAGAGAAAAAGCTCCTGCTGGATTTGAATTTCTGTGAGTCTGAATGCAGAGTCACACTGGGATCTCTGAGTTCATAGTTACCGTGTCTATTCACGGAGTACAGTGTGATCCTGCCCGCTATGATGTGTAGTGATATATGTAGTTACTGTGTCTATTCACGGAGTACAGTGTGATCCTGCACCGTGTGTACGATGTGTAGTGATGTATGTAGTTAGTGTGTATGTTCACGGAGTACAGTGTGATCCTGCCCCGCGTGTACCATGTGCAGTGATGGATGTGCACACAAACAGTGCACCTAGCATCTCTCTCCTCTCACACATTCTTCACTTATTTGTCTTGGGAATGTGTGGGATCCTTTGCTTTCGCTGTTTTGAAATGCACAATAAACAATTCTTGGCTGCAGTGACCACACTATTCTATCTAGTTCCAGAGCATGCTCCATCATCTGATTGTCTTTGTACCCATCCCCCCTTGCTCTTCTAGCCCACGGTGCACATTTCTACAAGAGCAGTTTAGCTGACTTCTCTACCTGTGAGCAGGTCCGGGTGCTTTCTCCCATGTCTGGTGACCTTCAATCACCATAACATTGGAGGCTCCCCTTTGAGGTCAGCCAAGGCTCCTTCTGTGTTGTGATCACCCAGCTCTTGTGGCCACTCAGAGCCTTTGAAACCTGAGCTTCTCGCCTTGTTGCATGGTTTTTCTGAGACTCCCTAGTTAATTCACTGCTAACTTCCTCATGTAGTTCTGTAATTTTCTGACCGGCCTGGTTATTGTTGTTACTCAAATTCACCTTGTTGAAAACACACACACACACACACACACACCTATGAGGATGCCAGCTGGCGTCCCACGGGATGATCATTCGAAGGTAGTACAAAGATGATGCCCAGACTGGATTTATGGTGACTCCTTGGTATCCGTTTCCCTAAAATACAAACATGGCTCTGACGGCCGCACAGGAGGGCTACCTATCTGTGCGTCCCATATCTGTGCTTCTTCATCTGCTTGGCAGAAAGCTTCCACCTCCGACCCTCTCTTTCTAGAGACAGCTTTTATTTACAGATGCAGCTGTGTAGACTGAACAGATGTGCACGGTGCTGGACGCATCCGCAGTAGCCTCCGAGTACCTTAATGTGCCAGTGTCGCTTCAAGGGAAAGAGATTAAAAGCACATTCCCCGTGGGAGTTCGAGTTCTCTACTTCTTTCTCCCCGTGTCTCCCATCATTCCCTGTCTGTCTGGTCTGAGCCCGAATCTGTGTCTGCCCAAAAGCTCTCTTGTGTTGCCCGTCCCTGTGTTTGCGCTTCCCTAACAAAGGACTTTGCTCCTTTTATTGAACAGCAAAGAAAGCATCACATGAGGTGCAGAATGAAGGACACTTTGCAGAATTTTTAGTAGGGATTTACAAGGGATTAAGTCACAGACTCCAGCAGACCCAGATAACCAAACGAATGCTATCTGCATGTTGTCTTCAACGTTTATGTTGGATATTCGTTTTATAATGTTGCTTCCAGCATATTTGCTGCTTCCAGCATCTATTACCATAACATACATACATGTGCACGTTACTCATGGGTCCGGGGAATGGAAGAGTGTATAATTTAAGATTACAGCTATTTATTAGTTTAGGGTATAAAGGTTGATTACATGGGAAAGCCAAGGCCTGGAATGTTGGTTGTTCTTTTATGGTCAGGTTAGGCAAACAGGCTGAGTACACAGTAGGGCAGCAGTCTCAAGTCTTAAGTGACCTTACCGTGTATTATTAACTTTGGCTGTGAGGTCCAGTAAGAGTTTCAATCCCTTAGAATATAAGGGAGATTTCGTCATACTGCTGTTCCACAAAGGTGTGCTTTCCCATCGTTTCAAATTAGGAGGCTGACATGGTGCTCACATCCAGGCAGACATGATGGTTCCGGGTAGCCGTGTAGCAGGATCATGAGTAGAATGTGTCCCACACTGTGCTGACGCTGGTGAGCAGTTTCTGCTGTGAGATGGAACATATGTCTTCATAGGCATGCCCAAAGATATCTCCTAGAATAATCTACATCTTTTCAGGTTGACAATGAGAATTACCTACCACTATCCTCTTAGGGACAAGAAACAACTGTGTGCTTTGAATTTCCTTATGATACTTTATTGAGGAATAGCAACATTATATTCAGCATAATTCTTTTGTTTTTGTTTTCAGACAGGGTTTCTCTGTGTATCTTTGGAGTCTGTCCTGGAACTGACTCTGTAGACCAGACTGGTATCAAATGCACAGAGATCCTCCTGCCTCTGCCTTCCAAATGCGGAGATTAAAGGTGTGCACCACCACTGCCCGGCTCAGCATAATCCTTTACTATCCAAGCTTTGTCTATGTTGTACTTTCTAATTCTGTAGATATAATTAAAAGTTAGATGAGATAATCTTGTTTTCTTGTTTTGTTAAATGTCTTATGTAATATTTAGGATAATTTATCTGGACGTAATGGTAAATAAGAGCAGTGTGGGTTGTTATTCTCAGTTTGGTAGAGGACAGACAGCTAGGCTTCTTGCTTAAGTCATGTTAGCTACAAGTGCTGAATCCCAGATGCCAGCCCAGGCAGCCTTGTCCAGAGCTAGACCTCTCCTCCGTCTCCTTCACCACCAGGGTATCTCAAGGCCCGCTAGGGTTTTGCTTTAGTGTGCTGGCCCGCTGTGTCTGTGTAAAAGTACTAGTTGTGCTAGCAAGATGGCTCAACTTGCTTCCAAGCCCATAGATCTGAATTCCATCTTAGGACCCCACATAGTAGCAGAAAGAGGCTCACCTTGTGCCAGTTGTTCCAGCTTGCCACGGCACATACACACCCACATACGTACACAGACACAGTAAATATATGTGATTAAACCTTAGGTTACAAAATTAAAAAAAGTGTTAGTCTTCAGTCGCTAGTCTTTGGATGCACCTTTCCTAGTGTGGTATTCATTTCTGCTAAGCCCAATCTTCTCTTTGTGTGTCTAGATATGCCACTTCATGTCCGCCGGAGCAGTGACCCAGCTTTAAGTGGCCTCTCCACTTCTGTCAGTGACAATAACTTTTCGTCTGAGGAGCCCTCCAGGAAAAACCCCACGCGATGGTCCACAACAGCTGGCTTTCTCAAGCAGAATACCACTGGAAGTCCCAAAACCTGTGACAGGAAGGTAACCACCCCCACCCCCTTGTCTCTGCAGCCTTTGCAGCTTCTGTCCTTTGGTGTCAGTCAGGTGAGCTCAGGTGTTTCTTG
This sequence comes from Arvicola amphibius, assembly GCF_903992535.2. NCBI lineage: Eukaryota > Metazoa > Chordata > Mammalia > Rodentia > Cricetidae > Arvicola > Arvicola amphibius. Next base: position 53,007,401 of record NC_052061.1, read on the forward strand.
GGTGTATCCTGTGGCCCTGTGTGAGGGTTAGTGATTTTCTCAGCCATATGTGTGGAGACTAATGGGCAGTTTGAACTTTCTGATGAAGTGCAGTGCTATATATGGAGTATGGGGGTCCATATTTTGAGTTGATATTATATCTGTGTGATTCAAAAAGCAGCACCCTCTTTTTTCTTCCCCTTTCTCATGCCTATGCCCTTCCCCCTTCTTTTTTCTACCTCAGTCCCAGGGATGGAAATCAAGGCCTTAAACATGCCAGGGAAGTTCTTTAACACTGAGCCATAAACCAGTCTCAGAAGAAAAACGAGAACAGGAAGTGTTGTCCTATAAAGTCCCTTTCTTTTTTTTGTTTCTGGTTTCTATCTTCTGTCTTTATAGGGAGTTTCTTCTTTGTGCTTCCTAGATGACCTTCTGGAGATGTTTTATCCACGAGTGAGCACATAACCTGTGTTGGCATAGGAAGTATATCAAAGAACTCAGAACATTATAGACTTAGAAGTACAAAAGCACACTTCATGATATTTTTGTTTCTTTCATCATTTTTACCGTTTCCCCGGGGAAGGGAAGTGTGCTGCGTCTATTCTTAGTGCAACTTGTGTTTTAGACCCGTGTTACTTAGCCCAGCACTTACACGTTAGTACAGAAACATTATTCGCTGTGACCTTCAACACCTGTCCCTAGAGAACCTCACCATCCCGTTGCCATGCCTCTAATCTCTTACCTAATGAGCTTTAAGGCATGTTTTCTTTTTGCATGGTTGTATCTGTAGAATAAGACTTGGTGACTATGTCTTACTGGAGCCAGTGATTTCCCACAGCCTGTGGTGGGAAATGTGGAGGTGTCACCACACAGTGCCAGTCACATTCATATCAAAACGGGCACAGCTTGAGGTTTGAGTGACTCATCTTTTGCAGTGAGCTTCTTTTTATTTTGTTTTACATGCCAACACTCTTGCCTTCGTTAGTATTAGTTCAAGTGAAATAAAAACCATGGGGTACATACATCTAAAACGAGAAGATTCAGGCCGGAGGTATCGCTCCGAAGCAGAGTCCACGCGTGACACACAGGATCCAGGTTCCGTCCCTAGCCCGGTGATAATATAATAATAGAACCAGAAAGAGCCTTAAAGGGCAATTGTGGAAGGCAATGTAGTTTTGGGTTGTTGGTGCTTATTGATTTAGCTGTTAGCCTTACTCTCAAAGATTCTACAAGGAGCCACATTCGATTGCTTTCTTCCCGAAGCCAGTTTGAGCCCTGCGAGGACTTGCAGTAAGGTGTCCGAAGAAGCAAAATCCACTTTTTAAATAGGTCTCATGGCATTTAGTTTTCATCACAGTTAATCTATATAAATATTTACAAATTTATAAACAAGTAACGTTTATAGTTAAAAATGATTTTTTTTTTCCAAGTGGGCTTTCACTGAGTCACGTCTGGCAGGCTCATTGTCTGAGCACAGCCAGATCTCTGTCTGTGACTCATTTAGCATCTTGGGCATGTGACTTAGGTGTGGTTACAGCACACAGATCTGTTTTGATCATATTTCAAGCACGAAAGGGTTTAGTACTTAGAATTCCCGTCTCAAAAATGATTGGAAAAGTCCACACAACCTGCCCGGCGTGGTGCGCATCTGGCCCGTCCCAGCAGTCTGCACACTAGACACCGTTCTGCCCTCACAGGTGCTCGCCTTGCCTGCAGAATGGAAGCCGAGCCTCCAAATGCTATGAGTGGCAACAGCCCAAGGAGCTTCTCTTCCTTTAATTACTGCCATTGAGAGCTGGAGTTTCCCACCAGTGGATTCATGCAGGCAGGCTCATTTGTATGCGGCGCAGACTCTGACGTGCAGAGGCTCTAGGGAGTGATCATCATCCTTCCCACTTCTGCTGCAGAGGAAGGCGTGCGAGGGGCATATTGAGACGCTCAGAGTAATTAACCACATGCACTTCTGCCTTTGTAGTAAATAATATGTATCTGTCATCGCGGAACACCTGGGAAACCAGAAGACTGGAATAATGGAAGATCACCCGTGTCTCTAAAGCCCAGCACCCCCAACATTGAGATGTCAGTGGCGAATAGCTCTACCACCTTGCAGGCTTTCGTCAGATCTCCCAAAATAAGCATTTTGGACTAGATTAGTGTTTGGATGGGGATATTAGTGCAACACACACATGCATACACACACACACACACACACACACACACACTCGTGCTCACACCCGCCTGCACACATACACCCCACCGTCTTAGCTTTACATACTTGCTACTCAGTATTCCTACATTTTTCTTCTACTACAGAGATCTTCTCTTTGAATTTTGTTAGAGAACATCGTAGACAATGTGAAATATTCCACTGTGCAGTCTGCTCTGATGACCATGATCTGCTTACTGTTGACCATTTTTGGTTTGTCTCTTCGCACATTGTAAATATCCATATTGGTGCACAACCTTGAATATATTTTTTTTTCTTAGAAATGAAGATATAGCCAGTAAGACTCCCCTCTACCACACAGGTAATATTCTATGTTGCCCCATGCCACACTTTCTCAAAGGAAAGGCCAGGGTTGATACAAGCCCCCAGACGACATTATGTCCTCACAAAGGGTACAGAAAGCTAGTGGGTAGCAGTGTGGTTTTGGTCTTTCCCATGCTTAATTTCTCAGTTATTAATTTATCAATCTTGTCTAACATATATGCTGGGAACCAGAGAGGTAGCTCAGTGGCTAGAGCAGAAGACCCAGGTTTGATTTTCAACACTCACGTGGCAGCTCTCAACTGCGGTCTGTTAACTGTTAACTTTAGTTCTCGTGGGTTTGATGCTTCCGTGAGCGCCATACATACAGGTGGTACAAAGACTTGCATGTAAGCAAAAACACCAATGCACATAAAATAAAAATAGTAAATAAATCTTACATTACCTGTTGTTAGCACTGTAAAACATCTATCTGTCTGTCTGTCTGTCTATCTATCTATCTATCTATCTATCTATCTATCTATCTATCTATCTATCATCTCCCACTTACCTACCAATCATCTATATATCTGTCTGTCTGTCCCGTTCCATGTTTTGTGTTTGCAGCTATGAAAAGACCTCCCCGCCCTTTTTCCTATTGGGAAAGAGAATGGGAAGAAAGATTGCTCACTGGTTGGCACAGAGTACTACGTATATTTCTTCTGAGTCCTTGAGAGCCCACCTGTGGTGCATGATTATAAGATGTGCAGATTATTATCAGTTTGTGGTGGGCCCTGGGGCTGCAGAGGCAAAGACCACTGGACCCTCAAGTAGGATGGCAGTATGTCCTTCCATTGTGGAGTTTTGGGCCAGCGGCAGGGCCTTCGTGATGCTGAGTCTGCTAGACCTCTGACAGTAGGTTTCTGTGGGATTCTGGGATTCTTTATAATTTTTATACTTTATTTGGGTGTGCGAGGTGGAGGGGAGGAAGTGATCGTGTCTGTTTTTAGGGTTCTCTCGGATATCCCTCAGTCCTGTGTGCAGCATTTCCTCGCTGGCTGCCTCTCCACTGTAGTGGAGATGGTGTGGAAAGTGGCTTGTTAGGCACCGTTTTTCACCTGAGATTTCACACACAGTAGAATTTACCTCGGGCAGGGTGACTTTCACCTGTGCTGGTATGTAAGTCATTTCTCCACCTCCGCTGGTCCCTCTTATTCTGCCAGTACAGCTGTGTGTCCGAGCCTGTGACCTGGTCCCATCAAGAGCAGCATGGGACACTTAGCCTTGCCTGCTCTCTGGGAGTTCAGTGGGTCAGCCTGCACCGCCCCAGTGTGGTGTCACCAGCAATGGTCTTCCCCTCCACATTGCCAGGTGACACTTTGATGAGTCATTTACCCCCTCCCTTAGAAATTAAACCGTGGTAGCTTTAGCGTGAAACTACACGTTGGCAAATTTCCAAGAAAGATCCTTATCCAATTAGCAGAGGGGGAGAAAGCCATAATAAAAACACCTCACGATGCTGTCAATAGCTTTTAAATTATTGAGAGGCTTTGAAATGTTTCTTACCCCATTGCTTTCTTATGTCTCTGTTTATTAGCCCTGCTTAGTGTGTTCTTGAGACTCCCTGACACATGTCGTCCCTTGGAAAGGGGACTTTCTGAGGCCTCCACCATCTGTTTTCCTTCTTCTAGAATGGCGTGTGTGTGTACATGTACGTGTGTACGTGTGTGCATGTGTGTGTGCGCGCGCGCGCGTGTGTGTGTGTGTGTGTGTGTGTGTGTGTACTTTTGTGAGTAAGAAGGCTAGAAGCTGGCACTAGCTGTCTTCCTTAGTTGTTCTCCAATCTTTTTTGAGATAGGATCTCTCACCGAACCTGCAGTTTCAATATGTTGGCTAGGCTGGCTGACCAGCCCCTGCCTCCCCAGCACTGGGCTGAGGATTCAAGCTCAGGTCCTTGCTTAGCTGACTGAACCATCACCCCATCTTCTAGATATTTTTTCCAGGATGCTCAAGATGAAACCTAGGGCCTCATACATTAGTGTGTTACCCATGAGCACTACTCTAGGTTTGGAAATTAATTCCAATTAGTGACTTCCTTTAGTAGGTTTTAAGGCACCGCAAGCATTTTTACTTTCTGTGGTAATACTCCTGTGCGTTTTATTCACTGGGTAATGAGAAGCATAAAGAGGCAGATGCGTCCTTGGAAGCCAGGAGGGAGTGTACAGCCAGGGCAGAGGTTGTGTGTGCATTCACGTAGACAGTGGCTGTGCTCAGCCAGGGCAGAGGTTGTGTGTGCATTCATGTAGACAACAGTGGCTGTGCTCAGCCAGGGCAGAGGTTGTGTGTGCATTCACGTAGACAGTGGCTGTGCTCAGCCAGGGCAGAGGTTGTGTGTGCATTCACGTAGACAGTGGCTGTGCTCAGCCAGGCCAGAGGTTGTGTGTGCATTCACATAGACAGTGGCTGTCCTCAGCCAGGCCAGAGGTTGTGTGTGCATTCACATAGACAGTGGCTGTCCTCAGCCAGGGCAGAGGTCATGTGTGCATTCACGTAGACAACAGTGGCTGTGCTCAGCCAGGGCAGAGGTTGTGTGTGCATTCACGTAGACAGTGGTTGTGCTCAACCAGGGCAGAGGTTGTGCGTGCATTCACGTAGACAGTGGCTGTGCTCAGCCAGGGCAGAGGTTGTGTGTGCATTCACGTAGACAGTGGCTGTCTTCACCCCAGTGGGGAGTCTGTCAGCAGGGTGGTTTGATTTCCAGCAAACTTCCTAATTTCTGTGGTATTGATTTTGCCATTTCTCCAATATTTGCAGAATAGTTTTATTTTATACTTGACTTTATAGAGTTTATGCCTACTAATGTTATTTGGTGAGCTTTCTGTTATTAACATTTATATTTTTGCCTATATTATTTCTCCTAAAAGTAAATTTTAGGCTGGGCGGTAGTAGCACACGCCTTTAAACCCAGCACTCAGGAGGCAGAGCTAGGTGGATCTCTGTGAGTTCAAGGCCAGCCTGGTCTGCAGAGCGAGTTCCAGGACAGGCTCCAAAACTACAGAGAAACCCTGTCTTGAAAAACAAAACAAAACCAAAAAAGAGTAAATTTTAGGACTCTATTTCAGAGACTATCCCTAAATGTTAGCTTATGTTGACATCTCTTTTTTTATTAGATTTCTGAGCTAGACTTTCTTTATAAGATGAGCAGTTTTAAAGCCATTGTGGTTTCACACGAGTTCAGGATTAGAAAGCGTGAAGCACTTAGGTAGAGCGCCGTGAGAATTCCCAGGCCTGCTGGAGGTATGTGTGCCCAAACCGAACATAAGTGGAAGTGGTATACTTTTCCAGTTCACGGCCTGTCTCTTGGAGCGTGCACCATTAATACTTGTGGACTTACACGGGGGGGGGGGAGGGGGGGAGGGAGGGAAAGAGGGAGGGAGGGAGAGAGGGAAGGATGGGGGAGGGGGGAGGAAAGGGAGAGAGGGAGGAATGGAGAGAGAAGATTCAAGCTCAGGTCCTTGCTTTAGTGATGGATCCATCATCTTGTCTTCTAAATCTTCTTCTGTGGTACCTAGAATAAACCCAGGTGTCATGGCTGTAGGCTGTGCTTCTCCTTCCACTGGTCTCTAGAGAGAGGTGGGGAAGGGGAGAGCCCTCAAAGCTTCTCTGTCTACTCTGGCGCTCCACCCTTTCTATGTGGTGCCCAGCATATAGAAAATGGATACTGTGTTTGCTGGGGAAGAGCCAGGAGGAGTCCTGCGATTACAGCACTGGAGAGAGGCTGAGACAGCTGAACTCCCTTCCAGCCCAGCCTGTGCTGCACCGTGTGACCCTGTCTCAAAAGAGATAGGAGGAGAGGAGAGACAAAGAGCACACAGTATGTCATGGTTATTCCAAGATATAATAATAAGAATAATAAATAACAATAAATAATAATAAAACCATAACAGAATCTGGTACATCTATTTGATTTTGTGACATTTAACTTCTTTTCATACTTGGATTGCACACTTAATTACTTTAAAATTGAAGTCAATTAAAATGAACTTATTCTAAGTTCTTTGAAACTGCCTTATTGATAACTGTGGCTCGAAACACTGACTGTTCCTGTTCTGACAGAGCCAGAACTGGAAATAGCATTTCTGCTGTGCTGAAACCAGGGCCTGGGTTCTGGCCTTCATCCTCCCTCACTTTTAGTCTGTGGAGCACTTCAGTGCAGGAGGGTCCAATCCCAGCGTCAGAGATGAGAACGAGAGCGTCATAGCTCATTCAGACCCGACACCGTCAAAATTTGCCTGCTCTGGGTTTTCAAGCACGGGAGATGCTGCCATTTGATATAAAGATTAATCATTAGTATCAAAACCTCTTGTTCCCTGTTCTAAAGGGTTATTTGCTTACTTCCTTTTTTCCCCTTTAAAGATTTTTTATTTTTATTTATGTTTATTTTGTCTCTCTGTGTATATTTGATGTGTGTTTAGGTTCTCACAGAAGCCAGAGAGGGCATTTGGACTACCAGGAGCTACTTTGGCTTGTCAGCTCCTAGACCCGGGGGCTGGGAATACCAATCAGGTTCTCTGAAAGAGGAGCAAGTGGTCCTAACTACTAGACCATCTCCCCAGCCCTTCTGCCCTTATTCTTCTATTTGTTTATGATGTTCATATTTATCTTTCCCCTCTACATCCTCACCCATCTCAAAACCATTTGGTGCTCTGGTTTCTATTTTTTGTAACATAGTCTTTCAAGCTATGGGTCAAATTCTGAATGCAATTGGATATATTTTATATTTTGTGAGCCTAGCCTTTAACAGCTGAACCATCTCTTCAGCCCACAATTTGATGTTTTCAAAAGTGGAGGCTGAGGAGATAGTTCAGCCAGCAATGTGATTACTGTGTGACCATGCCGACCCAAGCGCCATCCCCAGAATGTCTGTGGTAATAACCAGACGCAATGGCAGTGTGGTGTGTAACTTCACCGCTGGAGGGGGGGGGCGGTGCGCCCCTGGCTTTCCAGGCAGCTGGTGTAGCTGAAAATGGTTGAGCTCCCAGCTAATGAGGGGCCCGGTCTTAAAGGTGGATAGTACCTGAGTGACAGACAAGGTTGTCCTCTGACCTCCACACACGTGTGCGCCTGCCTGTATTCCAGTCCATCCTTACACACAAACACAAATACACATGTGCGTGTACACATATATATGAAATATAATACATTCGAATCCTTGATGAGCTGGCTGCCAAGTAGAAACTGTTCTTAGTTATTTGTTAGCTAAATGTAGGTGTAGGAGCTACAATAGCCAGCCCTGCCCCCCAGTCCTAAAGGAACAACAAAGATGGCTTCAAATGACCCCCATCCCACCCCATGACAGCTTAAATGGAGGTCCTGCTGGTTGTACCATTTTTTCCTGTTGAAGAACTCTATGCCCATGAATTCTCTGTTTTATGTATTGAAAGACTTTAAATTGGACTTGGTGCCATTTGGAGCTTTTAGTTCGCAGTGGTTATAATCATCAGAACAATAGCCTGCCTGTAAGTGGCGAGCTCACCTGGTCCAGGCTGTTAGTGTCCCGTTTCTTCTGTCTCTGTGATACATCTTGGATATAATCGGCTTCCGTGTGCTCTAAACAGTACAGTCTGTGCTCAAAACTATGGAGTCCAAAGATGGTATTGAAAAAAAATTTGAGCTTGGATGTGATATTCTTACCATCGATAAATAAAACTCCAAACTGAAATTGGGATCTCTCACGGATACTTTCAGAGAGGCACACACAGCACAGAGGGAAGTGAGTCTGTTAGGGCGAAGAACTAGTCCTGAGTGGACAATATTGACTTCAGAATTCCCAAAGTCTTCATCCACTTACAAATATTTTGACCTTATTCCATCTTTTAAATTTGGTTGGCATGTTCAGCTTTTGATGATTTTGCTCATAAATTTAACTGTTTTGTGTCACTAATTTAGCTCCAGCCTCTCGCAGCCCTCCGCTGATGATAGGTTCAGCTTGGGGCAGGAGCACCCACAGTGTGGTCCAAGTCAGAGCATCCTTGGTAACATTGTGTCCAGTTGCCTTTGGAGCTGTGTGCTGCAGCCATGTAGGAACAAAAATGGTTCTCATTTGTCCTAGGCAACTTCACTTTTACTGTAACAAGAAAGATGAAACAGTTCATTTCTAAAGAATAGAGGTTTGTTTTGCCTTCATATGTCTGAGTGGGGCAGGTTTGAGCATGTGGGATAGACCGTGTCCCCGTGGACCACTTTCTTTACAAGCTGGGAGGCCCGTCACATCGCTAGTGACCTCAGAGCGTCACATAAGGCCTGCCTTCCTAGATATCCGTAGAGCTTCTCCACAGTGCCACCACCTTCAGATCCCAGCTCTTAAGGATACATGCATCTCTTGGGGGACTTTACCCACACTTAGTGTTACTGTGAAGCCCTGTGTGGTGCTCTGTGTGGTACAGGATATGCTCATGTATCGGCTCTGAGTGTTGGTACTATTGATTTCCCCCCTTATTGATGAGAAGACAGAGGCTTGGTGCATTGCAGTAACTGACCTAGTGGTTGAACATGGTGAAGCTGTAACATGAGTTCAGGTTGTTCACTTTTTAAAGGAGATTTATTTTTTTTAAGATGGTCCACTTTTAATTCTGGTTTCAGGTTTAAGCTAACTCAGTTGACAGAGTGCTTGCATAAGTGCTTGGTGAGTGCTGGCTTCCACCTCCAGCATCACATACAACTGTAATTACATCTCTAGTTCTTGGGAGATGGAGGCAAGGAAGTGGGGAATTTCAAAGCCATTCTGTCTCCATAGCAAATTCAGAACCAGCCTGGGCTCAGTGTTTCTCATGAATGAGAGGTATTGTGAGTTGAGCTCAGTGGTAGGATGTATGTCTGGCATTTGTGAGGCCATGAGTGTGATTCCCTGCGTATTAACAGATAAATAAATCTGACTTGTTAACAGTGGGTCATCTCCCGACATACTCTGACATTTGACACGCAGCCAAATACCTTTGAAGTTGAATATTTCTAACTGTTGAATATTTCTTAATTCTTATAATCAGTTCTATTGAATGTAGCAGTAATGAGCACTTATTCACTAAAGCTGGACCATGTCTTGAAAACCTCAGCATGTCTGTCATAGCCTAATGTTTCTAGTCTTGTGTTCCAGCACACTGACATGGTGCTGAAGAGATGGGACAGCTGGTAGGAGCTCCTGCTCCTGGTTTGCTTTCTGCCACCGTTTGAATAGTTCACAACTCCAGCTCCAAGGGATTCGATGCCATCTTCCTCTGAGGGCTCTGCACTTACATATGCACCCCAGTCCCTACATACACATAATGAAACATAGAGTAATTTAAAAGACACGCTGGCTTCATTAGTATCGTAATGTGTTATAATGACTATTAATTAGGTCAGCTGAGTTTTAGGCTGCTTGTTAGTCTCTTTCCTCTATTAATTTTCTTATTAGTTTTGTTTCTGAAAATGGTACTTAGCGTCTTTCATCTGTGTGTATTACTCAAAATAGCTTAGGAACCAAAAACTGATTATGTCATTGTGCTGAAGTTAGCTCTCTATGAGAGAGTTATTATACTCGTGATTGGATATACAAAGTAGCTTCAACTGGAGACACATTTCTTTATAGAGCTCACTACCTTATTTTTGAGGATGGTTGCTCTTGACAGTTCATTGCCGAAGAACAGAGGTGGGAAGAGACAGCTAGTGGCTGAATCATAGAAGAATGTGCTCCACTCACCAAAACCAAAATCCCAGGTGTGCGTCAGCCAGGACCCTCACTGTGTTGTGAACCTACAACATGAACAGGGCAGGGACCCCGCCTCGGCTGCTTTCCCCAAGAGCTTCCAGGAGAAACCACCAGTCACACCAAGAGTGAGGGGTAAATGTATCTGACCAGGATTCCTAGAGACGCTGTCTCCTGTTAGAGAAGAACTTGGGGACCTTGTAACCAGCAGTGACTTGGGGTCCTCGGTTAGACCTTGGCATTAATCAGGCCATGAGAGAAGAAAACATGGGAGAGAGCAAGGTCTGTAGGTAACCAGTCCTTTGCTAGTTCCACCTGGGAGTTTCAGAAACATGAAGGCCTCCAAGGATGACATCAGAAGCTGGACAGAGAAACTTTTCATGTCTTTGAAACTTTTCATGTAAATCTAAACATTTCCCTCCCCCCCAAAAAAAGATTGTACCAGATCTTAGCACTGTGAACATCACCCACATCACCCACTCAGAGGTGAGGTTAGCATCCAGGAGCCAGAGTATGTAGAACCAGAGTGTGCCTGGTGTCTCTTGAGTCTGCTCACACCCAGGCTGTACCCCATTATCTATTTCTCTCTAGACATGAGATGCCTTGAAAATTCTTCATCTGACTTTATTGATTGCTGATGCATTGTTAGAACCATTCTGTTGTAAGCCTACATTTGAGAAATGCTTGCTGGTTTCAGATGGGGTGAATGGTTATGGCTGCAAACCCCCACGTCTTTTTCTGCTTTTTCTGAGCTGTCCAGATGTCATCCTTGGTTTGTTCCTAATTTAATCAAGGTCAAATTTTTGGTGGTAGCAAGATTTCAACAGAGGGACCCAAGAGTTTCTGCACTTCTTCCTTATTTTAGAGTTATAATTTTAATTGTAACTTGGGGAGTGAGTGACTTCCTTGCCTGTCAGTGCCCTTCTCAGGAACTCACTTTGTCTGCCAGAGTGGTGGGCATAGGGTCTTTATCCTTCAGAGGTCCCGCCTCCATCACTCCCTGTTCCCTGTGGAGAGTTGTAATTCTCAAACATGCATCCCCAGAAGCAGCCCTGTTAGTTTCTGGGCTGCAACATGCAGGGTAAAGATTATGGCTCGTATAAGCATTTTCAGAAACGTGCCCAAGGACATGGCTTACCCGAGGAGGACGCATTTGGAAAATGAAGAGGAAAGCTGAGGGGTTTATAGCCAAGGAACTTACTCTAAAATTCCCCAACCATTCTGTCAATCCATCTAGACTTTCCAAGCTTAACACTTTTTGAGAATGAAGCGTTCGCACATCGTTTTGGCAGATTGATGGTGTACGAGTAATTACTTTAAATCTGTGTCAGATAAAAATGTGTGTAGGTAAATCCATCCACAGACTCTCACCTGTGTGTATTTGGATGGTGGTGAGAACAAGGAACCGTGGGGCTGGCACCTGCTGTTCACTTCCTCTGACTGCTTCCCAGTACACAGCTTCCTTCCCTTGGCATTATATTGAAAGATTTTGAGGCTACATATGACTGTATTTCTATTAGATTGGAGACAAAAAACACTTAGTGTTGTGTTTATGAAAGGAACTGAAATGTGGATAGACATTTCTTAACCTCAGATTCAGAAGCACATAGTGCTGTTAAAATGTTTCTGAGTTGCTTTAGACTTAGATTTGTTTTTCAGTATTAAATGGCAGTCATCAAATAAAGCGCTTTGTGTTCTTATAGCTCAACAAGATGGCCAGAGATTGGGGGTGTGGCTCAATGAAAGAGCATTTGCTTTGCATATGACAGGATCCAGGCTCTTCCTCTAGTGGGACACCCCCATCCCCACACATGCACATGTGAACGCCCTGTCTCTCCTCCGAGCTGTGCCGCTTTCTCCGTATGGATACTTATCCTTAGTTGAAGAGTTGAACTGGCTCATTTATTGCCAACTTGACACAAGGCAAAGTTACCCGAGGAGGAGGAATCTTAATTGAGAAACTGCCTCCAATAATTAGCCTGTGGGGAAGTTTGTAGGGCATTTTCCTGATTAGCGGTTGATGTGGCTATTCTGTGGGCTATGCCACCCCAGGGAGGTGCTTAAGAAAGGCTGAACAAGCTATGAGGAACAGACACCCACCCCTCAGTGATCTCTGCTTCAGTTCCTGCCTCCAGGTTTCTGCCCAGACTTCCCTCCGTGATGGACTCTTACCTTGAAGTGTAAGCTGAAATGATCCTTTCCTCCTAAGTTGCGTTTGGTTATGGTGTTTTATCAAAGCAGTAGGAACCTAACTGAGACAAGTGTGTGGTCAGAATGGAAGTCTGGTTTTCTCTGGCTGATTATCTATGCTGTCAATCCAGGAAAGTTAAGTGGCCATGTTAGTTACTTTCTTTGAAAGACCTTGCGAATCAGACCATGCAAGCATTTATTATTTCTGGCTGTTCCCATCAGCTCTGATCTGTTGTATCTCAGACATCAGGAGAAAGTACTTTCTTTCCTAACTCAGAAAAAAGTCCCCCTCCCCACACCCCTTCCCCAGCATGTTTTCCAAGAGAAAGAGAACTCTTGCTTGTGTGTAGAAAGAGGTTTTTGTAATGAGACCTGGTTTTTGTCAGATGCTTTACTGCGGTTGCTCTGAAGACTAGGTGGTGTGTGCTGGTGTCCTGCTGTCGCTGCTGTAAGTAGAATCCATCAGTGGAGGCTGCACCTCCTGTATAAGGGTATAAGAATCAGCAGATCGCAGAAACTCCTCCGGCTCCCATGCAAACTATCTGTACATAGGTGAGGGAGCTGTGACTTCTCCTTCCTCAGTACCATGGAGAAATGGGGTGCAGTACTGGGTCTCCACAGGAACTGCCTGCTGTCTGCATTGCCCTCTAACTTGTCCGGTCTGTTTTTTCAGACAGAAGGGAGTGAAGACGGAGTCCTCTAGTGTTCCTTCTGGCTTCAGAATTCTGCCTTGGGGACCTGGGGGTGGAACTGAGAGGTGGGATGCTTCTCAGCGTGTGCCCAGCCCAGGGCTCAGCCCTTGCTCTGAAAAACAAAAAAGTACATAAGAGGAGATTCTGTGGTGTTCCGAGCTGCTTAGATAAATGGGGGGACACTTGGGGAAGTCTCTCTAAACGTAAGAGCCTGAATGAGTTTGGATGTTGTCATTTGGTGTTCTGCTCTGTCCTCTGAGCACGGCCGTGGGCTCCAGAGAGATCCAGCGGTCCTGCCCTTCTCTTCCTCAGGCCTAAATTGCTAGGATTTTTGCCTGGCCCTTTTTCTACAGGAACCACCCATGTTTCCAGCCCATGTTGACCTGTGGGGTGGTTTTCTTGTTTGAGAGGAATATTGTCACCAACTTCTGGTCAATTGTAGGATTACAGAAGGGTTCTTTCTGCTTTTATCAAGTCTTCCAACCCAGAGGATTGGCTGTTTCTGGAAATGCGTTGTGGGCGTTACTGCAAGTTTTTCACGGACCTTCTAGAGTTCAGCGCCAGCAGGGTTTCTGTGTATTCTTGTCATTCTCGCCAAGCTAAACAAACAACTGGAGATGTTTCTGTGCTGCAGCTGTTGTAACTGGAAGCCCCACTGCACAGGAGCCTGGGTCAGTCCCCTTCACATTAGCATGGATTGAAGATCCTCTCCGTTGTTCCTGGCAACCCCGGCATGTGACCTTTTCTCTCATTATTATGTTGAGGACCTTTACCTTTTTAGTAAAAGGAAATACTCTTTCACAGTCTCTTCTGGGTTGCTTTACCACGTGTGTATTCCCAGGCGCTGTGAAGAAAGGACAGGAGCACCTCTTCCCAAGCTCCATGCTGCTCTGTCCTCTGTCTGAGAACTGTCTGCTCCCCAGTGACTGGTGGGCAGGTAGTGTGCTTAGTGTGGAGACCAGACAAGGCATGGCTGGGCTAGACCAAGACAGCTAGGGTTGTCGTTATGCAATTTAACACCATGGTTCATTTCTGTAATTTTTCATTTGAAGTGTTCGGATTTCAGCTGGTCGCAGGTAATGAATAAAACTAGGCCATAGGTGGGAGGTCTGCCTTTCAGCATAGCCACGCATGTGGGGTAAGCCCTGCCAAAACAGAACACTCATCTTGCCCTGGAGATGCCCAAGTTCAAGCCATTGGGCACTGATGTGGCACACGCTACACAAAATGTAACAAATTGCAACAGCTACGCTCTCCACAAAATGTAACAAATTGCAACAGTGTAGCATACACCCTTGTGCCATGTGCGTATCAGCTGGGGTTCCAGAGAGGGACAGAAATGAGGGAATGGATAAATAATGTAGAAGGCGTTTGTTAGATTGGTGTATATGATTCAGGCTGGGTATGCCACAGTGGCTGTCTGCTTGCAGGAGTGTCCAAGAACCCTGTAACTGTCTAGTCCACAAGGCCAGATGCCTCCTCCTGTGAGCTCTAACCCAGCAGTCTGCAGGGGTTCTGGAGAGCTGCTGGTTTTTGATGCTGATGAACAGGGGCCACTGCAGCCATGGAGCTGACACAAGGGTTGGAGGCTGCAGGCAGGCACCTGCTCTTCCATCACCCAGATCTCCTGTAACTGGATCTCTATGACAAGGTGATGCCAACTCTCAGGGTGTATGTGGAAACTAAGCCAAAGTTGTGTTTGCTTCCCACCCCCAAGGTGCCTCAAATGATCCTGGTAGCAGTGGTGGTAGTGATGTCTAAAACACTAGCCCCAGGTGTTTTGCAAACGGACTGTTCAGCTTACACTATATTTGACATGAGATCCATTATTTTCCTTGTTTCTCAAAGTCTTAGTAAGCACATAACTGGTCCACACTGATAACAACTACTAAGCTCTCCATCCTTATTTACAAGTGGCTGTTGAACTTCCTCGTGATGGGTAAGCCAGTTCCCTGGTGCCTGGGTAAGGGTCCGGAAAATAGTTTCCTGTGCTCTCCGAGTGTCATTTCTCGAAGAAATGATAAGCTGTGGCTGCCGAGGTGACTCGGCACTGAACTTGACTGTCCCCCGGCTCACAGCACAGGGGCAGAAAACTGATCCTTCCAAGTTGTCCTCTGTCTTCCCCAAGTGAAGAAGGACGCTTAAAAGAAATCCCACACTAGCTCAGAATTGAGAATAGAGGGTTGTTTATTTAGGGGTAGACTCACAGATCTCAATCCTCTGCTAGAATGGGGAATAGCAACCAAATCCCACAGCAGGAAAAGTGGTCGGAAGTGCACTAAACATAGGCATAGTATAAGAAGCCACGCCCAAGTGGGCGGGTAAGTTAAAAGCTACTGGCGGTAGGAATTCCTACAGCACCCATGGACGTGCCTTCCCCTTAACGAATAATGTAATAATAATAAAAGAAGGGAATAGGTGTTAAAGTGCAAAATTGAATTCTTTTAAAGCCGTGACTTCCGTGTCAAAAACTGTTTTAAGTTTTTAAGTTTTACCATCACACCAAAGACCTTGGGACTGTGTAATACAGGAGGGTGCAAATACGAAGTTTTTGTGGACTGTTTCATATTTGACAATATTGTGAGACTTCGTGGTTTTTAAAAAATATCTATGAAATCGTAATTGCGTGTCCATCACCACCATGGTAGCCGTGAAGCAATCCGCATGTCCCCAGCATTGTGGATAAGGTGGACCCCAGGTTTCCAGAAGAGAAAGCCTCCCCTTAGCCTGCTAGGAGTCAGCTGTTGTCAAGTACTGGGTGTCTCTGTGGAGTTTTCTCTTGTGGACTTGTGGTTGGCTGTCGGAGAGGTGTTGTGGGATGTTGTGGGAATCGCTTGCCTGTCTTCCGTGGAAGAGGTCTGTCCCACAGGCAGCTTGCCAGGGAGCAGGAAGTTAATAAGCGTTTCCCAGGCCAGGGACTTTCTGCACCTGCTGATGGCATCAAAGCGTTCAGGTGACAGCAGCCACACCTGCTTCTCTCTGACAAGAGGGACAGTCCTCCCGAAGACTCGTGGCTGTGTGGGACAGCCTCTTATGTGGAAATTTTATAATTAAAAATAAAGATAGTTGTTTCTCATTAATTTTCATATATAATCTTCTAGATGAAGTCCTAACTTAACAGTAATAAATCATTGCTTGTCATTAACAAACGTAGTGGTCTTTACTATTTTATGGTTTAATAAATCATTATGATATCTGCACCATCCGCTTATTTATTCATTCATTCATTCATTCATTCATTCATTCACAGAGCATCTCTCTCTATAGCCCAAACTGGCTTAGACTGTGCTATGATCTCAGGCTGGCCTCAGACTTGCTGTGGTTCTTCTGCCTTGGACTTCTTTGTACCGGGATTATAGGCATGCACACACACTCACCAGTGTGCTTTTATGTCTAAAGGAAAATATCTGCCAGTGTAAACTTTGAATATTTACTAGTGTATAGAATTTTTGCATTACTTTGGTCACGGAGTGAAATAGATTTAAACAGATGTTTTCTAATATATTACTAACCTTTCGTGAGCTTTTACAAAAATATGAAGGGAAAGAAGATTTGATAGTTTGGTTTTCCTGCCTTTAATGTGTGCAATCTTAGGCCGCAAATACTTTGATTGACATTTTCACAGTTTTATGGTTAGAATCTATAAGTGAGCATACATAATCTGACATAGATAAGATTAAGACAATTATATTTTAAAATATTATCCCCAAACATGTTTATAATGAAAATAGCATGTATTATACATACTTCAATGGGCAGTCACAACCAACCACATGTTGTGATACAGCAAAAGCATTTCATATTTGACGCTTCTCCATATGCTTCCTCATAAATACAGGATGTACTCCCAGGCCCCTGTTCCCTGTGTGTACTTAACCCTAACTTTAGGTAAGCTTGTGTAGAAGAGCTTGTCTAAATTGCTAAAGTTTGCATAATATTATTAACACAATAAAAGATATGCTTCACGGGGATTAAAATGTATTTTCAACGTTCTTCACTCAATTGGTAATGGTATAAGAGTGCTATAATTTGCAGTTCTTTATAGTGCATTAATGCATAGATTTACTGCTGACTTCACTCTGAATTGGGAATATTCCTTCAATGTGGAAAAGTTGGTTTTACTTTTCTCCTCCGTTAGCTCCTCAGAGTTCACTGTACACACACGCAAAGTTGCAGAACTTTTCAGAAAATTCTGAAAGCAGGACAGGTCTTTTGATCTCTAGCCATAATCTCCTTATTGTGATTACTTGTAAGCCCCCTGTTGCATGAATTTTGTCGTAGCTGAGTTCAGTGGAGAATCAATCCACTATTTTTGGATGAAATTAGAAGCGACCACATTTTCAACAAGCATTGTAAACTGTCGGTGTGACCTTAAACTGAAATCGGCAAATACAACTTTAGTAGAATTTGAAGTCACAGCTGCTGCATTGGGACTGAGGTTTGCCTGACAACCCCTAACAGCAGCCCCTTAGCAACTGTAGAAGAAACTTACAAAAGTTCTCCAAACCCGTGTGAAATAGTAAACAAAACATATTCAGGGAAGCTGTCCACCTCAGTGCAGGCCACCACTCCAGGTGAATGGTGATCTATCCTAGGCCCCACTGCCATTGCAGAAATAGCAATTTTGAAAATCAGACTTGTGTTGAAATTAGAATACCATGCTGACAGAAAGCATGGCATACTAGGGCCTGGGGCTTTCCTAGAGAGAGGCAATTGATTGGCTTTGAAGAATGGCAAGTTTTTCCTCAATAGAAATGTCTTTGAAATTGCGCTTACGAAAGGCCAGAGCAGAGGTGGAGAGAGATGTGAGGTGCAGTCAGTGTGTCCGTCAAGGTCTTGTGGTCCTCCAGGTATGAGCAGGCATGATGTCATCCAGCACATATTGTCGGAGTGGTGCATAGCATGTCAGAGCGGATGAGGCTGGAGCACATGAATCTTGACAGGGGATGTTGGGTCATCAGGAGTTGGCAGCCATGAGGATTGTGAAAGACAGGGAGAGAAAAGTCAGACCCAGAGCCCTCCAGGAAGGCCCAAGTCAGTGGAGGAGGCATTCAGTGGAGACATTTTTCTCATGCTGCCGTCCTCCTGGTCCTGCTCTTCCCCATCTCCTTGCTCATCATGTATGCTTTGCTTTGTCTACTACTGACCCTGCTGCTGGGGCTCAGCTGCTTTCTGGAGGGTCAGACGTACTGCCATGGGCCACCATGGGCTGTCACTGCTGGTTTCTCTGAACTACACCCCCACTGAAGACACAGGAATGGCCTCTCAACTCCTCTGTTCAGTGGCTGGTGTTCTGAGGAAGGAGCTGTTAACAGTTCCCTCAGTGATCAAATGGTTGGGAGAGAAGAAGAGAGCAGGCCTGCACCTAGCCGCAGCCTCTCCATTCTTGACATGAAAATCAAACTAAATCACTCCTCTCCTTGTGGGCTTTTGGCAGTTAGTCCATTTCTGGTTGACTGGAATTTCTGGTTGCCATATTTATGGTGACTTTTCCTTACCACTTCCCTGAGTTCATCTGCCAATATTTAGTCATCAAGTGTTGAAAAGCATGTTGCTTATTTTTACTTTATGTGTCTTTGTGTTTGCGTGTGTGTGTGTGTGTGTGTGTGTGTGTGTGTGTGTATACAGTGTGCATGTCTGGTGCCTGTGGAGGTTAGAGGGGTGTGTGTATGTGTATGTACAGTGTGCATGTCTGGTGCCTGTGGAGGTTAGAGGGCTGTGTGTATGTGTATGTACAGTGTGCATGCCTGGTGCCTGTGGAGGTTAGAGGGCTGTATGTGTGTGTATGTACAGTGTGCATGCCTGGTGCCTGTGGAGGGTAGAGGGGTATGTGTATGTGTATGTACAGTGTGCATGCCTGGTGCCTGTGGAGGGTAGAGGGGTATGTGTATGTGTATGTACGGTGTGCATGCCTGGTGCCCGTGGAGGTTAGAGGGCTGTGTGTATGTGTATGTACAGTGTGCATGCCTGGTGCCTGTGGAGGGTAGAGGGCTGTGTGTATGCGTATGTACAGTGTGCATGCCTGGTGCCCGTGGAGGTTAGAGGGTTGTATGAATGTGTATGTACAGTGTGCATGCCTGGTGCCTGTGGAGGGTAGAGGGGTGTGTGTACAGTGTGCATGCCTGGTGCCTGTGGAGGTTAGAGGGCTGTATGTATGCATATGTACAGTGTGCATGCCTGGTGCCCGTGGGGGGTAGAGAATGCTGGATTCCTTGGGACGGACGCTGCAGGCAGTTGTTCGCTGCCATGGTTATGAACTGAGCCCGGATCCTGTGAAAGAGGAGCAAATGCCACTCACCACCGAGCCATCTATTTAGCCCCAGTTAGCCACCAACTTTTAAAAGATAATTTATGAGTTAATTCTAATAAAGAATTTTCTAGATGTGTACATCAAGGTTTATGTGAATAAATGTAGGTTTGTTTATTTTCGTGAGTCATGCTATTAGAGAAATCAAAGGCTGTCTTATGCTTGCTATATTTTATGGTAGACGTCCATAAGGGAAGAGGAGAACTATGTCCTGGCCCAAGCTAAGGACTATAGTGTGCAAGCCTCTTATCATATTGTTTCAGTTTTGTGGTAATGGTCGTTTGTGTATTTAAAATGATGCCTGGGAAGGTGTGGCAGTGGGTGAGGTGCTTGCTGCACAGCGATGGGTAAGGTGCTTGCTGCACAGTGAGGTGCTTGTTGCACAGTGATGGTGAGGTGGTTGCTGCACAGCGATGGTGAGGTGCTTGCTGCACAGTGATGGCTGAGGTGCTTGCTGCACAGTGATGGCTGAGGTGCTTGCTGCACAGTGATGGCTGAGGTGCTTGCTGCACAGCAATGTTCAGGTGCTGCTTGCTCCACAAGCATGAGGTTCTGAGTTTGCATCCCCAGAAACAAAAAGCTGGGCATGACAGCATGTGTGACTGTGTGACCTCAGCACTGAGGGAGAAGGGGAGATGGGTAACTCCCAGGGGCTCCTTGGCATGTCAGTATAGCCGGAAGTTTAGAAGGGGGAGGGAGGAAGAGAGAGAGGGAGGGAAGGAGGGAGGGAGGGAAGAAAACAGAGGGAAAGAGAGGGAGGGAGGGAGGGAGGGAGGGAGGGAGGGAGGGAGGGAGGGAGGGAGGGAGGAAAAGAGAGAGGGGGTGAGATTGTCTCAAAAATATGACTGAGGGATGTAGAGAAAGACAGCTAAAGTTGACCTCTGACCTCTACACACATGCTTACTTGCAAACACATGAATACACCCTCTGTGTGTGCTTGCACACACACACACACACAGCGCACACACACGCACATACACGCACACACATATGCGCACACACACGCGCACGCACACACACCCACGGTGGGGGAAAATGAATAATAACAGTAAAAAGTTGCATAGAATATTTAGTGTGTTCACAGTTATCACGCAGAGTGCTATAGCCCTTTAACTTCTCATACAACCCGAATTGAGGTGAGGTAGAATTTTTAAGGCGTTCTTGTTGGAAATTCTTTGTATTTAGTTATTGACCTGAAAACCTTGACTTCCCTTTTTCCTCTTAGACTTTTTCCTATCTTCTCAGAAAATTGAGATCAGTTTTTGCAGTTCAGAAGTTAAAGCCTGTTGCTACAATTTAGTCTTTGAAAGAGGCATTCTATACTACATTGCCTTTGGTACTTCTATGGTAAATTGAAAACTTATTGCGCAAAATACTCATGTAAAGACATTTCTTGTCATAACCATGTCAGAATAAACAATATTTGTCAATCATGTATCCATTATCATGATTGGCTGCCATTTCCTTGATATTTGAGTTAATTCTGAGAGCAATCTTGTGATGTCAGTAACAGAAAAGCCCAGAGAGTCTTAAATCTTTTGCCCAAAAAAACAACACTTTAAGGACCCAAAGAAGAATAAAATGTATTGTATTTTTCTTGTTTTCAACATTTTGATAGCTCATTGACAGTATCTCGTAATCATAATATTGGAAAAGAATAAAAAGGAAAAGCCTTCCCTGAGAGCATGTCTCTAGAAGCTCAAGCCTCTCTTTTGTATGTATATTTGACTAGAGACTGGTTTGAGTGACAGCATGGGAGATGCACGTTCTTGGCCACTGCCAGCCTTCTCTGCAGCCTTCTCATGCCGTCCCCATTCAGTTTCCCTAGCCTAGCCTTTGCTGGCATCTCCGAGGTCCAATTTAGCAGTAATGTCTCCAGTTTCCTAGTTTGTATAGACTTGGGGAAACATTTCACATGCATAGGGTAAATTTCCTCGACTTCAGAAAAACCCACGTAGGTCGTTAATTTGTGAGGTCTGTGTTTTCACAAAGATGCCCATTTCTTTCATTCTGAATAGAGAGATGAAAACTACAGGAGTCTCCCGAGGGACCCCAGTAGCTGGTCCAACCAGTTCCAGAGAGACAACGCGCGCTCCTCTCTAAGTGCCAGCCACCCAATGGTAGACCGCTGGCTGGAGAAGCAAGAACAGGTAAAGTACCGTGTCCTTGCTCTGCATCATTGTCTGACAGCCAACACTTGGCTAAATGCGCTAGATGACATTTTTTTTTTTATTGCAGTATGTGGAGAAAAATGGTAGCCTGGGTCTCTGAAAGGGAATGATTTAATCCCAGAGGTATATCTTTGATCTCACAAGTAGCATCATTTTTCTTTGTGATTGTGGTATAAAAACAGTTTGTGTCTATCCGAAGGTATTGAATTGAGAAGCCACACACCTTCCCATTTCTCCTTAAAGACTGAACATCTATTTGCCTTTCTTGAGGCTATTTGAAATACTTGATAGGCAGGATATGAGAAAAGTGGGTACCCTTCAGTCTTGAGCTTAAAGCATCTTCCTCCAGAGGCTTGAGAAATGCTGATCCACTCTCTCAATCTGGCACCAACATTACTACGCCTGGAAGAAGACACTGACACTTTCTCGTCAGCAGGATAATTAGTCACGCCTGACTCCATCTAATGGGCCGAGAACCCCACAAAGAAAATAAACAAGTCAGACTATGATTTGGCCAGAAGCAAGCCCTGTTGTTCCAGCAGGAGAGAAGGAACAGACTCTTTTTCCATTCTATCATCCCTTCCAGCTGTCCTCCTCCTCTTGCGATTTGCTTAGTTAAATGTTCTCCATGGGCCCTCTAGGTTCAATGCCTAATATACCTTCAGAAGCTTCCTCTTCTCTCTATTTTGCTGTTGGAAATACAATGAGGTGAATTGCATTCTGTGGGTCTAATAATGTAGGGTTGGGAAACAAAGTCAGACTAGTCTTCTGTTGTTGACCAAGGTTTCTGTCCCACTCGGTCCCTCAGCCGTTCCATTCCAAAGAAACACACAGATGTCTACATCAGTCATGAACTGATTGGCCTATTAGCTCAGGCTTGTTATTAACTAATTCTTACATCTTAAATTGGCCCATTATTCTTGTCTGTGTTAGCCACATGGCTTGGTACCTTTTATCAGTGAGGCATTCTCATCTTGCTTCCTCTTGGTCTAGATGAAGACTACAGACTGAGCCTTTCCTCTTCCCAGAATTCTCCTGTTCTCATTGCCCCACTTCTACTTCCTGCCTGGCTACTGGCCAATCAGGGTTTTATTAAAATACAAGTGACAAATCTTTACAAAGTACAAGACCATTGTCCCACAGCATTCTGCTTTGGCAATTTGGGGTCATGATGATAGAACTGTTGGCTGTCTTCCTGTAGAGAGATGTGATTTGAACTGAGGCAGTCTGGAAAGTTCTAGATCTTATGTCTCTGGTAATTTTGTCTTTGGTTCATTTCTAACTAAAGAGCTTGTTGCTGGTTCTCCCTCTCTCTCTCCCCCCCCTCTCTCTCTCATACACACACACACACACACACACACACACACACACACACACACACACACACAATTGTGACCACAGCAGCTTTGCCAATGATAATAAACTCCAGGCATGCACAGGACAGATGCCTGCCTTAATGCCGAGCTGGCAGGCCTGTCAGAAGGTTGAGGTCCTGTTCTTCGTGGGGGACTGATCTACATAATGGAACATAATTTCCCTCTCTGGGGACGTTGGTGGGTTTTACTTGCACAGCAGAGCAGAGGTGGTGGACTCTATCAGAGCCCTGCGTTAGGGCTCAGGCTAGCCTTGATCTCTGGGTGCAGGATCTGACTTTACAGCAATGGGCTCACCTTACTCAGAAGTCAGTCCCAGTCCTAAATGCAGCACTCAGGGGGTGGAGGAATGTCTGTCTTTCAGAGAGAGTCTCTTTCATGTTAATCTGGGAATCTCTTTCTTTTGAGCCTTCTCAGAGGAAGCAGAGGGACACAAAAGAACATGGTTTGTTGGGCTGCTCTGAGTTTTCCTGCTTTGGATATTTTTACTCTGAGAAACCAGGAAACAGAACAAGAAACTCTTAGTTTGATGTCAGAAAGTGTTTTAAGAAGTTTGAAATCTTCTCAACCATATCATTTTTCTGACTGTGCATAGAATTTTATTTTAATATTGGTAGATAATGGCTGACTTTGTTCCTGTTTCTTTATGCTTTATTGCAACTGATAAAATCTATATATGAGTTGGCACAGACCTTATAAAGTTCCTGACTGCAAGAAGTTAGGACTAGAAAGTGAGGGACAAGAAGGGGACACAAGCTAATTGGGAGCCTGCCATTTTCTTTCCTTGTCTGGAACAAGCCTGAACCCAATTAGCAGAAGTGGAGACCAGAACTACACGGCGGCTCCAGCTGCTATCTCCGGTCTGTGCTGGGAGTGACTGCCCTGACCTTTGGAGAAAAACCTATGTTTAGGGTTCTTTGCATTAAGGGGAATTTTGCCTAATTGGCAGAACGTGCTGAAGAGTAAAAACCTACTTAAATGTTTGATGAGGATAAAATCTGATTAGCTTAGTCCTTTTCCAGCCCCAAAGAAATCCTACTACCCAGTGGAATTGCCTACCTTCTCAATGCCAGGAGTTTGGGAAATGACAAAGCTGTGTTACATGCATGTGTGTGTGCGTGCATGTGCACATGCGTGTTTTACCTTGCTGTTGTAAGCTGGTAGGTGTCTTGCGTTGGCAGGCTGTGGCTCCTTTTCATACACAGTTAGCCACAGTTGCTTTTGTTAGCAAATCACCTTACCTTTCTTCCCAAGTTCTTGCTGAATTTACATCTTCACCAAATTAAAATAAAAAAAGACAAAAGAAAGTCTGATTTTACTTAGTCCTACCACTGTGTAGATGACATAAAGAAAAATAAGTTTCCAGCATATGACATGATCTTTATTTTATAATTACAAAATTAGGAAATGGCTCCCTCAGAAATCTGATTACAGCAGCTGTGGACTGGCTAGCGCGCTGACTCAGGGGTCATAATATCCAAACGTGGGAGCACTGTGGAAGCTCAGAGTGGGAACAGCCAGGGCTCTGCTGTGACCGCCATTCCTGGGAACCGAAGCTCAGTTCTGGTGCTGCCAAATGTAGAAGGAAAAAATGCAAGTCCTCAGCCACTAAGTCCTCAAATTGTACTGTTTTCTATTAAAACAAAATAGATTTATTAATATTGTTTCCCATTTGGCAAAGATTTGCAAAATTTGTGCAGAAGCAAAACATAATTGTTTTTTTTTTCCTAGCAGCACCAAGCATAGCAAGTTAAAACCATCGAGACAGTTTTAAAATTAAATTTGGTTATTATTATCGAATGCTAGATACTTTGTTATCGCAGAAATCTATCCTGTTAAAATAAGACCAGCGTTTAGGAGCGCTGTCTCCTACCCGGCTGTTGCTCTATTGCAGATTGCTTTGTCGTACGGAGCTGACGAATGAGTGCTATTATGAGTCAATTTTGAAATTATTTGTTTTAGAATGCATTGATTGGTAGTCTCCGTGTTCAGGTATCATGCATTATTTCCCATGTTTCCTACATATTTTCTGTTTTTATCACCAGAGTCCTGTGGAGAGCAGGAATGGAGAAGGGCCCTGATGGAGGGCCCTGTTCTATGCTCTGCTTAGAACACCCTGCTTTTCTGGGTGAGCCTTGCTGGTCACAGGCACGGCACTTGGTTTCTCCTGAGAAGGAAAAGGAACACTTTTACGCTTTGATGTACTTAGCAACAAAACCCACAGTGAATTCGTGACCTGTGCGTCAGTCTTGGAAGCCTGCACTTCGGGCAAGCAGGCGTGTTTTGGGACTCTACACAGCCTGCTTGCTGTGTAGGAGCTCTGGAGGTTTCACCTGTACCTGTAGAGATGGGGACTGAGACCGGTAGCTTTGGGCGTTGCGCATGAAGGTCAGGTGACATCACACGAGTTTAGTGCTGACTCGGGTCTGTGCTGCTGCACTCATGTGAGGCTGTCCCCCCCCTCTTCATTTTAGGCAAGACGAGATTATCTATCGAATAGTGAGTAACCTTTTAGAAAGGACTGTTTCATGGTAGGGCTGAGGCTAGAAGCCAGTACCTTGTGCATGCAGTGCCCAGCCCTGGTGTACCATCTGGAGTCTCATTTTCTCCTCTCATTCTGAATGTATCATTTGGGATGCTGAACTGGATCACCGCCATCATCAGTGTGCATCCTTTCAGAATTGGATTCTTGATACAGTGGCATCTTATCAGAATTAGAATACAATTTAATCTTCTGAAATCATTTTTTTTCCCTGAAGAATATAATCTGACATAAGAATTAATTTAGTATTAGTCCCTGTGCCTTCTTTTATATCTCCTTTTGTTTTGGGTTTCTTTATGTAGTTGTGATGGGATTAAATGAAGGGTTCCATTTGTGGATACTAGAATCCTACATGTCTTCTCGTTACTTCTGCTCAGCCCCTTGCTAAGCATATGGGCCTCTTTGTGATCTGATGGAGTAGGGAGGCACCTGTCACTCAGTCACTTCTGGAGCTGAGCTGTGCCCTTCAGGGGCTACTTGTCAGGGCTATTTTCTTTTTTTTTTTTAAATTTATTTCAATTTGTGTTTTCTTTATTGATTCTATTTCCACTTTCAGATCTTGAACTGTTTTTTCATTTCCTTCCACTGTTTGTGTCTTTATAGGTTTCCTTAAGGGATTTATTCATTTCTTCTTTAATGACCTCTATCATATTTGTAAAGGCCATTTCAAGATTTTTTTGTTTGTTTGTTTCAGCTATGTTGCAATACTCAGGGCCTACAGTGGTAGGGTTGCTTGACTCTCTAGTGACAACATATTGTCCTGGTTGTTATTAACTGTGTTTTTACACTAATGTCTACAGGGCTGTTTTACTATCTGTCTGTCTGTCTGTCTGTCTGTCTGTCTGTCTGTCTGTCTGTCTGTCTGTCTTTATCATCTTTCTGTCATCTATCTATCTTATCTATTTCTATCATGTCTTTCATCTATCTATCTATCTATCTATCTATCTATCTATCTATCTATCTATCTATCTATCTATCATCTCTCACCTCCCTATCACTGTCTGTCTGATCTTCCTGCCTTCATTGCCTTATGGAATTAGAGGTATGTAACACCACATAGTGTGGGGACAGAACTCAAGCCTTCATGCTTACTAGGCAAAAACTTACTAAAGGATCCCCATCCCCCAGCCTCTGTTTTGTCCTTTTCACTGGCCCTGATTATTGCTTTCTGCTTCTTCTTTATTTGATGGAGCTGGAAGCCTGGAGGGAGCCCAGAGGTGAGTCAGAAATTCTGAGCTAAAGGGTAAGTCAGGTGGTGTGTGGCGTACGCCCATGGAACCTTGGTGTTCTCTGCTTTTCTGGCCCACGAATGCCCCGCTCCAGTCAGGTTGTGGGCCTCACACATTGGATAAAGATGTATCTATCATTTTGTAAGTCTTTGTCTTCCAGGTGGCTTTTCCTGTGCTCACCACAGTCAGCCTTAAAGCCCTGTGTTAAGCTTTGTGTTCAGATGAGGACAGATGAGTCTCCATGCTGTACAGTGCACTGTTCCCACTGTCTTCAACATTTGCTGTTCACTTCTACATTTTAGGAGGGTGGAGCTTCCATTCTTTTGAGAAATACTACTTAAGACATTTCTGTCTTACAGTATGTTCTTTTTGGTACCTCTTCTTTATTGCAGGGAGGGAGGGCGTGCGAGGGAGGAGGGAGGGAGGGAGGGCGTGAGGCGGCACGAATGAAGACATCTACTCAGACTCCTCCTAAGCCGTCCGCCCGCGTCCTATACTCATACTACCCATTCCGCCTCCTCCTCCTCCTCCTCTTCTTCTTCCCCTCTTTCTTCTTTCTTCTTCCTTTTCAAGACAGGGTTTCTCTGTTTAACAACCTTAGCCGTCCTGAAACCTTCTCTGTAGACCAAGGTGGCCTCGAACTCAGAGACCCGCCTGCATCTGCTTCCTGAGTGGTGGGATTAAAGGTGTGTGCCACCACCACCTGGCTTAATACCTATTTCTGATAGCCTGCATGGAGAATATGAATCATTCACAGGACATTTTTTAATAAGTGGTTTTGTGATCTGGGCGAGGGACACTTTTGTTTGTTGTTATTGTTTTGTTTGTTTGTTTGTTTGTTTGGTTTGGTTCCTGTGTAGGCTTTTCCTACCACCATCAACTTTGTCTTGGGACAGTCCTGAAAAATGTCCTCTTAACCTCTTAAAATGTTTTGGTTTTTTTTTTTGCCAGCTGTGTGCCCTGGTATTTCTTGAATGGTTCTGTGCTGGTGGGGGACTTTTTCCCCCTTTCCCTTCTCTGATGTTTGGTTCTGCTTCTTAAGAATTCTCCACAGTGGTCTCTCCAGCCCAAGCTGAGTCAGACCTTTAAGCAGCTGAGCAAATCATGTAGGAATTAAAGCACTGAAAGCAACTTGATTATTTCTACAACATTCACCTGAAGGGATCAGTGGGCTGGGACTTTAGTTTCTTTTCATGTGCCAGTAATTTTTCTGTTCCCCTGTGCCAAGTACAGGCTACTTTGTTCCTGTTTTAATGAGTCAGTCTTTACAAGGTTAGGGATGGCCAAGTCCCCCCACTCTCATTCTCTTCAAGAGTTGCAGTTTCCAAGTTTGCAAAAGGAAACTGTAATGTCTGAGTTTGGTGGTATTTGTTAACCCTCTTGGCATCCCTCTGGTAAACATGTGTTTGCTTGTCTTTGCTGATCCCTTCAGTTCTTAGAAGAAATTCATTAATGTGCCCTTCTGTGTTTTAACTTCTACTTAAAGGCTAGAAGTATGGCATGGGGCACCCACATTCCCTCTCAGCTGTCTTGATTTACCTGTGGGTGCTCACACTGCCCCTGTTCCCCTAAAGACATTCATTGCCTTTGGCATGCCAAGGTCTGCACTTCTCTCCCGTGTGCCCTGGTCAGTCAGCCTGGCTCCTCTCCGGGCTCTCCTTTAGCAGGTGTCTGTTTAGCTGCCTAGAGCCTCACCTAAGCTTTCCTCAGACTAGGCTGTGACCCTCCCCAGTTCACACGCTTGGGTCCTCCTTGTCATGGAAAGGGCCCCTTGACAGACCTTCCCTGTACAGCATGAATGACATCCATGTTTCTGCTCACCTCCCTTTCCTTGGTCACATTACTGAAGTGAACTTGCCTTGGCTTCTCTCATTGTCCGAGTAGAAACAGCCCAGGCACTGCTTCTCATATCTGCAGCATTTACAAGAAGCCTTTATGTAAGTTTCAACAAATTGAGGGGGAAAGTTCATCATGTAGTTCCATGCTTTCCCAGTCCTGTGTATTACGGTGGTTTTGTTGAGTGTGTTATATCAATGATTTTATAATGCCATGGGAATGATAACTGAACACCGTAGCTTTTCTGTCCTTTATTTCTCAGGCATGGTTTCATGCAGCCCAAGAATCTCAGTTTTGGATTTCTGTTGCTGTGATAAAACACAAAGCAGCTTGGGAAGAGAAGGGTTTATTTGGCTTCCAGGTCCATCTGATACAGGATTCCCCTCTGTATCCTGTAAATATGTTTTATTACGATTGGTTAATGAAGAAAGCTTTTTCTGCCAATGCCTTAACAGAGCAAAGTCAGGAAGAAAATCCGAACAGAGCTATATAGACAGAGTAGGCAGCCTTGTAGGAGGCAAACACCATGTAGCTGCCTAAGAAGCAAGAGATAACAAGCCACGAGCATCATGGTAAAATATCAAATAATAGAAATGGGTTAATTTAGGATATAAGAATTAGTTAATAAGAAGCCCGAGCTAATAGGCCAAACAGTATTGTAGTTGACATAGTTTTGGTGTGATTATTCCCGTTTGAGTGGCCAGGAAACAAAGAAGCAGTCTTCACCTATATCTATCATCAGGGGAGAAGTTAAGGCAGGAATCTGGAGGCAGGAACCAAAACAGAGACCATGGAGGAATGTCTGCTGCTTCCTGGCCTGCTCAGCCTGCTTCTTGTATCACCCAGAACCACCTGCCTGGGGATGGCACTGCCCCCACAGATTTGCACATAGGCAAACTGAAGGGGACATTTTCTCCATTGAGGCTTCTCAGTTCCCAATAGTTCTAACATATTACGCTGACAGAATTCTAACCTGGATACTAGGCTAGCTGCAGACTCAGCATGTGGCCTGGAGGAATTTGAACTTATGATCCCACTGTCCGTCTCTCCTGAGTAGTGGGTTCCTAGGTATATCTCACCATCTCCAGTTCTTGTGGCTCCAGGATAGAACCCAAGACACCCATGCATACCAGGCTACATTTCTAGCTCCCAGTGTTTCAGCTCATTGGTGAATCTAGAAAAAAAAAAAACTGCTGAATATCAGAACATACATTTTATTAGTCAAAGTTCTCTAGAGAAACAGAACTGATAGAATGAATTGCTATATACTATCTGTCATCATCTATCTCTCTATCTGTTACCTGTTATCTATCTATCCAATTATCATTATGTATCTATCAATCATCTATCTGTCTGTCTGTCTGTCTGTCTGTCTGTCTATCTATCATCTATCTATCTATCTATCTATCTATCTATCTATCTATCTATCTATCATCTATCTATCTATCATCTACCTACCTACCTATCTATCTATCATCTATCTATCTATCTATCTATCTATCTATCTATCTATCTATCAATCATCTATCTATCTATCTATCTATCTATCTATCTATCTATCATCTATCTATCTATCATCTACCTACCTACCTATCTATCTATCATCTATCTATCTATCTATCATCTATCTATCTATCTATCTATCATCTATCTATCTGTCATCTATCTATCATCTATCTATCTATCCTTCTATCTATCATCTATCTATCTATCATCTATCTATCTATCTATCTATCATCTATCTATCTGTCATCTATCTATCATCTATCTATCTATCCTTCTATCTATCATCTATCTATCTATCATCTATCTATCTATCTATCTATCTATCTATCTATCTATCTATCTATCTATCTATCTTAGCATGACTTACAGGTTATGCTCCTACTGTTCCAACAATGACTGTCTCCTGATGGAAAGTCCAAGTGTACAGTAATTGTTCAGTTCCAGAGGCTAGATGTATCCATTGGTCTTCAGTATACAAAGAAATCCTAGAGAAGTAGGCTCTAATGCCAGTGAAGGAATGGAATTTTCCAGCGATATTGAGGGCAAGCAGGCAAAAGAAGAAGTGCACTCTTTGCACTCTTCCCTCGTGTCCTTCATATAGGCTGCTGCTGGATGGTGTGGCTCAGATTTAAGGTGGGTCTTCCCACCTCAAGTGTTCTGGATTTCAGGTGAGTTTTCCCACCTTGAACGATACAATCTAGAATAACCCCTCAGGGGTATACCCAACATCTTGGGTTTTAGTTAATTCCGGTGTATCAAGTTGACAACTAAGAACAACCATCACAACGTATATGTTTTATTCAAGAGTTGTGCCTTTACACCGTTGGTACTTCCTGATAGCAATGCGTGTCATACAGCATCTGCCTGTGACAGAGAAGACTGGAAACATGTTACAGACAGATGCGAAGGTTGAAGGGAGAAGGGAGCCTGTCTAGGCAAAGCCATGTTCTCGCTGGGAAAATGGCTCGATGGAGGGCACTGCCTTGCCTATCTCATGTTGGCCCGGTTACTTCCGTGGGGACCGCCTCCTAATTGAACTCGGATGTGAGTGCTAAGCAACGTGCACCATCGGCTGCTCCTGCTGGTCTCTGTGTGCCCTAATGAGGTCTGCTGATTGACTGACCGGTCCTGGTTAATCCTGGGGGAGCCCCTAGTCCTGTCTGAGCCCCGCTGAGCCCCTGTGACCCAGTTAAGTGAGGTTCTTAGAGGACACAAGAAAACAACAAGTCCAAAAATGCTGTTATGAGCTGCGGCACCTGTCAATTCTATTAGCGTTAAAATTTTACTTAAAGAGTAAAATGTTTATTTATCAAAGAAATACTAAATTATTCTTAATGTTCATCACTAATGTGACACGGATTTTCTGCTTAATTTGCAAACAGTATTTGAACAAAATATTTGATCATGTTGGATAATTTATAAACATCAGAGTTGGATTTAAAAGTTAATACTCTGTATACTGAAAACATTGTAAATTTTGTCTGGGAGCTTTTTCTTTTAGAGTCCAGGGGTTTCTTCATTCTCATTAGACTGAATGCAATGCTCTATCCATCTATGGCTGCAAGCTAGCAAAATTTATCTTTAGAGGTGTTTTCTTTCCCTCTTACTGTAGGGACAGTATATTTTTATGTCAGTATATATAAATTACAGATGTTATAAATTCTGGCATGTCATTAATATGTTACACATAGGATTTAGTCTCTTGAGATTCTTTTCTCTATTCAATCTCCCAAGAAACACTTCTCATATGTATGGATATTTGATATGAAAACCGTTTTGGAATTTTGAAATTCCCTTCTTTTCATTTTAAAGATTCAATTGTTTTTATTTGTGCGCATGTCTGCCTGTGAGTCTGCCACGTGGTGCAGGCGCATGCAGAGGTCAGAAGAGGGCCTTAGCGTGTCACCGGGCGCTGGAGTTACATGTGGTTGTGAGCAGCGAGCATGGTTAACCACGGAGCCATTTCTCCAGACCCTGGAATTATTTTCTAAATTTTAAAAACATTTATTTAATTTTATTTAGTGTTTTTGGATGTCTTCCTTATATTAAATTTGTGCATCGTGTTCATGCAGTGCCCAAGGAGGCCAGCAGAGGGCATCAGAACCCCTGGAACTAGAGTTACAGTTGGGTGTTAGCTGTCATGTGAGTCTGAGAACTGAAACCAGGTCACCTGAAAGAGCAGCCAGTGCTCTTAACTTCTGAGACACCTTTCCTCCCTTGGAATTATTTTCTAATAGAAAAGAAATGCTCACTGTCCGTTATGACGTTCTACCAAAGTGTCTTTGTTAATTGAATTGATTCTGATATGAAAATGATCCCATACCAGTTTTAAGGGAGTATTATTATTATTATTATTATTATTGTTATTGTTGTTGTTGTTGTTGTTTCTATTTTGTTTCTTGTTGTCCTGAGTATCCATTACACATGTCGGTCAGGTTTGAGGTCTTCCCTTTTTCTCTGTAACATAGTACAGCATACTGGACAGAACAGGATTAGTATGGACACCATTTACGATTATCGTTGTTTGCAATAAGATTACATGTATCACAGGTTGACTTCAAACTCAGTATGTAGCTGAAGATGATGAACTTCTAAAATCTCAACAGAACCTATATGGTTTTGTTATTAATCCTCTTTTGGTGTCTGCGTGTGTATGTATGTATGTATGTATGTATGTGTTTGTGTATGTACATGTATATGGAAATCAGAGGTTGATGTGTATCTTCCATGACTGCCCCCTGCTTTATTTTACTGAGGTTCTCACTCAACCCAGAGCTTTGGGTTTGCGTAGTATCGCTACAGTTTGCCCAGTCATGGACCCCCTGTGCCTCCTGAGTTCTGGGGTTGCAGGTGGATCACCAGGACAACCTGGCTTTCCTGTGGGTTGCAGAGATCTCTGCTGGAGTCCTAGTATACTTGTAGAACACGCACTTTACCCACCGAACATCTCCCCAGCTCCGGTGTCTCTCTGTCACTTTAATTATTTTTAAGAAGGCTCTGCCATAGCTCTGGGTGACTTCCCGGTAGATGCAGCTTCTCTTGATCCTCCTGTTTCACCTCTTGAGAGTCTCTTAAAGATGGATGTGGGTCTTTCGCAGATAATGAGTTCCTAGTTTGAAAGTTGGACATTGCTCACAGGTATGAGAATGTTTGCATGTCTGTCTCTCAAGCAGCCTCTCCTGCTTTCCCACCTGCCGCCAGGGTTAAGAGTTCCTGTGTTCATTCAAATGCTACCCTGCTTACATGCGCAAATAGAAGGCAGCTTTTATTGTTGTTGTTTTTGAAACAGGGTCCTAGAAGGTAGCTGTGGCTGGTCTTGAATTCATAGATATTTGCTTTTGTCTGCTTCTCAAGTGCTTACTTTGAATGTTCAATACTGTTTTTGCTGGAAAACTGTAATTGCTGGAAATGTGCATAAATCAAATTAAAGTTTTTGTGGGAGATTTTCACATTTGGCTTTCCCTTTCTTTTTTTTTTTTTAAATTTATTTTTTTACACACCCATCCAGTACCATTTCCTCCCCTCCAACCCCTCCCCACTCCTCAGAAACTCCATGACACAAGACTTGGAGGCAGAGCCGAGGCCCTTCCTATATTTAGGCTGAGCAAGGTATTCCTTCAAGAAGAGGGAGCTCACTGACTCTGAACTGATAGCACGGAACCAAATTAGGCCCTCTGAGTGTGGGTGACAGTGTGTGACTTGGCCAGTCTATGGGGCCACTGGCAGTGGGACCAGGATTTATCCCTAGTGCTTGAACTGGGTTTTTGGAGCCCAACCTTTTTTCATTCTTAAATCTCAGGCATTTGACCTTACCCCCTCTTTTAAGCTGAAATGTCCCTAACAGCTCCCCCACTGCTGTCTGTTTCCATGTTTAAATCATACATGATTAACTGTTTTTTCTACTTTTGACTGGAATTATTCTGTTTTCTCCTCACCTCCATTCCTGCCTGCTATTAGACGTCAGTTGTTTTTGGTGTAATTTGCTAAAGAATATCTATTTTTTTTTTCTGGAGACAGAAAGGGGGTGGGGCTTTTTAAAGGTCAATAGCTCCTTAAGGGCCACTTTCTGAGGGATGAGGACATGCTATGACTTGAACCCAGGGCCTCACCAGTCCGGAGGACACAGCCTGCAGCTGAGCAACACCTCGACCCCTTAGAGGAGTTTAAATTATAAATTAGGCCATCGGTATTACTTTACGTACATACATTCTATGTGAACAAATTAAAACGTTTTCAATCCTCTTGTTATATCTGTCATAGGGGAAGGTGCTGTTTTAATCTATTTCGGTGTTAGCAGCTCTTTTTGGAGTCCCTTGATCCTGCATTATTTAGTCACATGGAAAGCGTGCATTTGAAAGAAACTTTATGGACTGGTGCAGTCTTTTTTGCCAACCTTGCACGCTGTGTTGTCTTGATACAGACATTCATTGAAAAGGGCTTCTCTTGAAGAGGAAGATGGAAGCTCTTTAGACTTTAGAATGTTGATGCAAAGATAGTAGAGTTGGTAATGGATCTCTCTCTCTCTCTCTCTCTCTCTCTCTCCTCTCTCTCTCTCTCTCTCTCTCTCTCTCTCTGTGGGTGTGTGTGTGTGTGTGTGTGTGTGTGTTTTCCCAACTTCCGTGAGATCCAGACACACACTGCCTTCTCTTGTCTTTCCATCACTTGCTGGAGAAGTCCTGGGCTATAGCAATCCTCTGTCTGGAAGTGACCAACACCCTAGAAAAAGGATCAGGATGTTGAGGCTATCCTGAGCTACAGGGGGAGACTCCTCATACAAACTAACAGTTAGCTGTTGCTAGGTAGCATCTGTTTGGAGCTGGCACTCTGCTTTTGGAGTTCCGTTCTACTTGGCACTGGTTCTTGGTTCTGGTTTTGGCACTGGTGTTCTGGTTGTTGTTGGCACTGGGATGTTCTGGAATCTTCTGGGTTGGGATCCTCCACTTCGTCACTCTGCACGGGTCCAGACCCTTCCCTGTCCTTGCATCCTCTGACAGTTAGCAAACCGGCTGGTTCTTCCCCTTTCCTTTCTCATTGGTGACATGGCCCAGAACAAATGTCTCCACCATCTCCTTTCCCAAGCCTGGCACTAGAAGTGACCCGCTCCTTTTCTGTCACACCCGTAGGTGACTTTGATAAAGGCAGGTCCCCATGTCTTCCTCTGGGTGTTTTTATTAGTTTGTCTGGCTCTTGAGGGAAGAACTGGGTCTCTTTCCAGTACACCGACATGTCAGCCCAACCGTGATTTTATTAAGTACATTTGTTATTGTTGAAGAATGTCTGCTTATAATATGTATATCTAAAAGTATCCATCCCTTTAAATGTTTTGTAGCAAGCATTTTGATAAAAAATATATTCCAAAGATAACATGTATTTTCTTACTTTAAATATGTAACTTTATAAGAATCTCTTTTAGCTTAAATTATAGACAGTTTGATGGGAGAGAGGAATGTTAGTTTGATTCTATCAGTAAGAATCTTAGGGTTTTGGATGTATTTGTATTTTAAGTCCCTAAAGGGACTAATTTTCCTGAGAACTTTGTATGTTAATCATAAACAGACCCAGTTCAGGAATACTTAAAACCCTTTGGCTGGGACTTTGGTATTAATGTCCTGAACTTTGAGAAAGAGAAACATATTTTTGTGTCTTGGCCAAGAATAACAGGTCTCAATTCAAATAAAAATATTGTATTTGTTATTTCCAAGAGGTTTTTACCCCCGCTGGGTAATGTGTTAAACTCTTTTTGGTAATTGAATTGTCTAATAGCGGAGTAACACTGACAGTCAATATATTTTCATTTTGTTTTAATATAGTTACTTTTTTAATTGAGAAGTCCTTGCTTTTAACTTAAGAATGGTGTTAGATAATACTTTACTGTTAACACATTCATTTTGTTATATGTTTAGAATGGTAACATGTGCAGTGTATTAAGACAAACCTGTTTTGTTCTGATGTGCTTTTGTGTCCTTTGAGGGACTTGCTTTATGGTTCATGTGTGGTCACTCAATGAGCAAAACTCAACAGCAGTCTCTGTCTGCACACAACCCTTTTCAAAGACTCAAAGACGCACATACAAATGACGTGTTACCATGGGATGTTATTCAAGAGCAAAGTACAGGAACAGGTACACTGCACAGGAGCATGTGGCTTAGCGGGAAGTGTGTTCAAGAGACCCGTTACTTCTTGGGCTTCCTTTAAAAGGCCAGGAAGAAGAAGAGCTGGTTGCTAGGGCACAGTGTGGGTGGTTTCTTGTTTTAATTGACAGTCTGGAACTGTGTAAGCCTTTGTAACTGTGCATGTCCTTTCCCGTGATTCATCTGATTTGTCTAGTAAGGCCCCTGGCATAAGATACTAAGTTAGAGCATTTCCTCTAAAACTTCAGCGGACACTGTTTCCCTTCCTGGTGTGCATAAAAAAAATCAGTCCAGACTAGAACAGTGCAGTGTTTCTAGTTGCAGCATAAGTTCTAGATGTGTCTGGCCACAAAGGGTAGTTACCAGAGGTTGCTATGACATTATTAGGAGCTGCTTGGGTAGAGCGAGGGTTACTTTGTTTAGAGAGGCTGAAGAGTAGGTGAAGGGATCTTAGGTTGCTAAGCTATCCCTACAAACTACCTGCCTTAGACTAGCAAGTTGACTTTTGGGCATCCCTTTAGTCCTTCTGATGGTTCATTCCTGGGCTTGTTCCAATATCTGGCAGAAATCCCCTCTGCTCTGCCTCCAGGAGTTCAGCCCTGCCTGTGTTTGGGTTCTCTTGATTAGCTTGTCTCCTTCCATTCCTTCAGCCTCGTGAGAACCCACAATTACTAGGAAGCCATTTAGATTGAACACAGATGAAGGTAAGCCATCCTCCCCAGCTGATGGATGGAGGTGGTGATCAGCAAGAAGAGTGATGCTTGCCCAAAGCTGTTCTCCATGTCCTGGCTTTCTGTAGAACCACTCACCATAGGCCAGCCTCTGTGTGCAGTTACTCCCTTCCATGGGGAGCCAGGAGCACCTTCTTTAAGGTTCTGTGCTTCTGATAGTGACGGCACGTTACAGTCTAGGGTGCATCCTCTTCTATATCTCGTGTCCTATCAAAGAACCAAGAACCCAGCTCTCACACATGCAGAATACATAGCAATATGGATCACACAGTAAAAAGCCTACAACAGAAGTTTTGCCGTCAGAATAGATTGCTGAGTATAATTGCTTCTTATTCCATCCAACATGAACTCAAAGGTCCAAATGGAATGGCAAGGAGTTTCTAGGATTGGGATACTGGGAGAGGATAGCAATGCACATAGCACTAAGCTTTAACGAGACCACCACAGTAATTAAAATAATTAGCATTTATTAAATACTTTTGTCACAATCCTTATAAGGAAAATCCATAACTTTTAAAAAAAACAAACAACTACACAAGAAATTAGTCAATGCCACCAAAGTCGTCCGGCTAGGAGACATAATCTCAGCAATGAAGCAGGTACAGTCATGGCAGCTCAGAGAAGTCAGGCCAGCACTCCCCCTAGAGGAGAGGAATGCAAGCAGCTGGCTAGTAGTGACCAGGAGGTTGCATACAGAGGCGGCATTGGCCACCACGGGAGGTGGGGGGGAGAGGAAATGCCATTTTGAGAAGAAAAGATCATTCGCTGAAATACTCTTTCCCAGAAAGTTTCAGGACATTAATTTTCATGAAGGGCTTTTTTTTTTTTTTTTTTTTTTTTTTTTTTTTTTTTTTTTTATCACAGATTCTTTGAAACTTGAGGTCACCTAGCTTCTTGAGATTCTAGTCAGGAAAGGAGGATGCTGGGACCCAACAATCCAACCCCCTCCCCCCAGCAAAGGGCTGTTTTAGAGCAGGATCTGGTGCATGTGGCTGGTGACAAGCTTCGGTGCTAAAGGCACAGCGTTGGATCACAAGGCCCTGTGAGAGCTGGAAAGCAGGCAGATTGAGTTGAATCTTAAGAGCAGTTTCTTCACTCGTAATCTTCTGTGAGGCGGTGCGAGAGGCGGCTTTGAAGATTAATCAACTAAGAGTATGTGGAAATGACTTTTTACAGGAGCAGATGGGGGAGTGAGACATTTCCATCAGCGCGGTGAGAAGAAATAAGGCTAAAAGAGGAGCAGGTGCTATGGAAGTGCAAAGATGTGCACACACGTAAGAGCAAAACTGCAGTGTTGGTGACAAAGTAAACACACAGGAGAAATAAAATCAATTAGAACCACAGAACACATGGGGAAATTAAAAGAAATAAGAGAAGTATGGCAATCGGAATTCCATGCTGAGCAAACACTGAGAAGTGTCGACTCCTAACTTCCCAGGTGAGGAAGTCACTCCACATAGAGGCTGGCGTGTGTTGAGCGGCTTCACAGAAACTGGGTCATAGAAAACAGCTGACACCAACCGTCAGCACCAACAGGGACAGCGGCTGCTCTGAAAGTTGGTTCCTTCATCATTTAAATTAGACTTGAGACAGAAATGTATTATTATTAATTATTATTATTATTTTATTATTATTATTATTATTTAGAAACCAGGCATGGCTCTAGGATAACTTTAACTTTGAACCTTTCAGTTCTCACTTCCAGGGCATTCAGACTGCACAGGGTCACCCAGTAGTACTGATAATTGATCTCACTGCTTTGTACTCCAAATTTCCAGGCTGGCCTGAGCTATATATGAGATTCTGTCTTAATAAAAACAAGTGAACCTTTACCCCACAAACTGCTTTAATTCCAAAAACTTTCATTTACAAGTGAAAAGACAGAAAGCTCGTTTACATAGGAGTTTAAATCAAATACTCAAAGTCCTGATGAAACCCTTCACTGAATGGAAGAAGACTTCTGTATCCACCAAAATATTCTCCGCTGGGACAGGGATCTAGGAAATGATGATAAAGCCCGTAATTTTTGAAACTCAAACAATTCTTGCGGTGCAGTGGAGCTAGAACTGTCTGTAGTGTGTTATAAATTGAAGGGAGCCCCACAGAAACTAAACGGCTTTGTGCAACCATGTTCTCTAGATACCAAATCAAAGCAAGCTTGGGAAACTTGGAGGACTTTGATAGAAGTGTAGAATGGTGGAGAGAAGCAGTAAAGAGCCCGGCTGGAGGCTGCGGAGCAGGAAGAGGAGAGGCAGACTTCCTTACAACCCAGAAGACAGGCACTCACGCTGTCTCGAGAAGTCACAGTCCCTGGCTCCAGAAACAGAGGCATCATTAGGCATTTTAAGCAGAAAATTCATTTCACTTTTTTTGAAGCCCAAAGTAGTTTGAGTGTAGAGTCTGTCACTGCTCCTAGGAGAACTGGGTTTCAGTCCCAGGATGCTGCTGCTAGGGTAAGCACTTCAAAAGAAGGGTGAGCCCGGATGACAGATGGGGCAGCCACAGCTGGAGGCTGTGCACGTATACAAATAAATATGAACCTGCCTGCCCTGGAAGAGAGGCAGCCAGAGGCCAACCTGTCCTCAGCACTCAACCTGCTGCCTCTGATTCCCAAACAGGTGAAAATACTCTAAGTAAATATACTCGGTTTGCTGTTTTGTTTTCATTCAATTAAATATTCCTTTCCCTCTGATATGGGTAATTAATACCAAGAAAACAATTCTGTTTGGTCTCACACTCCTCACGTGGGTATCGGAGGGCTGGAACCCTTATTCCTTTGATGGAGGATTTTATAGGCAGACAGAGTTGCCAAACCCTGGGATAAGCAAGTGATACTCATTTTCACCTGGCTACCCTGAAGAGAGATGACCCAGAAGGGACCGAGTCAAGGCACACAAGCATTAGAATAGGCAGGACTTTTGTTGTAAATATTCTAGGGTCCCGCGAAGTTCCGGGATGATGAAGGGCTGTGGAGACGGTAGCGTTTAGCCTGCCTCCAGACTGTGAAGTGTACATATTTGACATCAGGAGACAGGTTGGTGAAAGACAGGACTGGAATCCACTTGGTGCTAAGTGAGTATTCCTTTCACCAGTGAGTGTGTTGAAAGGGAATTTGAGAACAGACAAACAAAAGGGCAAAGAGCAAGCAATCAAGGCAGATGAGAAGCCATGCCCCAGTGCAGGCCTGGTGCACGTGTGTGAAGAGAAGTAGCTGTTGGTCCAAGTGGGTGAACGCCCTTGCCATCAAGCAGCTGTGAGTTTCCAAGGAGACACCGAAAACGGCTCCCAGCAATTCCAGTGGGTCTGGAGGTGATGCTTAGGGTTCCGGAGGGCTGGGGAGAACTCGTGGATTCTGAAACTTGGACTGCTAAGAAATAGAGGGTGGTGATTTGTTTCGTTCTTAATGGTAGAAAAGTGGTCGCCCCAATGCTCACTCGATAGGGCTGTTCGTTCAAATTTTAAATTTAGAACATTGATTACTCACAATAATAGGTCAAATTTCATCATGTTTTATATTTGATTAGTTCCTTCTGGACTCTTTCAAAGCCCCTGCTGTTTTCTCCTGACCTAAGTGGTTTCATGTTACTAGGATCCATCTCGTCTGTTTCTTCCAACAGATTATTGTGCCTATAAGGAAATCACATTGGTCTTGATTTTTCTCCTGAGGGACCCTAACACTGCAGTCTGCTCAGGCTAAGAAACTCTGGATGTTTGTTTGCTACAACATGGGGTTCGTTGCCCTGTGTGGTGACTGACAGATGTTTGTCAATCTGCGTCTTCCCCTGTCGCTTTTTTTATCTGTGGCTAGGTAGAACATTAATCTGTGTACTGACCCCTGGCTGGGCCCTCGTGGGGCTTCCAGAACCTTGAGGGCAAGCTCTTTCTCCCACATGCTGACTCTCTTTGATTATGTGTTCGTCCAGCAGTGGGCTTGCCAGACCATCATCCCTGGCTTTTATAATTTTTTCAACCTCCTTTTCTGAGTAGATCTCTGGGTTCTCAGGGGTGAGGTTTGATGACTATACCCCATTGAGAGTTGAGTGAGCTGAGGTCTCTCTCTGCACATTGTCCATCCATGGTTTTTGGTATTAGTTCCTTCCTATACTAAAGAAAAGTTTCTCTGATGAGGGTGGAGTGATCTATAAGCATAGCAATATGTCACTGGGAGTTGTTTTATTGCTATGTTCCTTTATCAAAATAAGAGTTGTAGGTTTTCCTCTAGGGCCCATGACCATCCTGTCTACTCTCATGTTGTTGACCTAATTAATAACATTGGGCATGGATTATCTCATGGAGTTGGCCTTCAAGCCAAGCAAGATGTGGTTGGTTTCCACCCTAACATTTATGTCGCTACTGCACCAATACATCTTGCAGTCAGGTTCCAATGTAGGTTACAGGGTCCATCGCTGGGTGAGATTGATATTAGTCTGCTAAATGAATTGAAGCTTTTCTGAAAGTGGATTTGACTCTGTGTCTCTGGATTTTCAATTCTAAGTCTAGAAAATTTTTTAGTCATAAACCTCTGCCCACCTCTCAGATTCTTTCCTATAAAGAAGCAATTTTTCAAATGATAGGAAATAGAGCCAAAATTATAGATTCCCAGAGAGGAGCAGAAATGTCCGAGGATGCTCAGCATGCTGGAAGCT
The DNA here is from genome assembly GCF_903992535.2 of Arvicola amphibius. Classification (NCBI taxonomy): domain Eukaryota; kingdom Metazoa; phylum Chordata; class Mammalia; order Rodentia; family Cricetidae; genus Arvicola; species Arvicola amphibius. The sequence continues at coordinate 53,048,945 of NC_052061.1, forward strand.
GCTAGTGCATCTGCCTCCAAGGACTTCCAGGGACAAAAGGGTAAGGTTCTGGGGTTGGAAGAAAAAGAGTATTTGATATTGTAGAGATTTCTCAAATTACTGTAAACAAGGCCGCTCAGACCCTTGCACAGCTCATCTGTGTGACAGAGTGGGGCTGACTGCACAGGAAGCTGTGCAGCTGGGGAAGAAGCTGACCATCTTCTGGGGTACAGTTAGTTAATTACCCTGGGCTTCCTCTTTGTACTCAGGACATGGCTGCATGTGTCCACGCTAGGAGGGGCATCCATATCCTGACCCCCTTTTAAAAAATAATCATGTCGTCTTGCATTCTAAGTGTTTTTCACTTGTCAAGTTTATTTTTCTATCTGATAGAAGCACCACAGGACAATCTTTTCCTGTTGCTCACAGCCCAGCTCACCTAGTCTGTTAATCTGGCAAAAGATCAAAAATCCACACCCAGAGTAAAGCAATTCTGGTCATTGCTTGTGACCAGAATGCTTATGTCAAAGCTTTTAAATGATATCTGCTGTAATTTGTCTTTCTTAATTGCCCTGTATATTTTATCTAATCATTTTTTATTAAAAATTGCAGTGAGGTTCTTTTATGAAGAACTCTCTTCTGGGATATACCAATAAGAAAAAATTATATATGATATGAGCTAAAGATGTTTGGTCCAGGTAGGGATTGTAAATTTGGACTTAATTGTACCCCCAGGGATAGCCCGAGGAAACTGAAAGCAACAACATAATTGGACCAATTGTGTAATCAAAAGCAAATGATATGGCTACGAAATAATAAAGTGATTTCCCAGCCTCAAGACTTTTCTGATGTAAGAAAGTTTAGGGATAGACGATTGTGGTGAATTGGACCTTCTGGACGTGTCTTCTTGTACAGTGTTGACACCCATACCCCCAGTTCTTAGTTTGGAAATCCCTCCTTGGGAGCAGACACTATGGGAGCTTCAGTTGAGGGAAGGTGTCAGGGGCCAACTGTAGGTCTTAGCTAGAGGTGGAAAATATTATTAAATACAGACAGGAAGTTATTTTTGCTTTTATTTTATGTTTTTTGCTCCCAGGGATGGAGCTCAAGGCTAAGAGCAGGCCTAGGGTGGTGCCTAATCACTGAAATACAGCCACAGCTCAATTGTTTTAAAAAGTGTGACCCTTTAATGCCAACTCTTTCTTTTTATAAAGAATGAAAATATCATAAATTGGTGCAATCTTTATTACACCTAAAGAGGTAATATCACAAATTCACTAAGACTCATAAAAATGTAAATTCAATATAAATGAGAGAAAGAGATGAATCTGTAGAGGGAATTATGATCCTTTCATACACGTGATTTTGTAGTCTTGGGGAAATACCCCAACACCTTCCACAGCACTCACCCTCCGCCCCTGTCTGGCTATGGAGCCTGGGGTTTCTCATGCTAAGCTGCTGAGCACACACTGTACAGTGGAGCTGTGCACCACAAGAGGAAAGCTTCTTTTAAGCAACTGCCTGGCATGGTTAGAGTTCACAGATTCCCCAGATATCCATGGAATTGGAGCCCACCCCTGACCCTTGGCTATTTGTTTAAATTGCCTCCCATGACTACAAGCTCAAGAACCTAAACAGTTCAGTCCAAAAATGAGGCAAGACCAGTGCGTCTCATTTCCCAGAATGAGCAAAACACGTTTCCTCTTACTCAGCTTTTTGATTCTATTAGTTCCAACCATGCTAGGGAGAGTCTTCTTCTCCTCAGCTTAATCATTTAAATGTTGATATCTTACCCAGAAACATTTTTATATAACTCGTCTAGAAAACAATTGGCCAGCTGAATGGGTAACCTATATAACAAGTGTTGAACCAGACAATCCAAACCTCTGTTCTCAGGGTATACAAACATGCAGGAGGCCGGAAGATGAGTGTGGAGCAGTGTGGTTTGCTATGAAGCCAGTAGACATTGGTGGACTTGACCCTTCTAGGAGTGACCTGTCACTGAATAACTAGAAAGGATGCTGTAATTCTTACCTGGAGTATTTCTGAAGGCCCGTGTTTCACAGGCTTGGTTCCTGGTGCTGTTGGTCTGGGAGTTAGGAAGGGAGCGGGGAGAAGGAAGTATTGACTGCATTCCTAGGATGTGGATAATAGGGCCCAGCCCACCCTCTGTTTTCCTTTACCTCATGAGCATCCTTACTTTCTGGTTTGTTTCATGCCATGATGTCTCAAAAGCCATGCTACCCTTCCTGCCAAACTGTTCACCACAAGTCCTTCCTCTGTTAGGATGGCTGTGTCAGCTGTCTGCTCCCCATGAAGGAAACCTCCCTAATACAAATTCTCATTTATTTGAAAGTCTTTTGTAGATGTCTTCCAAGAAAATTGGTCTTAAATATTTAAATGTTTTTATTGATGAATAATCCTTTAATTACTATAAATATAATGTCTTGTGACTAGCCTGGAGTTTAGCTCAGCAGGAGAGCTTTTTCTCAAGTATGTCCAGGCCCTAGGCTTATTCGTCAGCAGTATACAAGGGAAATACGTCCTTCGGCAAATGACTTGTTGATTGATGATTGCCTATTATAATAAATTAGAAATTACCAAAGTTATAAACTTATCTTAAAAGTTTTATAAAGGTGCTGATAAAATTTTATATTATAGAAAACATACTTTATTGTTAACCTGCGAACCACAAAGAAGTATATGATTTCAAACACTAGATTTGAATGGCTATATATATTGGGAAAGAGAAGCTATGTCTTTTCATGGTAACAATAAATATGGCATTGTACCAGTATGTCGTCCCCTCGGACAGCTTCATGCGTGTGAGCTGCCATTACTCAACTGTGTTCCACAGAGGTTGGAGGGCATTCACTTGTTACAAATTCAGTTTTTATCCTCATGTATCTAGAAGGCAGTTTTAGCTTACTTAGCATCGAATAGTTACAAGGCAATGTTCTCAGAACCTCGTGTTAATTACTCCCTTTAACCTCATACAAGCTCAACGAAGCAATGCTGTTACTCTCTTTATAAATGAGTGAGGGAGGCACAAGCTTTCCTGCACGCCAAGCCCATGCATATCTACCATATGGACCAGCCACGGCAAGCACAGCAGAGTTAATAGTTTATTCTATTTAGCTTGACATTTGTATCATATTCTGGGAATTATGAACCACGTAACCATGGAAGCTTTACTAATATTAAGTTTTCAAAATCACACTTTAAAGTGAAGCCTTCAGTTCAATCATTGCTACATTCTGGCGACAAACAAAATAGTTTCCTGTTTGATTAGAGATAGTATAGCTCTCTGGGGACTCCCACTTCTAGCTTTTGTTGCATTTAATTCAACTAGAACATGGAGAGAAGAGGCTCGCTTCACTTCCATCTCCATCTCCTTCATCTCTTTACTAGTTGTCAGTGTAAACCAGTGGGTACCATTCACTTGTGAAGTTATCACACTGTACGGGAGAGCGGTAACTCCATGCCTGTTCCAGTGTATGTCCGAGTGTATGTTGGCAGGAGGATTTTGGTCTAGGACCTGAGTGTGGCTCTTTGTTGGGTGACCAACAACTTAAAATAATGAAATCTGGGACTTCTGGAAGGAAATGTTTCTCTTAGTGTTTCCTAACGGCACCTTCATAATTAGTAGTGACCAGAGCATGCTTGCTGTCAAGAGATAACTGTTGGGATTGCTTCTCCCTTAGAAACCCCGTCGCTTCTTACTTACCTCCATTCGTGCTCCATTCTTTTCATTGGTAGTTTCTTCGGTTGTCTAATTTATTTGATGAGGACCCGTCTTAGTTCCTTTTTATGGCTGTCATGAAACATCTTGGCTGAAGCTCCTTTTAGAAGGAAGGCTGTTATTGGGGCTTATGGGTCACTGGGATAAGAGGCTATCACCAACATGCAGAGAAGTTGGAGGCAGCCAGACATGTGACTGTAACAGCAAGCTGAGAGCTCACATCACAGGGCACAAGCAGGAAGCAGAGAGCACACTGGGAAAGCCACGAGGGCAGCCCTGCCTGTATTCCACTGCAGGTCAGACCTTAGTCTCCTCTTCTCCTTCATCACCAGGCTTGGCTGTTAAATTTCCTGGTGCTCTTTTTCTCTTCGGAGTGTAAAATGTGTATTTCATTCTGCCTCGCTTGCTCTTCTGCATCGTAGACCAGCACGAAAGTATTAATAACCTCATGACAGAGTCAATATTTGACTGTCTTGAAATCTCCACCACCAAAGAAATTCCCAGTCTGTTAATTTTTAATTCAGCCTCAGGAAAGTTCTTGGGACTAGAGCCGAAAGCAGCCACATTCTTTGTCAAAATATCACATGAACGGTCTCCAGCCACTTGTAATTATTGTTCACTGTAAACTCTCTTGAGCCTGGACTTCTGAAGGAAGAGGAGGAGAAGGAGGAAGAAGAGAAGAAGAAACAGCTAGTGTGTTGGAGGCTGGCACAGCAATAGTTCCCATCCTCACCTCTCCCTCCCTTGTACTAATCTCTGACAATAGCGCTCACTCCACCAGTGCCCCTTCCCAGTCACCTTGTGTCTCCTGGCCACTAAGACGGTGCCAGGAACTGTCCTCCCGTGCCTTGCTTACTTTCTGAGTCTTGATTCTTAACAAAGTTGCCCTCCTGAGAAATTGCACGGCAGCCATGTCTGTGTGTGAAAAGAGACTTGTGCAACTATTGTGTATTTTAAAAGCAAATCCTTCAATTATGGGGATACATACGCTACAAGATATAGTCAAAGTCCCTTGCAAGCCTGCACGATGCTCCAGAACACTTCCTGAACTACCCCTTCTGGTCATTATTGACTGCCTGCACGATGCTCCAGAACACTTCCTGAACTACCCCTTCTGGTCATTATTGACTGCTTTCTTAAAATAAAAGCCCTCAAAAACAAGTTAATAGAAATTCTCATTTTATATAAAAATAAATATTATATGTTCAGAACTTAGTTTTTTTACCTCATAAATTTTATTTTCTCACAAGTCTTCCTCCTGACACTAGCCCTCCTCCTTGGGTCATGTTTACTCCTTGATGACGCTGGGTCGCATCCACAAGTAGGAAATGATGGAAAAGCCCGGTGAAACTGAAGAACTTAAATGCAGTTCTCCAACCTCAGTTCCCCAGTAAGACTTGCTCATCACTGTGAGGATTAACCAACATCCGCGGTGCCTGCAGCTCTCCTCGAAGGCTGAGAGAATGGGGGCTCTCTCTCTTTCCCACGTGGCGGGTTCCACAATTTCATCACAGTCAGATCACAGTGAGATTGTTAAAGCTTTGTTTCTTGTGGTCAGATTAAGGAACTGGATTTAGGGCTAAAGGTGTGTGCCATCTTCAGTGCACATGGCAAGGCTCAGGGTCATCGTATCACTGAGAGTGACAGTTGGGAGGTTGGGAAAAAAAGCAGTAATTTGGACTCGGTGAAGTAAATAGGGCAGGGCGGAGGCAGGATTTCCCACGCAGGTGTGTTGTTCAAGTCTGCTACCGTGCATTTCATATAGAGTGTGCAGAAAGATGTCAGAAACAGCTCAGTCATCCGGATCACACCCTGCCCAGATGACCACTGGCTTGCCATGTGGGTGTGCAGTCGGTCCTGCTCTGTAAAGACACTGTGAGGATACAGGGGTGAGAATGACAGAGTTAACGAGGGCTGCCAAGTACACAGTACATGCTCTCTGTGGTCCTTTAAAGGATTTTGTTGTATATATGTACATGTAGATTGTGAGTGTCTGTGTGTGGTGTATGTGTTTGTGTGTGTGGTATATGTGTATGTATGTGTGTGCGTACTAGTATGTGTGTGTGTGCGCACGTGTGTGTGTATGTATGTGTGTGTGTACTAGTATGTGTGTGTGCGCGTGTGCACGTGTGTGTGTGTGTGTACTAGTATGTGTGTATGCATGTGTGTGTGTGTGTGTGTGTGTGTGTGTGTAATTTTGGCGCTATGATTGAAACATGTTTTTAAATTTTGAACATTTTGTTTTGGGGAGATGCCTTTATTAGTGTCAATATTTCCTTAAGATTCTTTGTTACCAATTTAAATATTTTTATTGATTTTTATTTTTATTATGTAGTGTGTATGTATGTGGACACACTTGTGAACATCAGGAGATATTGTGGAGGAGTCTCTCTCCATCACCATGTGGGTTATGGGCACGAACTCAGCCTGGCAGCCTTGTCTTTCCCCACTGGGCCATCTCCCTAGCCCTCTATTTCATTTTGTTTTCTTTTTGTTGCTTTAACCTCAGTCTGTAAAATTCCTACTTTTAAAGGTTATTTATTTATTTGAGACATGGTGTGATATATTCTGGGTCAGCTTCAAATTTGCTGCGTGGTGGAGATAAAAGAACTTTAAAGGAAGGAAAATTTGACATTTTGAAATGAAGTCCACACTGAGTAAATAGGTTGTTTGCCGTGTGTATCATGCTCCCTCCAACAAAACCTTTATAGTATTTTTAATATAGATTTCTTTACTATATATGTATGTTTCTGTAAACAGAGACTGCTCGTTTGTTTCCTGGCTGCCCAGACGCGAATAATCACACAGAAACTATATTAATTACAGCATTGTTTGAGCAATGACTCAGGCATATTCCTAACTAGCTCTTACATCTTAAATTAACCCATTTCTATTCATCTGTACATTGCCATGAGACTGTGTCCTACCGTCCACGCTCCATCATCTGTCTCCTTCGCTAGCTCCTTGGTGTCTCCTTGGCATCACCTACTTTCTATATCTCTGTTTAGATTTCCCACTTGGCTGTATTCTGCCTTGCTATAGAGCAAAGCAGCTTCTTTATTAACCACTGGCAAGAAAACATATTCATAGCATACGGAGGGGAATCCCACATCATAAAGGTTTTGTCTTTTATTTATTTATTTAAAGAAAGGTTCTCACTCCATAGTCCAGGCTGCCTGGAATTCATTGGGGTCCTTCTACCTCTGCCATCCAAGTGCTAGGATTACAGGTGTGTGCCACCATGTCCTGTGGTCGAACACTTTTAGGCATTACCTTAATGAAAATTAGGTGCTATTGATAGAAGAAGGTGTGGGAGGTCCTTCTGTCTGTGTGCTGCTTTTATTGGTTAATGAATAAAGAACCGTCTTGGCCTATAGCATGGGAGGAGAAGGGCAGAGTTGGGGAGACACCATGGAGCCGCCGCCAGAGTCAGACACGCCGAAACTTTAGCCGGTAAGAAACAGCCACGTGGTGATATACAGATTAATAGAAATGGGTTAAATTAAGATGCAAGAGTTAGCCAATAAGAAGCTAGAGCTAATGGTCCAAGCAGTGTTTTAATTAATACAGTTTCTGTATAATTATTTTGGGGCTGAGCAGCCGGACACAAAACAAACAGCCTCCATCAATAAATTGGCTCTCAAGGCCAACAGAAGATATCGTTAGTCATATTGCAAAATGCACAGTTCCCAGCTATCCCTAAGTAATTGTACTGGTCATTAACGTTCATCAGAAAGCCAGTGGGTATTATTCTAGTCAGCTATTGACAGTTAACTGTAGGCCACTGCTCACCTTGTTCCAGTAGATAGTTTCATTTTTACAGGATCTTACAACTTTGTCCTGTCTGTGGAGAGGATTTTTGAATTAGATTTTTGTTGTTGTTGTTCTATTTTGTTTTGTGCATTGAAAAACCTTTAGAGAGGTAGAGGGAAAAGGGAGAGGGAGCACTCCTCCCCAGATAATAAAATTAGTAAGTCATTATGGTAGATGCTAATAACATTCAGAAAACTATTATGATAGGCCCTTAAAACATATTCCACTAAATTGGACAATCTAAGCAAAGTGAGGGGTTTTTTTTTAGATGCCTATGGCCTACAAGATGAAATGATTTCTTCTTCTGCCTCCCTACTCCCCAGTCAGTGTGTTTGTTGCTCAAGCTGGCTGCAAACCCACCATCCTTCTGCCTCTCCTTTGGGAATGTTGGTGTGGCAGCCCCCAGCTCCTGCCTAGTTTCATGTTGTTGTGATTTGGTCTTTCCTACCTTCTAAAACTCTTTTGTAGAAAGCAGTGGCCATGGGGTCGCTTTGTATCACCTACTTCCTTCTTTTGTCTCTTTGGAAGGGTGACATGATCTTTCACTCTGTTGTGAAGTCTGGTCTCAGACATTTTCTCTGGTTCCCCTGGGAACTGGCCAGTTTGTCAGGGAGTTGCATACTTCCTTATAGAAGCCCCTTACACAAACACCTTATGGAATATTTGTCACAGTTCTCAGAGGACTTGACAGTCATGTCCCTCTAGAGTTATCTATCAAATGTAATAAAAAGTATAGCTTCATTCATTGTGTCTACATCCAATAAAATATTTTCTCTCAGATGCTGTAGTTTATTAAGTAATATGTCTTTCATTAAGTTGGGCAAATTATCCAATTACTGTCAAAAGTGTGAGAAGGAACACTTAATAGACATTTCTTTGTAGTATAATTATTTAAAATTTTTGATTCTGTTAAGAGTAGTAAGAGTATTTTAGAGAACATGTTGTAAATTTGAGTGGTTACCACAGGCTCACCTATTTCCTCTTTACATTTAAGCATAAAAGTTAGTGATAGGCAGGTAGGAAATGTGAAGAGAGAAATAAAATTTTAGTGTTCAGCGAAGTGATTTTTTTTTAAATGATAAATGGCTTTTTACCATTGTGGTCTTTTATTTTCAGAACATCTAGTTGCTTGGAATACTGTGTGTACAATGACAGGTGGTGATTGAGTCTGTTTGGATGTAGGTAGCACCGTGAAACAGCCAGAGTGCTGTTGTTCCCTATCCTGTAACAATCTACTTTTTCCGTACACAGCAATGGATGAAGGCAGGATTCAAGTCCTACCTTTTCTAATTACTCTTATTCATCTTGCAGTGGTATCCACCTAACTTTTGGGGCTTCAGACATTTTCTTCTACGAAGATCAAAAGATAGTTAGTGCTCAAATAAAGGACAACTAGAACCAATTTTTCAAACTCTCCACATTTAGATGATATTTAGTTAGGCAACGTTAGTTTTTCTTACTGCATGGCTTGCACGAGTGTTTCTCACCCAAAGGTGAAGTGTGTAGCCGTGCTCTGAGGCACTAACCCCAAGGTTGGCTTAACAAAGAGCGTTAGAACGCCGATGTTTCACAAGAAGCTGGGCAAGGGAACTTCACAGAGTGCTTTTCTTTCTGGATGAACTGACCTCAAACATCTCGCTCTGCTGTGTGTATCAAACGTTCACTGTTTTCCATGTTAAAAGACAGGCTGGTTAAATACAACCTAAACAAATAAACAAACAAAAATTTATTCATATGAATAAATGTTCTAGAACATGGCATAATTCCAGAGGAAGTATTCAGAATGCTGAATGAGTTATTTTCATAAATATAAGAGAAGGAAATAAAGTATAGAGATTGCATATAATAAAGTGGTGGAGCACTGTGGTGAAGCACCGTGGGGGAGAATCGTGGGGGAGCCCCGTGGGGGGAGCACCGTAGGGGAGCACCGTAGTGGAACACAGTGTTTAGTCCTGTCCCCAGTGCCCCTTGTCCCCTGCTCCCCCCACAGCTTCAACCTGTGCTGCTGCACTGCAGCAGAGATAAAGCCGTGCACACCTGTGGTAACTAGGTGCTCTGATAAATCTCTACTCTTGCCTGCGTTCTCCAAGTGAATTTCTTTTACTTTAAAAAAATGTTAATTTTGTCAATACACATCCTTTTGTCAATATGTATCAAAAGGTACATATTCCAACTCACGCTCTCTATTTGGGTTATTAAAATGCCTGTTTTTTGCCCAAATTATTTTTTTTATTTTAAAATATTTATTTTTATGTATACGTGCTCTGTTTGCTTGTATGCCTGCATTACAGAAGAGAACAGCAGATTCCATTATAGATCGTTGTGAGCCACTGTGTGGTTGCTGGAAATTGAACTCAGGGCCTCTGGAAGAGCAGCTGGTGCTCTTAACCACTGAGCCGTCTTTCCAGCCCTGTCCATGACTGGTTACCATTTCTCTTTCCTTGAGACTGCCTTCCATATATCATCAGCCTTCTGCTCCAGTGTGAACACAAGCTGCTCCTTCACCTCCATCCAAGACTCCATAGGAGTTCCTTGCTTTGTTTGAGTTTCTGGGATTTTGCTAGGATGCAGTCCTAAAGAAGACTGTGCATGTCTGAAAATGTACTCTTTACGCATGCTCACTTGACTCTCACGCTTTTATTAGTATGTTCTCTGTAATGCTCTCATCTTAGTTAAGTGTCTGTTGATGCCGCGAAACACTGTGACCAAACAGCAAAGTTTGGGAGTGAAGGGTTTCTCTGACTTCCACTTCCACATTGCTGCTCATCACTGGAGGAAGTTAGGGCAGGAACCTGGAGGCAAGAGCTGATGCTGAGACCATGGAAGGTGCTGCTTACTGACTTGCTCAGCCTGCTTTCTATAGAACCCAGGACCACCAGCCCAAGGGTGGCACCGCCCACATTGATCACCAGTTGAGATAGTGCCTTGCAGCTGGGTCTCAGGGAGGCATTTCTTCAACTGAGGCCCCTTTGTCTCCGATGACTCTAGCTTGCGTCAAGTTGACACACAAACCAACCTGTACAGGTAGTATGTGACCTAAGGACACTTTGGTTCTGATGGGTTCCTGGGGTCCTCCATTCTGTACGGATTTGTTTTGAGGATATTTGCACAGTACAGAGTGCTGACCATAGGCATAGTGTCTCATTCTGCAGCCGCGGCAATCTTGGCTTTTGTCCTTGGATCCCTGCTTGCCAGGACCCCCTCTGCTTGCTATCTTGAGAAAGCTGGATGGGAACTGCTGTGTGTAAGGAGCAAACTGGCTTTGGCGTTGTGATTGGTTTTTGCCTGTCTTCCCTAGCCCTGCATCTTCTGGCAGAGTCTGTAAAGGTATTACAGGCTCACCCACAAGCTCTGGAGGAGCTAAGATCACAGAAGCCACAGTTGCTTTGATTGCTAAGACATGGCATGTCATAACTACATATATTCATGATGTCATCACAGTTGTTGGCGTTTGCTTTCTGGATATTTCCTTATCTGGTAATCCACAGTGTTTTCTTCCCCCACCAGGTGCTGTATGTGTGCATATATATGTTTGATTTTTGTCATCCCAGAGGCATTTCACAATGAAAATCCTGTGTGTTCAGCAAAGCACAATAAACATCAGGTGTTATACAAGTTTCCCAAGTGTGGAATTTTCATGTAATTGAATGGGCAGTATTTTTATATTAAGCTATTTTGCAAGGCATGCAGAATCTAAAAGGAGAGTAGGCAAGTTTACCATCACTGTATAAGATACATTATATTAGGGACTGGAGCGATTTCTCAATGGTTAAAAGCACTTGCTGCCCATGCAGGGTACCTGGGTTCAGTTCCCAGCATCCTCCTGGACGCTCACAGCCACTGTAACTTTAATTCCAGAACAACGAAAGCCTTCTTCTGACCTCCATGGACTCCTCCACACATACGATACACACAAACTCATGGGAGCACACACTCATACACATAAAGATAAATACAATTTTAAGTGTGTTCCATTGGTATATAATCACCTTAAAATATTTGTCAAGGTGTATTTCCTTTGTCAAATTCTTGGAATTTGGGGTTTTTTTAAGATTTATTTTTGTTTATTTTAATTATTTGCCTGTGTCGGAGTGTACATGAGTGTGGGCGTCCACAGTGGCCAGAGGCTTCAGATCTCCCGTAGCTGGAATTACATATGATTGTCGAGCCACGAGATGCGCGTGCTGAGAGCCAAACTCAGATCCGCTGAACAAGCTGTGCATGTACTTCACCATCTCGCCATCCCCAGTACTTGCTTTTGATGACATATGTAAGTTGCCAAGTTTTGCAGACACAGTGTTCCAATGCCTTGCTTCACTGGGGCATGGGCTGTCTTAGTCCCTTCCATTCCAGAAAGGAGCATGTCTTTCTCGTCCCCATTTTGCAGAAGACATAGAGACAAAGAAAGTAGTAACCAGACCTCCCTCAGAATCAGCATCACCCTCAGGTGTTTTAACCCCTCAGCCTGAGCTTTTAACCTCTGTGTTCTTAATTAACAAAGGGCTGGAGGCTGCTCTGTGCCTGACCTGGGCGTTCCTTACTGGCCTCTTGCTTAAATTAATGCCGCCATCCTTAAATACTGATTGTGTGATAGCAGGGCTTATTTTTATTAGGGTTACAGCGGGATGCAGTATTTAGTTTTGCTGACAGTAACTGTATGCACAAGCTTTTAAAAGACAAAATAAACTGTGTAGGAACTGATGCTGACCCATGCAAAAAGTTAGAGAAGCTAATCCGTGGTTCCCTTGGCAACTGCGTGCGGTCTCATGACTGGAAGTATTGTGGCCCAAACTGACCACCGTACCCAGATCTCTAGAGTCTTTTCCATGCTTGAGAGCCTGGGGGTACCTACTCTAGGGAAATAGTCTGCAGATTGCCTCTTCCTGGTGTGTCTCTGTATTCAGGGCATCATTTATGTGACTGTGTTCCTGGTGCCACATAGGTGTTTCAGCAGGGGATACGTGACATTTCAGTGGGACTTAAATTATTTATATATCTTAAAACAAAATGTCTTTAACCTGTACAATCATTTTTTTTTTTTGCCTTACATCTGGCTTATAAACGATCCTGCCATCTCTCCACCCCCAACTCCCAATGGAGAAGCATCATTTAGGGCGTGCGTGTTTACATTCAAAGTGCTGTTCGTAGGCAGGTTCAAGATGCTGTTAACCTTTGAGATGTATTATGTGCCGGTGCTTAAGAGAGATAGATGGCTAAGAAGTGCATATTAGAGCCTCTCAAAGCGCTGGAGAATCAATCTTCAAGAACCCAGCTCCTCAGCATAGGGCATGCAGGATGCGTGGGCACGTCTGCCCCTCCCAGGTCGTGTGCCACAGCTAGAACCCTGCCTTCTTAAGAGAGGACAGGAAGGGCTGAAATGATCTGCCTTCTCTAAGCTGCCTTGAGGAATGCTCTGTGTGGTTTGTCCTGCTACCATTTTGTTGATCCCCCCCCTCTCTCACGCGCACACACACACACACACACACACACACACACCATAACTTAAATGTGAGGAAAAATAAGAAATTTGCCAGGCATTGTCATGTGCCTATCCCATCATATGGAAGGAGGAGGAAAGAGAATAGAATTTAATGTCATCCTTAGGTAACAAAGCAAGTTTGAGGTCAGCCTGAACTATGAGATCCTGTCTCAAATAAAATAAAACATTCTTTACTGGTGGGCTGCCTTTCCCAGAATAAATGATTTAGTAAATTTCTTGTGAAACAAGCAATAAAAAAATAAATAGAAATAAAGGAGAAATAAAATAAAGTTATATACACCTAGATTATTTAAATTATTTTATAATCATAGATGTAGATTAATTAAGATATTCTTAATAACTAGACAACTCTAGAAATTGCTGAGGGATAATTTTGCTTTGATTAGACAGATTTTACAGAGTCTATTCTTGTTGCCAGATAGTTCAAGTTGAAATACACTTGACCCTCTGAACCATTGTATTTGGAAAATGAGTCTTTTGGAAATAGTTGATTTAGTTATGAACATTGATAACAATCAGGCATGTTCATTATTATTCAAGTGATCTAGAAGAGCCAACTATGGACTGATTAGTGAACTCCTTAATGAAAAGACATTAGGCAAGATGACAAACTAAGGTATGCTCTTGGGTAGGTTATATTTCATTTATTTATGCAAGCAACATTTATTGCACTTTCGTCTTCTGGAATACCAACATTCTCAGTAGTATCTGTGACACAGTAGTGCATTTTCCAAGGCAGTGTGCAAGTACAAGGACCATACACATGAGTGTGTTTGGGTCTTGTGTTCGCTGAAACAGATTAAGAGTCTTTGTAGCCGAGACTTTGATCCTGTGAAAGACTTCGGGAAACCTCCCTGGAGCAAGGACTTTAGGCTTGGAATTTCCCGTGCTACATTCTCACTTTGACAAGCTGAGTGGGTCGGTAAAGAGGGGGACGTCTTTAGTAGGTGGTCATGGTTTATTGGCACCCCCTCTTCTGGCCTTTGAGGTATTTTAGGCTGTAATCGCCAATATATAGATGTTCACCTATGAATATATCACATCACGGCAGCCATATTATTACTACCAAAACCATGCATTCGAGAAGTGGTGTACAAATAAAGAGATAAACAAATGTACATCAATTGCAAATAAAGAGATAAACAAATTTGCATCAATTGCAAATAAAGAGATAAAAATAAATGTGCATCAATTGCAGTTCAGTCTTCTGTCCTATCCTGGGAGTGTCTCCTAGGACATGCTGACTCTTGAGACCCTTGCTTACCGAGGAAGACATTCCTGTCTTACCAGCCAAGGACCCCTCCCTAGACACAGGACCTCTTAACAGGGTCCTCGTGCTGTCCAGTTTCCGTCATAACCCTGCACGCTTTTCTTCTCACATTGCCTCTAGGATGAAGAAGGCACAGAAGAGGACAGCAGCCGAGTGGAGCCTGTTGGACACGCTGATACTGGCTTGGAGAATATGCCCAACTTTTCTCTCGAGTAAGTTCCTGTGATTTCGCCTCAGTCTGTCCTGTGTATGTGGAGCATCATGACCGCAGTTAAGTGTTGCAGAAGCATATGGCGTGCAGAATGTTTGTGCTTCGGTCAAACCCATGCCTGCCTCGCTTCATTTTCCCCAAGAACGTCTTTCTTGGTATGGAGGTTCATGTGTACCTGCCCTGGGTTTCATGCTTTAGCGAAAACGTCTGAATTAGATTAACAGAGTATTTGATAGAAATTGTCTGTCATGTTAACAGCTCTGTAAACTCCGTTTTTCAGATTGCTTCATCTGTCTGTGTGTTCATCATTCATTCAAGTTTGCTAAGTTAAAAGATAATCATATTAATTTTATTCTAAATACTAGTTGGATAAAGTGTTCATTGGTCTGTCCCCCCTCCCCCCCACACACACATGCGTGCACAATTTAGTCAAAGAAACAGGGTCTATAAAGATACTTGATGGGATGATGAATGCCACATCATAGGTGTGCAGGGCATGACTTGAAGACAACACTGTTTATAAATAACCAGCGTTCTCCTGGCTTCTAAGGGAAGCTGCTACAAGCGTGCATAGTGGGGTCAAGCAAGCTCAGCTAGGATGGGTTTACAGCTAAGTGGGCAGCATTTGTGACACTTCAATTTAAGAGATGATTGGCACGCCATCATTTTTTAAATGGAATATAGAATAAAAATAAAGCTATCCAAATTATGCATTTCTTCACTGAAGAAATGACAGTGTTCAAATAGTATCAGCAGTTTTAAAAGAGGATTTTTTAAATAATGGAATGAAAAATGACCTATACATAATGTTACTTAAGTAAACATTTTAGTTGTGTGGACAAATATGTTTGTTTGTTTAGAGAAAGGTCTCTCTGGATAGCCTAATTTGGTCTCAAATTTATAACAGTCCTCGTGCCTCAGCTTCCTGGATTCTGTGATTATAGGCATAAATCACCACACCTGACTTTTATTTTAATTAGTCTGTACAGTTAAAACCTATGTAGGTGATTCTGTTTTGCTTTGTTGACTGTCCCTATCAGAAACCGCATTAGTCTCTGTATAAGTGGGACAGTCGTAGTACCATGTTATCACCAACTACTTATGTAAGAAATGCGTTAGAAAACTTGGCATTTCGTATTATATAAAAACTACTCTATGACTTTGTCAAATCCACTGGTAGTCACTTGTGATTTTCCACATTGCTTAAAATAGTCACTTAACTGAAATCCTATTTCCAAATATTGATTGGTATACATACAGCTCTTTGAAATTGTGTGTATGTGTTGGAAAATCTTCCAAGAAAGCAACATCTCTTAAGTAGTTTAAAAATTTACCCTTTGTCTACTATAGTTTCCATTAATCTCAAGGCAACACTAATGATTAACATTCATAGAAGTGACTTTAATATCAGTTCCTGGCCATCACACCAAGCTTAGTTCTTCAGAGGCAGCTAGCTCTGTGTTAGTTCCTGGAATACATTTCATAATTTTACGGATCAGCAGCAAACAGGAAGAGTGTTTGATTTTAGTGGGTACATTTGAGGGATACGCTCCATAGACCCCCTCGAAGTTCTCTGCAGCTTAGGAATAGGGATGGATCATCAGAGTGAGCCATAAAGGTGTTAGCAATCTCCTCTGGACGGCCAGCCTCTAGGACCTTATTGGGTTATTGGGAGAATGGATGCGTTGACATGCATTGGAACACTTTGTAACTTCTCTTGAGCTGTGTATCCACAATGCCTGTATTTAGTTAACCTTAGACTTCTCAAGTTAGACATTTGGGTGCTGAGTGATCATGAAGTCATATTGCTCAGAAGAGCATGGTCCAAGAGGACCCCTTCTGTGCTCTTTGTAAGTCAGCTGTCTTTGGTGACTGCTCCCTCCCTACCATCAGACTAGCATCCAGGTAGGCGTCCTTCAGCGCTGCCTCCTTCATCACGCCTGCGCTGCTGAGTGTGTACTTGGGTGCCTATCGCCTGGTGGGGTTTTCGTGGGGTTCTCCTCTGTTGTGTGTGTCTGTGTTTTGGCGGCTTTTGTTTTGTTTCTGTTTTGGTTTTGTTGACCGTCCACGTTCATGCTCCCTCATTCATCCATTGTCTCACAGTGATATGGTAAAGCTCGTACAAGTCCCCAACGATGGAGGGCCTCTGGGGATCCATGTAGTGCCGTTCAGTGCGCGAGGCGGCAGGTAATGTATCTTGCAGGTTTTTCATTGATCATAATGTCTGCTGTTCTCTGCGTTGACTTTGCGCATGCGTAACGGAAAGTTTACATGGCGTCAGCTGCTGCTTCCTTTATACATACATACCTACAGAGTACACGTAGCCTGGCCATGGAAGGTTCTGTGCGCAGGAAGGGCACGCATGTTCAGATTACCTTAACAAACATACCATTAGTTCATGCTACGACTTCCTGGACTCTATCACGAGCTAACAACTCTGCCTGGATTTACAAACCCTGGGGAAGCTACAGCAATTATCTGGGGAAAAGAAATTGTGTAATTAAAAAAATTACCTGGATATCTTAGGTAGGAATATGTTTTAAGTTTATATTTGTTAGCTTACTTCTGCAATTAGGTAAGATACTGGTGGTTTTTTGAAAAATTCCTTAGAAAGTTGGGCAAGCCGACTTGAATCTCCAAATGCTCAAGGCACCAAATGTTATGCTGTTATTTTCAACCTCATTACTGCAAAGAATATGATTCCTTAAAGTTTACAAATGTCAAATGAGTTTTCTTGGTTCTCCCCCGCAACCATGTAATAAAATTGTTTTGGACGTTTTATTATATTCCAATAGTGTTGGTTAATTTTGGTATTAAGGCTTGCTTGTTGGGCAGATGCCTTGGCCAGGTGGGGTGTTCCTTCTCCATCCCTGGGTTTAGCTTTGTGCATATGCGACTTCCCTTCCTTTTGTTCGCTTTGTACTTATCTGGTGAAGCATGTTTATGCCTTAGTCCTTGTAGTGTTTTTACTTTATTCCTTTAGGAAATACTTAGGTGTTTGGGAGGAGGGGAGTTGCCTTATACTAATGTCGGAGAACTAAGGGACTGGGAGCCTACCTCAGTGACCAAAACCTAGACCAGCGATAGAGAACCTGGAACACAGACAAGAAAGCCACACTTGTCAATGTAGACAGATGACTAAGAACACAGAACCACGGCTGAGAACCAGCGTCACTTAGGAAAGCCCAGCACGGACATTGCGAGTCAAGGCTAGAGCCTGAGGCTCTGCATGTGGAACAGTGAGATCCCAGATCGGTGACAGGGAGCCAGCCACATGTGCTAAAAACTACTGTGCAGCGTGTTCTGGAAGGCGGAGTATGAATTAGCACATAGCCAAACATGGGCTATTCTAGTCTTAAGTCTTTGAGCGATTGTACAGCTTTCCCTATTAAATATGGTGACTGCAAGTCCAGATTTATGTTGTTCCTTTGCTTAAAATATAGTTTGTGGATTTACTTGAAGCTGGAAAGTGAATTTATGAACATTCTGTTGAAGCACCATGAGTCCTGCATTTTGATGGATAAAATTTCACCTTCAGTTTTGGGGTGGTGTTTTATTCCTTCCATTTTTTTTCTTTTTTTTTTTCTCTTTTATTTTTACTTTTAACTCTGGAAAAACATTATCTTCAAGCAACTTTCAGTTAAATATTTTTCAAAGGTATCTTGGCTTTGTTTTCTTTTAAAGATGTTTAGAATTTTTTCAAAAGAAACTGTGAGTTAAAATGCATGGGTCATAGCTTCCCCGTGCTGATGTATCTGAAACTTCCCGTGAGCTGGAATTTATCACAAATAAGATCATCGTGTATGTGCCAACTTTGAACCAGTGTTTTTATTGCAAACATGTTACTTTCTCTCTTGTATCACACATTTCCTACCTCACTGTGAAAAGACATTAGGATAAAATAAACAGACGACAAGCCTAAAGCAAAAGGAGAAAACAGAAATAAACCTGCCAGTAGGGTGAATTCAGAAAAATATTGCAAAGCCTACCACAGTTGGTGGTTACCATGGTGTTGAGTTTGGATGCACAAAACCCATCCAAGTAAACAAACAAATTCTCCTTTAGAACCATCAGCTCTGGAGCTGGGTCCTTTTTAATTCATTGTAATTTGGCTCCTCATGAGGAAAATCATACACAGCTTTCCTGTATAAAGAACAAAGTCTTTGATCTATGAAAAGCAGACTCTTCATAAACCCTTCCCGGCATCACCAGTCTCCCGTGGCAACAGGACAGAAGAACTTGGTTGTCACTCAATGTGCGTGCTGGGTGTCACAGGGTTTCTGTTGCTGCAATGAAACTCCATGACCAAACAAGAAGTTGTAGAGAAAAAGACTTATTCAGTCTACCCTTCCACGTTGCTGTTCATCAACCAAGAAAATCAGGACAGGAACTCAAGCAGGGCAGGAACTTGGAGGCAGGAGAGGATGCAGAGGCCAGGGTGCTGCTTAATGGCTTGCTGCTCATGGCTTGCTCAGCCTGCTGGGCCCTCCTGTATTGATCACTAATTGAGAAAATGACTTACAGCTGGATCTTATGGAGATATTTTCTTAATTGAGGCTCTTTCCTCTCTGATGACTCCAGCTTGTGTTAAGTTGGCAAAAAAAAATACTAGCCAGGACCCTGGGTCTACAATAGTCTGCATGAATCTGATGCTTCTAGCTCTCTGGAGTTGGGTGGACATTGACCGAGATGGACAAATTTGCTTAGACTCTGTCCAATCTCCAAGAGACTAGAGCCTTCAGAAACGCTTGGGCATGGTCCTTTCTGTTCTGACAGAAATCCGGAGAGGCCCCACCTTGTGATGAGGATGCTGGTGCCAGAAAACAAAGATCAACAGAACACTGTTTTTCACCCTCATAAACCCTGAGAGAAACTTTTCATTGGTAAAGAAAGTGGACATCAGAAAACAAAGTGAACAGTACACCATTTTTTTTTTCCTCTAGGGACTTGCAGTATAGGTGGAGCAATAGCTAGGAAATCATTCATTATAATTTCACATAAATTATAATTATATGATAATGCTTGCTGTAGCTACCTGGTAGATGATCTGTGAGCTGGTTGAAGAGCAGTATCTGAGTTTTGAAACTGAGAATGGCTGGTGGTGGAGGATGATTTTAAATGTAATGGCAAGTTGGAAAGAGAGCTGGAATCCCAGGCAGATTGAGCAAAACGATACAGCAGAAAGGAATATATGCAGAAGAAGTCGTGATGGAACCACATGTTCTTTAGTGGGAACACAGCAGTACAGGTGTGCATACTGAAATCTCCAAGAATAGTTATCATGAAAATTTTCTCAGTCTTGGGCCGTCTCAAATTCAGAGCCATACCTAATTGAATAATTTCCCCAGAATATTGATTTTTTTATAGAAATGATAAGTACATGTAATCTTTGCTTTCTTATTTAGAATATCACAATTCTAAACAATTCAGAATGAGAATTATGCATAGAGAAGAGACATTTGTGGACTACTTCGGATGTCATACATAGTGAGGGAAGACAGGAATTTAAGCTTGGGGAATAGGGTGGGAGAGAGCTTTACAACCACTTGGCTGTGGCAGCTTCATTTCTGACCTTGCCAGGGCTACTCTTTGGTAGGCTATTTTCTCTAGTAAGTTGAACGTTGTGCCTTCATTGGCAGCATTAAGGATGGCTCATCTCCCAGCTCTGCCTTGGGTGACTGACTCGAGCCTAGACACAGGCAGCAAGAAAGCCCACAGGATTGTCTCCTCTATGATGCTGCGTTGCTTATGTCTCTTCGTAGACGTTTCACAACGATGGTGAGCTAACTCCACTCAGAACTCCTCACTGGGTTTCATTTCTCTGAAACACTTTATCTTTCCATCTGTTACTTCATTCCCCTCTCACTTGACAAGCAACTTTATGTCACAACTGCAAATACTTTCAAGACACTCATAACAAATAATTATGACACTGTTTGGCGGAATTAGGGTAATTTACACTTCTAAGAACTATCCAGAGCTATTAGTTTGAAATAAAATTGCAGGCTAACTGTACTGGCAGAAGGAGGAGGATCTTAAGTTCAAGGCCAGTCAAAATTAAAAATAAAATAAAATGGTAATGACATATCCTGACCGTGGTATTACTTGACAAATTTTCTGAGGCCTTTCAATGATACAGAAATATGATTATAGTATAACCTTGGGTCAGTACAAAACAAGATGTAAAATCATTTACCAAACTGGGGGCCAGAGGTATAAAATTGTTAGACTGTATATTCACTTTGATGGACTTGAGAAGGATGTATTTTAAAAGATATCCTCCACATGCTGCAGGGCTTCAAAAGACTTGAGCCTATTGAATGTTGGCTGCTGTGCAAGCCGCTGAAAAGCACTCTATGCCTGACCCATTCTTTGAAGGAAATAAGCGCTCTGTCCTAGAGATGTTATTCTGGAAAGGTAGTGATTCCTGGAGCACATTCCAGCGGAGGATGCTCACACAAGTGTGCCCAGTTGGTTGGGAGATAGTCGTTGGCATCGCAGTGCTGCTGAAGACAATGCAGCAAAGGTTCTAAGTCTTTGCCAGTAGAGACAAGTGTGCCTAACACATGCCATAGCATAGCACAGCCTGCTTCCAAGGCTCTTTCTTTTATTACTAAATATTTTCTTTTATACTCCCTTTTCTTATGCAACTTGTAATTAGATGCTTATCAGTTTTATTTAAGGAGATTTGTGGGATTTTTTATTATTGTTGTTGTTGTCATATTTATTTAAGATATAAAGTCTTGAAGTGATCTCTAAAGACAGAATCTAACAGTCCCATTCCTAGAGGTGTGGACATCACAGATTTGCACGCACCACGGAAGCAGCTGTTTACAGTGGCATGAAAACATTCGTCAATAAATTATAGCCAGAAGCCAAAAGCTTGGCTCAGCAAGGAAAGCTGCCTGCTGCTAACATGAAGCCCGAGTTCCATTGCTGGGTCTCCCATGTTGGAAGGAGACCCTGGCTCCACAGTCTTGACTTCTGACCCCCACAACCATGTCGTAGCATGTCCACATATGTATACACGTGCATAAATAAGATGCCACAGAAATCGAACCCAGCGTTCTGTTCCCAGCATCCACAGCAGCTGTCCTGTAACTCCAGCTCCAGGGAATCTGAGCCATCTTGAGGCAGAGCATGGATGGTACTGGGCCTGCACGGGGCCAGCCATTGTCAGGAGCTCTTCCAGGTACCTGGTTGAACCTGCCTCGGTCCTTTTTATAGTTTTAGAAAAACTGTGTTTTTTTGTCAACGCAGTAGAACAATGCCTAATTTCTTCTTTGATGTAAAGAAGCTCCCCATGTTTATCCGCCTTTTTGTCCAGTTCCTGTACTTTGTGGTTGCGCTGGGCATCCTGCCTAGGGCCTCACAGATGCTGGCGAGCCCTCTCCCAGATTCTTTACAAGAATTCCGTTTTTAATTAAAACCTTTTTTGTTATAAACATTATTTGTATAGGGTATTGTGTTACCTAAAATCATTTTTTATTTGTCTGTTGAACATGATCTCCTCTTTACCAGGATTGTTATTTTAACTGAAATCCCTATCAAGTTTGAACTGCCCTTCTGAGGCTCTTTTCTGTGGCCACGACCGTGGTTCTAAGTCATGTACACTTGCTAATTCCCACTTCTAACCCCTGGGGAGCCGACAAGGTCTTTTTTGCCAGGAAACCCATTCATCCCCTGCCTTTGTTGTCATGTTTGTAGCATGTCAGCATTTACCAAGATCAACTGTGATTGTCCTCATGGAGCTGGATGGCGGTTGTGGGAGTGGAGATTATCAAAGCAAAACTCACACTAACTCAGCCAATTTAAATGTCAGTTAAACATTTGTTACTTATTTTCAGTTTTATCATTGGTTATAATTTATACTTAGAATTAAAATGTTAACATGTGCAACTGAGTTTGTTTGAATTAAGTGTATAATTAGGCTAATGAACCTTGTAAAAATGTAGTGGTGAATCCTTAATATAATCTGAGCAGTTAAATTTCTAATTATGCAACCAAAAATCACACACAGAGATGCAGCTTCCAGCAGCTTGCTTTCTGAGCTTCTCCTTCCTCCTGTTCCCCAGAGAGACAGCTCAGCATCTCTGAGGGAAGGCTTTAAAGAAAGAGAGATATGTAAATGTCTATTTTTGTTTTGTTTTAATTATTCAGAATTGAGATTTGTACCTAGTGGGCATGTTACTTTCATCCCTCCCTCCCTCCCTCTCTCCCTCCCTCATTCTTCCCTCCCTCCCTCCATTTCATCCTTCCCTTCTACCTTTTCCCTTCCTTCCTCCCTCTCTCCCTCCCTCCTTCCCTTCGTCTCTTCCTTTCTCTACCATAAGAGGGGAACAGCATTGTAGTGAACAATGAAAGAGTAGGTTTAAGAAGTATTTTAGTCTAATAAGATAAGAAAAACCCATTGCTTGGGAAAGCCTCCAACTGATTTAAGAGGTTCACATGGGAGGTGGAGGAGGAAGTAGAGTTGGAGGTGGAGGAGGAGACTGAGGTAGAGGTGGAGGAGGAGGTGGAGTTGGAGGAAGAGGAGGTAGAGGAGGAGGGAAGAGGTGGAGATGGAGTAGGAGGAGGAAGTGGAGGAGGGGGAGGAGGAGAAGGTGGGGTGGAGGAGAAGGAGAAGGTGGAGGAGGAGGGGGTGGGGTGGAGGAGAAGGAGGTGGAGGAGGAGAAGGAGGAGGTGGAGGAGGAGGAGGTGGAGGTGAAGGTAGAAGTGGAGGAAGAGGTGGAGGCTGAGGCAGAGGTGGAGGAGGAGGGGGTGGAGGAGGAGAAGGTGGGGATGGAGGAGAAGGAGGAGGTGGAGGAGGAGAAGGTGGGGATGGAGGAGAAGGAGGAGGTGGAGGAGGAGGAGGTGGAGGAGGAGAAGGTGGGGATGGAGGAGAAGGAGGAGGTGGAGGAGGAGGGGGTGGAGGCTGAGGCAGAGGTGGAGGAGAAGGAGGTGGAGGAGGAGAAGGTGGGGATGGAGGAGAAGGAGAAGGTGGAGGAGGAGGGGGTGGAGGAGGAGAAGGTGGGGTGGAGGAGAAGGAGGAGGTGGAGGAGGAGAAGGTGGGGTGGAGGAGAAGGAGGAGGTGGAGGAGGAGAAGGAGGAGGTGGAGGAGGAGAAGTTGGGGTGGAGGAGAAGGAGGAGGTGGAGGAGGAGAAGGTGGGGTGGAGGAGAAGGAGGAGGTGGAGGAGGAGAAGGAGGTGGAGGAGAAGGTGGGGTGGAGGAGAAGGAGAAGGTGGAGGAGGAGGGGGTGGAGAAGGAGAAGGTGGGGTGGAGGAGGAGAAGGAGGTGGAGGAGGAGAAGGAGGAGGTGGAGGAGGAGGGGGTGGGGTGGAGGAGAAGGAGGAGGTGGAGGAGAAGGAGAAGGTGGAGGAGAAGGAGGTGGAGGAGGAGAAGGAGGAGGTAGAGGAGGAGGGGTGGAGGCTGAGGCTGAGGCTGAGGCGGAGGTGGAGGAGGAGCAGGCCTTTCCACACCACTCCACCCTGCAGTCTTTTCTTCACCCATCTTCCTAGCCTCATTCATAAAGCACTGGGTCTCTTCTCAACCTGGTGGTCAGTGCAGCCAGCATGGGGCATGGGTGGTTGGGATTCTGGAACAAAGCCCCCAAGAGCTAGCCCTCATTTCTTCCCCTAGCTCCTTCTGACCGGTCATGGTCGCCCCTAAGATACTCTGGTAGGACTCCCCAGAAGTCAAGCACATCCTGTACCATGATAGCTCATAGGCCCTGGGACCTTCTTAGTTCTCCTAATTCTTCCATATGACAAGAGAGGTCTGTTTATTTTAAATTGCTTCAGAATAAGCTCTAGCTGATGAGTTTAGTTTACGAGATACAAACCTAGGGGAGTGTGGTGACTCCTTTACATCCAGTAATCGGGAGGCAGAGGCAGGTGGATCTCTGTGAGTTCAAGGACAGCAGCCAGGGCGACACCGTGAAACCATTTAGAGAGAGAGAAAGAGAGAGAGAGAGAGCACACTACATTGTGCTCTTTTCACTGCAGCCTTAAGACAGCTTGGGGTCAGAAGAAGCAGACATGCAAATGGGTCTTGTCTGTCACCCAACTGCTTCCAGGACAAGGAGAGTGCCTGACACTTCAGCCTCTGGTCCATTGCCCACCCATTCTCCTGCCCAAGATAGTGACTCCAGCATTGTGGATCAGACAGTCCTATCACCCCAGTCCAGGCAGTTCCCGATTTCCTGGTCCCATGTGTCACATGTCTCCTGTAGCCCCCTGCCCATTATTACCTGAAAGAGGCTGCTGCAGCTTAGATTAGTAAACTTCCTTCCTCCTGTGTTTCACTACGGTCAGTCATTTGTTTATGTTTATCCAAGACAGGGTTTCTCTATGTAACAGCCATGGTTGTCCTGGAACTCGTATAGTGTAGATCAGGTTGGGGTAGAACTCACAACGATCCTCCCACCTCTGCCTCCAGAATGCTGGGATTAAAGACATGGGCCACCATGCCCAGCGACTTGCAATGTTTTCCTGTACATTAGCATGATGAATACATTTGTTCACATAGAAGGACAATTTAGAAAGACAGTCTTCAGTAGGATTTCATGGTTTAGCTCAGTGGTGGAGGGCTTGCCCAGCACTGAAAAAAATCAAACAACCTCATAGAAAGGGCAGGAATGAAGCTGGTAACTCTGAGTCATTTTTGCTTCCGATCTTATCTTGGGATTGCTGTGCAGAAAAGCCCTTGAACTCTCTTTTTACAAGTTGGTGCTGAGCTGGGTGGGGCATGGGATGGCTCAGCAAGCTCTGTCTGAGGCCCTCAGCTGCTTTTCTACTCCAGAGTTCTGAAGCCTTCCCCGTTCCTCCTAAAGTCAGCACAGCCAGGTTCTTCGCAGCCACAGCCCCACTCTCTGGTACCAGCTGTTGAGTGTCTTTCCCATGGCTGTGATAGAAAGCCATGAGACGTGACTCATGGCAAAAAAGGAATCCATTGTGGTTATGGTTCCACCAGGCTAGGAGTTCATCATGGTAGGAGGCTTGGCCACAGGCCACCTGAGCAAGAAACCCTGAGAGCACAAACAAAGCCACAAACACAAAGGGGCTAACTGGAAACAGGGTAAGGCTATAGATCTCAAAGCCTGCCCCCAGCTATGTTCTTTCTCCAGCAAGGCTGTAACTTCCAAAGGTTCCAGAACATCCATCCCCCAGGACACCAACCACGGGACCAAGTGTTCAGCTACCTGAGCTTGTAGGGTCGTTTTAATTCAAACACCACAAAGGATACTCATCATTTTGTCTTTTTACGTTGCTGCCATCCCAAATTTCCTTCCCTGCTCTGTGTTAACCCTTGAGTGTCCTATGCAAGTGAGGGGAACACTAAGTTCTCTGAGCTGCCTTCCTGCTTCCGGTTTTCTTCATCCGGAGCGTGGCAGTGGATCGCCCACTTAAGGAAGAGACTTGCCAGGTTTTGGAATTCTAGGTGTCAGACCTGTTGTTGAATTCACAACTCACATACAAGGGAGTCTCTTCTCTGACTCTCTCTGAAGCCCTTCGAACCCAAAGCACAGGGAGGATAGGCGTTCCTCATGACCTGTGTGTGCTGTGAAGGAACCAGGGGCTGCTTCCAGCAGCGTGGCCCCCTGGCTGAAGCACAGACTTCCCAATGCCATCTATCAGACCATCCGTGTTCAGGACCATGACACTCACTGATACCCGCAGCAGGCTCCAATGTCAGCTTTCGAAGCAGACTTAGTATACACTTAGTTTTAGAAGGGTGATAATGGCAAGTCAGAACGTAATTTCTGTTACTGATTGAAAGGATGGGTTTCTACACATCATTTAGACCCTTGGGGGTTTTGCCTCAGTGTTCCTTGAAAATGTTTCAGTAATACCCTAGTGCACCCGCTTATAAGGGTGCGTGTCATAGAGCTAAAGCACCTGGAGGGAGTAGTACCCCTGTAATTGTTCACTCTTGATGTTCCAGAACACTGGGGTTGTTAGTAAAGCGCTTGGAGAAAGGCGGTAAAGCTGAGCAAGAGAATCTCTTTCATGAGAACGACTGCATTGTGAGGATTAACGACGGGGACCTTCGGAACAGACGATTTGAGCAGTAAGTGGGCCGCTCGCCTGGAGACGGCGGGGTCCATGCCCCTGGAGACGGCGGGGTCCACTCCCCTGGAGACGGCGGGGTCCATGCCCCTGGAGACAGTGCGATCCTCTCCCCTGGAGACAGTGGGGTCCTCCCCCTGGAGACAGTGGGTCCTCTCCCCTGGAGACAGTGGGGTCCTCCCCCTGGAGGCAGTGAGTCCTCCCCCTGGAGACAGTGGGGTCCTCCCCCTGGAGACAGTGGGTCCTCTCCCCTGGAGACAGTGGGTCCTCTCCCTGGGAGGCAGTAAGTCCTCCCCCCGGGAGACAGTGGGGTCCTCCCCCTGGAGACAGTGGGTCCTCTCCCCGGGAGGCAGTAAGTCCTCCCCCCGGGAGACAGTGGGGTCCTCCCCCTGGAGACAGTGGGTCCCCACCCCTGGAGACAGTGGGGTCCATGCCCCTGGAGACAGTGGGGTCCTCTCTCCTGAAGATGGTGTGGTCCTCTCCCTTGGAGATGGTATGGTCCTCTCCCTTGGAGACACTGGGGTCCTCTCTGGAGACAGTGGAATCCTCTCCCCTGGAGACAGTGGGGTCCTCTCTCCTGAAGATGGTGTGGTCCTCTCCCTTGGAGATGGTATGGTCCTCTCCCTTGGAGACACTGGGGTCCTCTCTGGAGACAGTGGAATCCTCTCCCCTGGAGACAGTGGGGTCCTCTCCCCTGGAAATGGTGTGGTCCTCTCCCTTGGAGACACTGGGGTCCTCTCTGGAGACGGCGGGGTCCTCTCCCCTGGTAATGGTGGGGTCCTCTTCCTGGTGACAGTGGGTCTTCTCCCCAGTGATGTGATAGGGTATCTTTGCCTATAAGTGGCTTTGACACATTGTTGAATACTGTACAACAGGAGAGGGTTTTATGCAGTTACCTAGTTTTTATCTAGAATTTAATCAAACAGTGTAATTACCACACCAGTCTATATCTTAGAGTGCCCTCTAACCAGTCAAGATGTTCCCATGTGTTCTGGACCTGATGTTTTATAGCATTATCCTGTGAAAGGATGTCCAACCTTCTGACAATATGTCCTTGCCATCTACAAATGTGTTGCACTCCGTTCATAGCGATCCTGAATGTGTGTGCCCAAAGGACTCTAAGTTGGACACACCTGTGAGAAAGACATGTGTGTGTTTTCTGTAGGTATTAAACTGGAGTTAATGTTCCAGCACTTAATCATTATTGATGATTTACAGTGAAGGGCACGCTATTTTACTACATCATAGATAGGGTTATTATTTTTATTTACAGAATGAGAAATTTATGTTTGGAGAAACGGTTCTGCTTTTATCAGAGCCTCCAAACATCGTTCATAAGTGGTTCTAGCCGTCTGTTGGTTCTTGTTGCTTAATTAGCGTACTTAATCAAGCTCATGTTATCTTCTGCCCTGCTAGTCTTCATTTGCTAATCTCCCCCTCTTTGTCAAATCCAGAGCACAGCATATGTTCCGCCAAGCCATGCGTTCGCGTGTCATTTGGTTCCACGTGGTCCCTGCAGCAAACAAGGAGCAGTACGAACAACTCTCCCAGAGAGAGAAGAACAACTATTCCCCTAGCCGCTTCAGCCCTGACAGCCACTGTGTGGACAACAGGAGCATGGCCAGCACTGTGCCTCATGCCTTGCCCAGAGCAGCCAGACTGAGTCATCCGCCTGAGCAGCTGGATGCTCACCCCCGACTACCTCAAAGTGCTCATGTCTCCTCTAAACCTCCCGCAGCTCCGGCTTTGGCTCCACAAAATGTGCTTGGTACCAACGTGGGCAGTGTGTACAACACTAAAAAAGTAGGCAAGAAGCTCAACATCCAGCTTAAGAAAGGTAGGATGCCCTTCGTGTCAGATGGGGTGATGTGGGAGTCCCCTCTGTATGTTGTGAATACCATTGGTTAATACAGAAACTGCCTTCGGCCTGCACAGAGCAGGTCAAAAAAGTATGTGGGGAAAACTAAACTGAATGCTGGGAGAAAGGAGGTGGAGTCAGAGAAGCAATGGAGCCACAACCAGAGACAGAGGCGCTGAAACTTTGCTGGTAGGCCACGACCTCGTGGTGATACACAGATTAATGAGATGGGTTAAATTAAGATGTAAGAATTAGCCAATAAGAAGCTAGAGCTAATGGGCCAAGCAGTGATTTAAATAATAAAGTTTCTGTGTGATTGTTTCGGGGCTGAGCAGTTGGGAGCCAACAAGTGGCCTCTTACTACAATGGAGCATCTTTTGAGATAAGCCAAAGAGACGTGTGTGGGGGTGCTCTTTCATTATCTGTGTCTATTAAGTGATTCAGGACTCTCTATTGGCTTGCTAGGCACTCTGCTCCATCCTTACCCCTACCCTGTCAAAATTAAAATGGAGGGCTATGGAGATGGATCTGGTGGGAAAGTTCATGCTACATTTGCATGAAGACCTGAGCTCAGATTCCCAGCAAAGGCATGAAAGCCAGGTGGCTCTCTTCATGGCCAGCCCCAGTCTAGACAAATTGACAAAAGGCTCCAGGTTCAGTGTGAGACCTTGTCTCGAAACAGAAGCCAGGGAACAATTGAGGAAGGCACTTCTCACTAACATCTGGCCTATACACACGGGACACAGGTGCATGTGCACTTGCACACGTGACACAGGTACGCCCGCACTTGCACACACATCTACACACAAATGCAGAAGATATCAGATTAAAATGTCAAAGTTCGGAATGCGTCCCTGCACGTGTTTATAAGAACCAGCTGTGATTCCTAGGGTAGGCTTTTTATATATATATATATATATATATATATATATATATATATATATATATATACACACACACACACACACACACACACACACACACACACACACACACACTCTTACACACTTTGGTACTAAAAGTAGGTCACCGGTTTTCCTTCAGTATCTAGAACAATAATGGAGGTCTGACTGTATTGGCACCCACACCTTCCGCAGGGAATTAGAGGTCTCTGTAGTTTCAGCATTCCACAGGAAGGGCATCCATGTTTGAGTCTGTTGGTTTTAGATTGCTAAGAAGCCCAGTGTTTTCTGTGTGCTCTCCCTTTCCCAAAAAACAACCTCATTTCCTTGGAGGTGACAGAGCATGATGTTGGGTGCCATTAAGTCTTCTCCACGCTTACGGATTTGTTTGTGGGTCCCCTTCCCATCAGTGTTGGTCCCACACACATGGAGAGCACACTTGCAGTTGGTCCTTCCCACTGTGCAGAGTAATGGCCACACTTGCCTTCAAATAGCCAATGGCGTTCTGCCAAGGATGAGATACACTTGACCTTTGTGTCCCTTTAGCTAAGTATTCCAGAATCATGCCTTTCAAATTATGGCTTTACTCAGAAAAAAAAAAAATGACTTCCTGAGTTCCCTCAGCTCCAGCAGTGGCTGGAGACCCTTCCACAATGACTTCCCTGTGTCCAGCAGCCGTGGACAGCGAGTCCTTGCCAGCGTCTGTCACATGGTAACATTCATTGTTCTCCTTGCTGTTGAGGTAGCGCTTAGACGGCTGTGCCTCTGCATCTGCTGTTCTCTTCCTACTGCCATTCTTCCATTGAGCATTGTGGGAACCACAGCTCCTGATAATGGCGTTTAAGCGACAAATGCTTGGTTGGCACAAACAGGACCTGACAGTGTGCTCCTACACTTTGCACGCTGTTTGGGGAGCCCTCTGTTTCCTGTCTGTTCTCAGCTGAGGGAAGATCCAATTCCCATTCTTCTCTCGCCACTCAAGTGACAGGCTTTGGTGTTTTACCAAAAATACGTCAAGCACCACAATTAGCGGTGTATGAAGAATAGCAATCCTGTTCATGTTCCCTCTACAAAGGCACAATATTTTTCTTGACCAGTGTTCTACTAATGTTACTTCATAAACAACATTATTTATAATATTATGCTTACCTTTATACTGAGGGAAGAACATTCATTTAATCAATTATGGTTTGCATAAATAATAGATGTGACAAATTATGATGTAATATGACCTTATTCCTGAAGTGTTGCTTGCTATTAAAAGACCCTCTAGTTTTGAATGCAGGAATGAGTAGTTTTGCTTTAGTAAGATTTAGACAGGTAAAAATCTGTTTATTTACCTAATTCAGGAGTATAATCTTCATCCATGAAAGAAAATTAGAAGCGGTGGTTTTCATTGAAATATTTCTCTCACTTTTGGTAATCTAAATGACAGAGAGTCCCTTAGATTTGTATTGACTTCAGTTAACTAGCAATGAGAACACCCAACACTAGCACCTGCTGCCACTACATCAGTGCCCACAGATGTTTTACATAAATAGATTGTGTTGACTATACTTAAGAAGGACAAAAATGTTGATTGTCTTTGATTAGGACTGAATACAGATATGGTAATAATGATTGCATGAGAATTAAATAGTTCCTTGTAGCGGGAAGGTAATATTTTTACCAGTTCTTGTAACATTGCAGGTTATTTTTTTTTAAGAAATCCATTATAAGCATAGTGTGATCCTGTTAAACATATGTTCAACTCAAAGCAAACTGTTGTGCTCTCTGTGGTATTAATTTACAACCTGGGGACAATGCTTTGTATTAAAATGAGACGCTTCCAGGACAATAACTCACTGAAGTAATTTTGGAACTCTGTCACATGATGCTACACAACAGAAAAGCCCCAACTCACTTGCTTCAATAATTATGATTTCTTAATATTTATTACCACTCTGGCATTCTCAAATCTCCTTCTTTTTTGTAGAAATTAGCTTTTTAATAAAGTCAGAGGAGAAGGTCAGTAATCTGTTTCAATCAGAGTAAAATATTTTGTTGGCTTCACCAAATGAAAATTGACATCTATTTATCTGTCTCTTAAAGGTCATTGCCTGAACTTCTGGCTTGTAGATTTAGGGGTTATTGCTGATATTTTAATAGAATTTTGTTTCCTATTATAGTCCATCTTTGTAGTTTGTACAAATTAATATTGCAAAGGAGAATAATTTAGAATCCTTTCTTAATAGTTGTTATTGCACGTCATTAGAGTCTCACAAAGGCACAGAGACATATGGGACAGCCTCAGAAGAATAATTAGTAACTTTCGTATAGACAGCCTGCCAGTCAAGGCTTCAGCACAGACAGCAGAAATAAGAGTCAATCTGGAAGCGGCTTCCCCTTGGGTATAAATGTGTGTTTTGTTTGAACCTGAGAGTGTGTATGGCAGGTATGGCTTCAGGAATTACTGAACATACATTTCTTCTCCTTTCTATACAACTCATGTTTTATCTACTTGTCTTGATTTTTCTCATGCATTCCATTTTTGGTTCATTTTTACGGGCGCCTCGTGTCCTGCTGAGATGCTCGCTCTTCATTGCTCGCCTTGTGGATCTCTTCAGCCTTCTCATGGTGACTGTGCATTCACCGTCCTGTTAACTGAAATGTTGCACGAGCAGTAAATGAACTCGTTAGAAGTGCTCTCCGCTTCTGCGAGTCAGTAGAAGTGTGTCAGGCTGCACATGCTGCAGCTTGGTGTGTTTTTATCCATTACTTTTGGGTTCTAATGGGGTGAGACTCCTTTCCACAACACACTGACTTAAGAAGATGGTTTGTTAAGAAGTCTACCAAAGATGACGTTATGTCAATCAAGAACGTGACCTACTGGGCTGGAGAGATGGCTCAGCAGTTAAGAGCACTGGCTGCTCTTCCAGAGGTCCTGAATTTAATTCTCAGTAACCACATGGGGCTCAAAACCATCTAGAGTGGGATCTAATGCCTTTTTCTGGCATAAGGTCATACATGCAGATAGAACACTCCTACACATAAAATAAATAAGTAAATATATCTTTAAAAAAATAAGAAAGTGACATGGTAATATCCCATCAATCATGGTAACTTTAAACATGGTAGGGTAACTGTAGGGTTCAGTAGCCCTGATTTCCAGCTGGACTGTTCCCCGTGTGACTTGTCCTGTGGTGGGGACGGGACCATACGTGGGAAGATTTCAGTTACTCGGGAGGGAACTTGACAAAGGTAAGCAACGTAGTTCATGGATACAAAATGGTTGTTGTATATACTCAGAGTATGAAGAAGATTGGTTACTTAAAATATTATTAGTTCTAATGTCCCCTTCCTGAACATTTTTTGTCTCCTTTTTTCTTGCCTTGTGCTCTAAATTGGGGACCATTATTACTAATACTTGATTTTTGATGTTTCATGGAGTTTTATACAATTTATTTTGCATGTGTAGGTGTTTTGCTTACATGTATGTTTGCTCTCCACATGCATGCTGTACCTGGAGAGGCCAGAAGAGAGTGTTGGATTCTCTGGCACTAGGGTATTTATGAGCCATCATATTGGTGTTGAGAATCAAACCCAAGTCTGAGAAATATTCTTAACCACTGAGCAATCTCTCCAGACCACAAAGATTGTATAGCTTTTAACAGAAGTGTTTGTTTATGATTTCTTCAAGTAGAGCTGTTGGGTTCATTTGGTACCAAAAGACCGAAAGTTGACATATGAGTTCATTAACTTGCATCCGTCCTTGATAATACCACCAAGGAGATTAATGACTTCTAGCGCTGAACCATTTTAATCTTCCAAACTTTGTCTAGTTTGAAGCCTTCGTTGAAACTCGTAAAGCATTAAGGGAAATGTAGGCCACTGGACGTTGTAGGATGTAAGGCTAACACAGAATATAAGGCGGTCATTGTGTGTGGCACACGTGTACAGGTCCAGTATGCAGCAGCACTTGGAAATGTCTCTATTTCTGGCTTAGGTACCGAAGGACTGGGGTTCAGCATCACTTCCCGAGATGTTTCTATAGGCGGCTCAGTTCCCATTTATGTCAAGAACATCCTTCCTCGAGGGGCCGCCATTCAAGATGGCCGACTCAAGGCAGGAGACCGGCTCATAGAGGTGAGTGGCTTCCAGGACAGAGCTTCTGGCGTCTCTGAAAAATTCCTTTCTTCGGGAGTTAGTTTGAAAATGTTTTCATAAAATATGAAATTATGTATTTTAGCAGAAATGTTGCATCAGAAAACTATTTTTTACTTTATATTCCCCCATGTTATCTGATGAAAAATTACCTTTCTGTCTAGATTATTTATAAATATTTAACTACACAGATACTTGGTTTGTGAGATGAGGGTATGTTTGACATGAGGCACGTGCAAACCTCTGTGACTGCAAATTTAAATAGCTGAATACTTGATGTGTGGCGGTCTGGGCAAGCCAGCTCTTTAGAGATAGAAACAAGCAGATAAAGTCAATGTGAATGTGTCTTGAAAGGAAGAGACAGGTTAGTGTGACCGCCTGGACCGTGAAACCAAGATGCAACATCCAATGTTAGCACAGAGGAAGACAGATGTCAGAAATCTCCTTGTGAGGCTTAGGGTTTGACTGCCCTTGCATGTGAGGGAATTGTGGAAACATACACATAGACATGGTCCCTGACGTTAGTAGCTGAGGGCATATAAAAAAGTGAGGGCCCGCTCAGAGCGTAAGAACTAATTTTTAGTTTTCTTCTGTGATAAAAAAAAAAAAGAACCTGTATTTTAATTTTTACTCATTTATTTTTCATTGGCATTTAAGATGAAGCCCAAGTCCATATGCATCCTAGGCAAGTGTTTCTCCACTGAGCTGTGCCTCTGAGCACTGAGCCATAAATTCATAACCGAGCCATAAGCAAGTGCCCTCACTGGGGAATTCTGAGCACGAGTTTCTCACCGATCCAGGATTGTATCCCTGAACCCCGTCCATTGATGTACTGTGTCTCTCATCACTGAACTGTTTCCGCCCTCCACGCCACACCCCCACTAATGGGGCATCATTTCATCCCTCATCACCCCTTCTTAGCAGAAATCATGTTTCATTAACAATTCTTGAAATATGGATAAAATGAACTTTTATCACCACTCCCTCTCCCATGCAGCTTTGACCCCTCTGGGTTGCACTTTCTAAAAGGGTTCTTGAGAAGTACCAGAGCTAAGAAACCACTTCCTTTTTTCCATGACTTTATTTTAGAATTTCTCCCTTAAATCTTATGCCATTGCCTTTTGTCCTCCCCATAAGGCGACATGTTTCAGAGGACACTGAATTCGTTTGTTAACCAGAAGGACACACCCCCAGTTTGTATAAAGGGAACTGTTTCTAGAAAGCTCTACTCTTTCTTGGATATAAACTGAGCAGCTGTAGGCAAGCCGGTCTTTTATTTTGAAGTCTCAGCTGGCTTCTAAGTTCAAAAAGAGAAAAGTTTGTCCTTCCATTTCCTCTTTCTTGTCTTCCTCCTTTCCTGGCTGTGTTTCTGTCTCTGTCCCTCTCTGTCTCTGTCTGAGCTTGAGATGAACCCAGGGCCTTACAGCAGGGCTCACCTCCTTTTGCTTGTGTGCCTGTTCTCCTTCCTTCCCTGCTTCCTGAGAATAAGCTCTGTCTTTGTCCCTCTTTAGACAGATAATGGCTTGACTTGCAGTGACTCACGAGCACCTTCATTTTTCTCTCTGAGAGGTGGGAACACAATGCAGACTACCTTGCTCCTGAGTCATGTATAGTGCTTATAGTTGCCCGGTGGGTCTCAATTCTGGTTCTGTGTATTTCAAACCTAATGCTGCAGTGTCCATAGAGTTCATAGACTGTGCACAAGTCAGTCCACATGCCTCCTTAGCGTCTTGACCATAAGAAGAACAAATAGAAGAGTACCTCATTAGTAGCGCCCGCCCCTTTCTGTCTGCAAGCTTTTCATTGGTTGGAACTGTTGCCAGTCGGCTGGCATCTCTGCCTTAGAGCATGTAAAGCTCTGTGACAGTGTTTCCACAGAAAGCCTAGGTTCTAAAACAGAGCTACAGGGAAGTTTTGATATTAAAATTTAAGTATTATATTTAATATTTGACCCATAGAGAGAGAACAATATATAATTCTTTTTTTTAAAAAAAAAATGAAATCTATTAATGTTGGTGTGGTGGTGCATATTTGCAACCCTGGCACATAGGAGCCCCAGGCAGGAGAATTGTGAGTCAAGGCTGCCCCAGCTATGTGGTAACTTCAGCCTTGCTACACACATCGCCAAACCATGCCCTTAAGAAATAAGTGAATAAATGATAAAATTAAAAGCATCTTTCATTGAAACCTTGAAACTAACATTTATATAGTTCCCATGAATGAAAAATGGTAAGATTGTTTAAAAATGTAGTCTTCCCAAATTCTGCCTGGCTGAATTCTCTTATCCATAGAGAAAAACTAAGATGAAGCATTAGTTCCCCTCCCAAACTGTTAGTATTTTTTAGTGAATCATTTTGATGTTATTGTTTACCTTTTAAGGATAAAATGTCTATTCTTCTTCATTTTCACTGAAGCTTAAAGCGTTTATACTAAAATATTGTTGCTGTATTCCCCTTCCATGAATAGCGCCTCTCTATTTGGCTGTTGGAAGATCTGTTATGCACCAGGGTTCAGTTCTCACTGCAGCTTGGTGTTAACTTGACCTCATGGTTTCTGTCTGTTTACCGCATGCTGCCTGTTAATGCTGGTGGTTGCAGCTTCTGGTTTATGGGTGAACACTAAAGGATTTATTACTTCCTCACTGGCTTCTGGCTATCTGGTTGACTTCTTTTATGAACCACCAAATCTTCTCTGGTTACCTTGTCATGACCGAATTTTGCATGGAAAAAGCCTCATTTAGGAATAGATGCCCTCAGTTCTGGGTCTCTGGCTTTTCTTCCCCCTACTGCCTGTCTGGACATAGTTGTAGCTAAATATTTCCTCTTTGTTTTAGGTCAACGGCGTAGATTTAGCAGGGAAGTCCCAGGAGGAAGTTGTTTCCCTGTTGAGAAGCACCAAGATGGAAGGGACCGTGAGCCTTCTGATCTTTCGCCAGGAAGACGCTTTCCACCCAAGGGAACTGGTGTGTAACCCTAGTGCAGATGGAAGACTTCTCATGCACATGAACCAGTGTTCTAGGCCACCTACTCACTGGCGAGTGTTTATGGAGCCTTGTCCTGAGGAGGTCCTATAGTTTTTATAGACTCTCAGTGTAGATGTTCTTAACTATGCCAGTCTTAGCGATAGATGCCTCAGCTATAGGTGGATGTTTTTGTTTAATAAGCAGCTTGTAAGGAGGGTTTCAAGACTCCTGGGTTTATCACTGTACACTCCCAGCTAACTGATTGAACCACAAGATGTCCATTATTTCATAACTGTCACCCCAAATACTATCGTTGAAATGCTGCCACCTCTTCCTCTCATGTGACAAATTCTCAGCTTTCAGATTTTTGTAGTAAACACAGCTAAGCAAAGTTAATGGTGCTTCCTGTTTGGTGGCTAGGAAAACTAGCAAAATTATTGTTATGAAAATAAAAAAAAAAGATGTAAGAGGAAAGACGTCACAATCACAGCGTAAGTGATTATTTTTTTTTTGAAAAGCATAACCAATGACATTGTTTATAGCTCACCTTTGCCCTCTATACTGACATCCATTAGGAAGGGATTGTGAAATGGTATTGGTTGGAGTAAGATGTAGAGAGTAAATGTACTTCTGAATACTCTTTTGAAAAGGAGTTATTTTTATTATTTACATGGAAATTATATATATGTATATATAAGAGTGCCTCATTTAGAAGCATAATCTTTATCTTTTGGTGTGCCTAGAAGGTTGTTTTGGCTCAAACACAAGTTAGCATCTTAAATATTCCAAAGCAGATTTGACCTGAGCCATCTCAGAATGTTTGACATCTCCTTCAGCTAGCTGCTAGCTTTGTGTAGCCATGACAGGTGACGAGGTTCAGGACTATAGTTCATAAATCTGTCATGTAGATCTGATTTTCTTAAGTTATGCAAGTGCGATACATCATAGTTGATGCATCCTCTATAAAAATTATTTATTTAAATAGTTATTAAAATCGAGCTGAATTTCAGTCATGGATATCCAGTCCCTTGGGTTACACACAAACCTGGAAGTCTTCCATGGTTTTATGGGGAGTTTTAAGACTGTGATGGGGTGAGAAGGGAACACTTGTGTTTTAGATTTATTTTGAATAAATTATGAAAACTTCGTCATAGTTAACAAATGTTTAATGCATTATTTCTCAATTTGAATTCGGATTTTCCATTTCCTCCACTCTGACTCCAATTTCGTGTTTAAGATGCCACCTGATCCTAAATCTGGGATGTCTCTATTCGATTGCAAATGAGCCCTCACCAAAGCACCAGCCTCTCCTGGGCAGGCAGGAAGCTCCCTCTCTGCCTGGCACTCTCAGGCTGCCTGTTGGCTTTCCCGAGGTGCCAAGCTGCAGTACGGCTCTTCAGCAGTCTCCCAGGGGAGCAAGCGCCAGCCTGAGGTTATGCAGGTTCTTCTGGGCCAATTCAGATCTCCCAGGCTTCTGTTTCTCCCGTCTGCTGCTCTTGTTCCTCCTCCCCCTTGGTTGTTTAATTTATCGCTTGTGAGCTTTTCATTAAGGGCAGGGCCAGTAGGCTGTCAGTCTGTTATGCCTACTGCAGCTGCTTTTTTTGAGACTTAAAATAATAACGTTTTGAAAAGTCAAAGGGAGTGTTTAAAAATAATTCCTAACTCTGATTACTACAGCTCTTTTTGGTTGGGGTGTCTCTGTTTCAGTTCTGTGGGTCTCAATCTAAATACTTCTAAATTGGTGTTTGTCTTTTGTTAAAGATTAAATAAACTAAATACCAGCCTTTCATGTTCTATATTATGTGGGAAGAATTCCATTTGTTTCCTGCGGAACACATTCAAGTATCAAGTTGTGTTTCCCACTGCAGGACTGACGACTTTTGTTCACAGAGCTGTCAAATGGCCCTATACTTTAAGACTGAGGTTTAGTGATGTAGACTGGCCAACACATTTAGAGATAGCGGCATGTTTAGAAACACAGTTTGTGAGGTTTCTTTTCCTGTACATGAGCTCATGAGGTACTGTGCATGAGTCGGTGGAAACATGTATCTAGAAGAAGTAACTGCTGAAATCTCTTAAGTCCTGACTCAGTCTGGAGGACAATCGTACCTCAGCCGTGTTACAGTGACCCTTCATGCACAGTTATGGATATTATTAATGTTATTGTTGTTGTTGTTTTCTTTTTTGAAACAGGGTTTCTCTGGGTAGCCCTGGTTGTCCTAGAACTCACTCTGTAGATTATGCTGACCTCAAACTCAGAGATCCACCTACCTCTGCCTCCAGGTTGCTGGGATTAAAGGTCTGCGCCACCACTGCCTGGCTTAGTTTATGGCTTTTAAAACAACCTAATCTTCTTTAATAAAATACTGTGTCCCTTGAACCTTGATGATGAAAATCTTAATGATGTTTTTCTTTAATTCTTCTAGAACACTGAATCAAGCCAGATGCAGATTCCAAAAGAAACGGTAAGAAACTTATCTTGAGAGATGTTCCTAAGATAAAGAGCCGACTTGTTAATCCAGTATAATAACCTTTGTCCCTCTCTTTACCAAATAACTTTTATTTACTTCCATATTTGGGGAGGGGCCTGGAACGGGGGCTTGTCAAACAAGTGTAAGATGGGAGATGTTTGAATTTTTTGCTATTCCTCTGTATAATGCGGTGAGGTTAAGAGAGTGTAATATAAAGTGTAGTCGGGAAAGATCAGGTGATAGATAGGATAAGCTTGGTTGTCATAATAAAGGGAGGGAGCCAGTCAGGTATTTTTGGCTCAGGTTCAAACACGGACACAGCTCAGCCACGTCTGTTTTAGAAGACTAACCCTGATTCACTCCGAGATTTAAGGGGAGGGTGCAGTCTGGCTTGCACCAAACCACACACATTGTCTGTAGTAGGTGTTGCATTGGTCTCTGTGTGGATGTGCGACCTGGTGGAAGAGAGGGGATTCCATAGTGACAGTTGATAGTCAGTTCATAGTCAGGATCTTTGCATATCAAGTGACGATGCAGAATAAAAGCATTCCCGATCTCAGGTAATCCCAGCACCTGACTAGCAGGGGTTGGTTGTAGTCTGTGAAGTTGAGGCCATCTTAATTTACATAGTGAGATCTAGGATAGCCAGGGCTATGTAGAGACCCTGTCTCTGAAAAAAAAAAATAACAATACAGTATTAACAATGGGTACTGTTACTATCCGATTCCAAAATTTGTAACCAAATAGGTAAACCAAAATCATCAGAATAAGCAATATAATTAACAATTGATTTTTTTTTAAAAAAAAATATAGGTACATAAACAAGCAACTTCAATAAATAGAATGCTGCTTTCAAATATTTCATTGTTTTAAAAGCTGGATAGCAAATAAGACCTTAGAGCAGAATCTGGAAGCAGCATCTAGAATATGACACACCCATGAGCACAGGTTAGGAAGAGCCACGACCTTGAGTTCCTGATGGTAGAACAACTCAGCCATGACAGCCAGTGAGAACCTGCAGTGGTGGTACACACTGAGGATGTTGGTGAGAGGGGACAGACGAGGAGATCATTCTATTTGAAAGGACAGTCACTGTGGCAAAGATAGTGGAAAACTGTGTAACTTGGACCAGTAGGGATTGCCAAAGCACGGGCAACCAGGCCACCTAATACTGAGGAACAGTTCTGGAAACGTACATTTTACACATGTGTATGTGTACACATATGCATGTTTGTGTCTGAAGATGGCATTTCAAATTGGTAATGAACTGTGGTTTGTGTAGCATTTAGAACAAGAACCTGTTATTTACTTAGTGCTGGGCTTGACCCCATGCAAATGCTGAGCAGCCTGTCACAGAGCTGAACCCATAGCCAGTCATCCCCCTTTAAAAGGCTGACCTTCTTTTCCCTTCTCTCCCACTAAATCCTAGTTGGTCATCAATTTAAACCTCAAAAGTCCTCGAAAATCTTGACCAAAAGAAAGTGTGAAGCATTTGATTTACTTTTAATAATAATAATAATAATAATAATAATAATAATAAAAATGCCTGTGATATAAAAGTCTGACACATGGGCAGGCCCCCAACTTACAGAGTGTCAAAATACCAGTATTTAACTTCATGACTATGAAATATACATATAACATCCACCCTCTTGTCTCAGTTTCCATGAGAAATCAATAAATGACTAGGGATCTTGAATGCTTTATTTGATAATAATCTTTGTAGTAGATAGTTTACCCAATAGTCAGCTAATAAACGTGTCCTGAAGGGTTAGCTGTGGCGTTGTATACGTTGGGTTTGCTAAATGCATTGTAGGTTTGCAATATTTCAGCTTAGAGTGGGTTCATCTAGGTGCAATTCCATAGTGAGTCAAGGGACATTTATGTTCTCATACATCGTTATGTGTACATATTTATTTTCATCTTCCTTGTTATTAGTATTATCCGTAGCTATATCCAGATCCTGAAGCGTTTGCAATATAAATACTGAGCGAAGGATTTGCAGCATGGTTGTGGGATGAGTGACATTTCTCTGTGGCTTTGGATCTTACTGACTTCTGTGGTTTCTCCGAAGCATAATGTGATTAAAATCCTTCGTCTGCCCACACTGATTTTATCCGGTCTTTGCAGAATATAGAGGTGTCTGAAGGCAAACAGAGCTGACTCACTAAGGAATTGAGTTGACATTCCTTTCCTGCGAAAATGACTGCTTAATGTTTTCGACATCTTTTCCTTGAAATATTTCCATTCCTTGTTATCGGTCATCATCTTTGCAGTGCAGTGATATACTCGGTCCCTTTGTAATATGTACGTTTTTAACTTGAACGTTATTTTCTGCCGAACTCTGTATGCTTTAACGTAGACTTAGAATGTCGCAATGCTAACCAATAAACTCCATTGATTTCCTAACTACCCACAGTTGTTATAAAATACATGGGCAATAAGTAAGACAGGACCTCGAGGCTACAGTCCCAGTCAGGTCATGGTATAGCATGGCATTCAGTCGTCATGCATCTGTGGTCTTCTTTTGGATTATTTCTTCATTGTATCTTGGTTTTACCTTTTTTGAAAAACTACTCAGAACATTTTTTAAAGGGCACATCATTTTGAGACTATGTCATAACTTGGGTTTTTCTGATTTTTCTTTGCATATTTTTCTGGGAAGATACTAGAAGTTAATAACCATTATTATTACCAAACAAAAAATTAAAGTGTTTAAAATTATTTGCTGTTCATTGGATAAAGAAAGAACACAGTAAGTTCATATATAAGCTTGTAACTTAGTAATCACACCTGGTGGTCCTTGCACTGGGGAGGCTGAGGTAGAAGGATCTTCATGTTAAGTCCTGCTTTGGATGGTAAAGGGCAAAGCCCGTCTAGGAAGCTTAAATGACCGTGTCAAACAAAATAAAGGAAAAAAATCACAGGGTGGAGACACTGAGGGCATAGCTCAGTGGTAGATCTAAGTTAGTGCAATGCCCTGGGTTCAATCCCTAATTACTGCAAAAATAAACAATAAATAACAATCTAAATAATGGTTCTCAGAAAGATGGGTTCAAATAGTTCAAATAACATACATCAATGTTCATCTTTCCTCTGATAAATACGAAGCTGACCCAATCCTGTAATTTTATCACTCAGTAGGTGAAGGAACAGGTACCAAGATCTTGATGTCATTTTCATGTATAGCAAATCACAGCAAATCTGGACTATATGATCTTATCTCAAAAGAATTTTTTAATCAAAATACTTATTTTAAACTTGACCTGTATTAGTTCATCCAAAAAATTAAAAACAAAGATAAATTCAATTTTAAAAAGTCTTCCTTTTAATTAAAAAGACAAAATTCTGCTCATTTCTCGACAGCCCGTGTACAGTGTGTGCTCTCGCTCGCCCCTGTGAGCGTTTCTCTTCCACAAGAGATGTGTGCTGATGGCTGCTCTTCCTGGTGGCCTCATGAGCTTCTTGCCCTGTGCTCAGCCGCGTCCTGTCCGTGACCCCAGTCCCATCCCCTGCCCACCAGCCTCCTTCTGTCCTTCCCCTCCCCCGTGTTTGCTGTCATTTTGTGTGTCTGTCTATCGCTCCATCTTGTGGCTTCAATTGAGGAAAGACATTTAAGTGACACATTAGATTTCTTGATTGCAAAAACAGTAGAAGGAATGATAATCACCCGCAGCTCTGTGGCCTCACTGTCATGATATTGATGTATTTGCTCATAATCTCCATTTTCCATATAGCTAACCTATGTGCTGTCCCATGTGCCTGTGCTGTAGACAGTGAGTGGCGGTCCTTCACCCAAGACTGGCATCAGACCCTCCTCCCCTATGATGCTTCTGTCTGATACGTAACAGAAATTAATCAATTTACAAAAGACACTGTCAAGGCCTTGATGGACAAAGTACTACAAGTTAGGAAAGACTTAATTTCCACAAACCTGAATTTTCCATCATAAAAATATCTTTATCTCCCTAAATGCTTTCTCTAAGACACTTTAAGTAATAATCTACTTATTAGTTTCCTGTCAGTCTGTCTGGGGCGGTCGTGATAAAGGCAGTCAGCATCCCTGTGGATCTCTGCGCATGACCACACTCAGTTTTAACGTAATACACAATGAACTTAGAGACTCTGCAGTTGTCTTCTGAATGCTGTCTGTGTATACATTCACCATTATTCCAGAACATTCCTCCCTCCCTCTCCTCTCCATCCTTTTCTCCCTTCCTTCTCTCCTCCCATCATCTCCTGTTTTGAAGACAGCCTCTCTAGTAGTTCAGGTTGACCCTGACCTCAGGGTCCTTCTGCCTTAGCCTCCTGGGTTCTAAGTTTCTGGGTATGCCCCACTATGCCCAGCACAAACACATCCAGACTAGCACATTGCCAAATTTCTTCATTGTTCTGAAGGATGGCTTTAACTCCTCCTCCTTCTCCTCCTCCTTCTTTTTCTTCTTCCTCCTCCTCTTCTTCCTCTTCTTCTTCCTCCAACCTCCTTCCTCCTTCCTCCTCCTCCTCCTCCTCCTTTTCTTCCTCCTCCTCCTTCTCCTCCTCCTCTTCCTCTTCCTCCTTTCCTTTCTTCCTCCTCCTCCTTTCTATTGAAGTTTGGAGACCAGGGCTTACCCATTGCTCTGTTCTTTCTTAGTGAATGACTAGCTTACCTCTCTTTTGAATTTGATGTGGAGGTAGGTATGTGTCCTTCATTAATAATCTACCAGAGACATGCAGACTATAGATAGGTAGACTCCTATGTGGGAACTTCGTCCCTGGAGTGTGGCATGAGCAGTCGCTGAGTGCTTCTCCCATCTCATGGTGCTCTGTGTTTACATTTTCCCTCACAATGTTTTGCTCATTTTTCTCTGCCAAGGCTCCAAGATTTGTCGTCTCCCTTTCTTCAGGAAAGGAAGATGTGCTCAGGGCTCAGTATGGATTCATAGTCCCTCATAGACAGCCAGGGTCACAGAGCCGCTGGGATGGTCGTTGACAGAAGAAAAATCACTAGGACATGAGGAAGGCTCTTGACTGTTTTTTCTCCCTCACTGGTCATGGGAGATACCCTTCTGTTTCTCCGAGAATACCGGGAAACTAGATAGCTTTCACGGGACCCATTAGGTAGGGCCTGTTTCTAATATGCTGGCAAAATGCCCTTTGTTCTCTGGGCATTAAAAGGCAAAATT
Source organism: Arvicola amphibius (assembly GCF_903992535.2). NCBI lineage: Eukaryota > Metazoa > Chordata > Mammalia > Rodentia > Cricetidae > Arvicola > Arvicola amphibius. Next base: position 53,093,007 of record NC_052061.1, read on the forward strand.
GCCAATTGGCAGGGAAGAACTTCAGTCGTTTGATGGGTAACTTGTTCATGCTCTACAAACCGACAGATAGACAGACAGACACACAGCAGAGATACCCAATATAGCTTGATGAGAAAGTTGTTTCGGTTCAACAGACAGACAGACACACACACATACACACACACATACACCAGTGATATCCATTGTTCAATGTGCTTGAGGGATTGAGCAGCACGAACATTGTCAGCATGTTGGAGCCCTTGTTGGGATTTGTTTCTGAAGTGGGAACTCGAATCTATTGGTTGAACAGGCACAACTTCAGTGACTTAGCAAGAAGGTGGAAATACCTCAGAATTAGCCAGAACACAGAGATGCTTGTGCATAGCTCAGCCTTGTGGAGATTTTATAATGTCACTTCTCAAATGGTCTTTGAAGAGCAAACTTTTAAAACTCGCTGCCAAAAACTGATTCCTAAACGCTGGTGTTAATTTCAGTCTTGTTCAAGAGCCAAGTGGGCTAATGATGAAATGCTAATGAAGCTCCACCGTGTCTCCCTTCAATGTTCTTAATGATAATAAAGTCTCAGGGTTGCATAGGACCAGAAGAGACAGCCCCGCCCCCACCCTGCCGCCCCTAGCCGTTTTCATAGTCAGTGGGGAAGCAAGCCCACCTTGATTAGCCCTTTTCTTCGTGAATTCGCTCAGCTTCCTGTCTTGATTTTTCAAGTAGGGAAGAAATGAGAGTTTTAAGCCTTTGTAAAAACATTATGGAAATGTTGAAATCAGTAAACAGGGACACGCCAAACTGAAGGTCTACATCAGTCAGTGACAATTCAGATTTGAGGGAAGGAACAGTAAGGGTGGGTCCTTGTGCTCACCAGATACAGCTGTGATCCCTTTGTCTTCACAGAAGCCTGAGAAGTTACGGCTTCCATGGCCTCTCAAGTGCCGCATTCTCAGTAATAGAAATGCAGATCGACAGAATCCATTATATCTCTTGTTTCTGAATTCCATATACAAAGGGACAGTGGTGTGGCTTGGAGTTATTGATGCAATTTTTTTTTCTTTTAAATATTGAGATCTACCCATGTGGTATGTTCTTTTAAGCATTATTGCTTTGGTAGGTCTGTAGTGCTGGGACGAACCTGGGCCCTTGCACGTGCTTGCTAGGCTAATGCTCTTGAGTTGAGCTGCTCTGAGCCTCCAGATGGTATAGTTTTATACTTATAGTAAGTGTATAATAGTCATTCACAGAATAATTGCTTAGTGTTTTAATTGTTTTGATACAGATAAAGCAATGTAAAATGAAATGAACATTTGTATTTATAGAGCATCACATGATTATAAAGATGTTTCTGTATAATAAATGTGTGAAATATTTAATATTTTGATGCAGTTATTTGATCTTGGTTTGTCTCCAATTTGTTGGTTTTGTTGTATTGAATTGTAGTTATTCTCTGGGAATATTATAAAGTGTTTACAATGAACTGAGACGTTCAATTTAATGGTAAATATTTACTTTACATAGGCCATGTCTTTTAAACACTTATTTTTTTATTTTTTACTGCATACTTTTCATGTTCTAAAAAGGTTGTGATTTGATGTCACTGAAAACCTCCTCCTCCGTGCTCACTGTCAGGCTATTCTTCAATGTGTTTCTAAGATACACTCTTGTGTGGCCAGGAGTATAGACCAGCGTAAGACAGCTTCCAGATTGCCTTTCAGAAGTCCCCTGTTTTATCATCAGTGACAGATGCACACACGTCTGTGTGCATGTGCGCATATACAACACACACACACACACACACACATGTTAACACTGAATGTCAGCAAGTTAGAAACATTGCTTTACAGGTAACATTTTGGATTTTAAGGTCTTAATATAGCACATTGTTTATATTATTCTTTTTTATAATTACAGTTAAATACTGTTCTTCTAAAATATTAATTTAAGAAATCAAGAATACATTTGGGGAAGTCGCAAATTCTCTTTTAAATTATTTTATCATTATTTAATTTGCCTTATAATTTTTCAAAAATTGGGCAGGGTACAAAGAAAAATAAAGAAATCCATCGTGTTTCCATACTCTATAGCCAAGGTTTATGAGTAATCAAGAATTGCTGTCCGTTTAGTGTAAGTTCATCATACTGTCATTCTCTGTAATTGATGGTTCATTTCAAACGGCTAAGTGGACGTTGGAAGAGTGTTTCAAAGTTGGGGAAGGAGAAGGTCTACTTTACAGGCCTCACTAAGGTCCATTCCAAAATTGATGCTGGAGGAAAATTCTGGTTTATGTTGACTTCTATTTTTTTCTGTGTTTCTCTCCTATTTTATAATAAATGACAGAAGAAAGACTTTACATATTAGTCCTAGACTTTAGGGGTCTACATATCCCTTCTGTATTACTCCTGTGTTTCTTAGAATTAATTGCAACATTGATATAATAAGTAGAGCCAGAAGCTGCTCACAGTAAGGGTCAGGTGTGATCTTGGAGGACAGCTCTACCCCTGTCGTGGATCCTGTCATGGGGTAGCGATAATCTGCTGGTGTTGGCCAGAGGTCCGTGGTGTGGTGGCTGAACGAGGCATTCCTAGTTTAATACTCTGTGCGATTCTTTCCCCTTTTAGAAACCGGAGGATGAGGAGGTTGTTCTCACTCCTGATGGGACTAGGGAGTTTCTGACCTTTGAAGTCCCCCTTAATGACTCGGGATCTGCAGGACTTGGAGTCAGCGTCAAAGGGAACCGTTCCAAAGAGAACCATGCAGATCTGGGAATCTTTGTGAAGTCCATTATTAATGGCGGAGCTGCATCCAAAGTAAGCACTGCTCAGCCTGATTCAGTCCACACCTGCTGCCAGGGTTTCCCACTGCTGCCTTTCTGATTTCAACACGCGTTCTGTTAGTGATGGTTTCTTTCCATATAGACCTCCCACCTAGACCAGATACCAAGAAAAGGGACATAGTGATATATTGTTTGGGAGATAGAGCCCTTCATTCCAACTCCTCATCCTAATCTCACATGACCCAGTAGTCTTCTTTGTTCAGTAAGATTTGTACAGAGGCTTAGCATGGGTCCTGGGTTGCGGGGAAGGCTTTTTTTTTGTTCCCCCCGCTGGTTGGTCATTGGCTCCTTCTAACCTACGGTAGATAGCACTTTCCTACAATTGCCCTGATCTTCATGGATCTTCCTTGTAAATCAGCTTGATGGCTGTTTCTGTAAGCACACGCGTGGTGATCACTCTGTGTTCTAAGAATTAGCATTCCAATTTCGTTAACAGATTATAAGAATGACTCAGGGATGCCTAAAAGACTAAAATAGACAGAGGATACCACAGCTGCTTGCACTGTGTTTAAAGCCCCCAGATCCTTTTTTCTTTTTTGTTTTAATAATGTAAACTTAGGGAATAGCAATCTCTTTTGCAAGCTCTTCAGCAATACTCATGTTGCTTGCTTTCCTCCCAGGATGGAAGGCTGAGAGTGAATGACCAGCTGATAGCTGTAAATGGAGAGTCACTGCTGGGCAAAGCCAACCAGGAAGCCATGGAGACTCTGCGGAGGTCCATGTCCACTGAGGGCAACAAGCGCGGCATGATCCAGCTCATCGTGGCCAGGCGGATCAGCAAAAGCAATGAGGTGAACCTGGGGTATTGCCTAGAAAAGCCATCCCGTGGCTTGCTGGCATTGTGTGGGCATGTTCGTAGATGATTATTTTTTTTCAAACATCATCTCCTGTCCCCCAGCATAGTCTGAACTTTCTGTGAAAGACGACTTTAAACTTCTGATCTTCCTGCTTCCACTTCTCCTGGGCTGGAGTTACAAGTCTGTAGCACCATTTTTGCTCATGTGATGCAGGGGACCAAACCCAGGGCTTTACACTTGCTTGTCAAGTGCTCTGGGTTCTGAGCTCCAGCTCCAGACTCACTTGTTTCATTGTTTATGTGGTCAAAGTTTTTCCAAACTTAAATGAATATTCCTGTACTACTCACAAGATAATGTGTCAGAGCTCCCTGTAGCTAGCTGAATGTTATATGGGAAAAAGGACCCACAGTAGCCTTGCTTGGTCTCTCCATGGAGTGAGAGACCCAGCAAGAAAGAGCTGCTTGCTCTTATGTGTAGTGGCTGCCTCTGTCTAATCCTATAATGGAGAGGACCTACTTTTATCCATGTTCTTTTGGGGTAGCCAGTGAAGAACCTTCATCCCCGGAGATGAGAGGAGATGGCAGCTCCCTCTTTCCTCTGTGGAGCTGATTCTTTTGAAAGTACCATTTTCTAATGGATCTCAACTACAGAGTGTGTGGCAGATGTACAGAGCTGGACGCACCATGCCCATCACCCAGGGTTTATTGCCAATGACAAAATCAAATGCCCATGAATGGGATTAACAGTGACTGCAGGGCCAGGGCATCCTATTTAGAAAGGTTTGTGCCTTGGCTTTCCTAAATGAAAGGAAAGGTATTTTCTCACAGAGCAGATCATTGGTAAGTTAAAAATAAATGATACATAGATCCATTTATAAATACTAACAAGCCACAGACTAGATTTTCAATGTTGTAGCATCCATAGATAATGGGCTGATTTCTATAAAGGAGCGTGTTGAAAATGTAAGGTTGGTTGTTTGTATTCTTGCTGTGCTCCAGTTCCCACATTTAACAGAAACTAAATTACTGTTGAGTTATAGAAATCAGAAGTTGGGCAAAGCAGCATGCGCTTAGAATCCCAGGGCTCAGTTGTTGAGACGGAGGTAGAGACTGGAGACTCTCTGGAAGCTTGCAGGCTAGGTAGCTTAGTATGTGCAGTAGCAGGCATTGAGCAGGACCTTCTGTCAAGCAAGTTAGATGGCAAAGATCCACAGGCTCTCAGAACTACATCCATGCGATGGTCGCGTGCACCCATGCTCACAAAGGCGTGTATACCATACCCATGGAAACAGTCAGAAAAATACATTAAAAATAAATGGCTTGTGTTCTTCATTTTAAAGCAACATCATGGTCCCTCATTAGGGCCTATATTACACTCATGTTTTGTAAAGTGAATGTCTCTAGAGCACAGTACTATCATGTAGAAGGAACTGACCTCAATAGGAACATTGACTTATGCTTTGTCTTGGTCACAGTCCTATTGCTGTAGAGAGACGTCATGACCAAGGCAACCCTTCATAAGAGAAAGCATTTAATTAGGGACTTGCTAATAGTTTCAGAGGCTTAGGCCATTGTCATCACAGCAGGGAGCATGGCATCTGCCTTGCCAGGCATGGTTCTGGAGAAGGAAGTGAGAGCTACATCCTGATCTGCAGGCAAAGAGAGCCTGGGCCTGGCATAGAATTTCAAAACCTCAGAGTTTACCCCTAGTGACACATTTCTTCCAACAGGACCACACCTCCTCATCCTTCTAATCCTTTCAAATGGCAACATTTCCTGGTGACTAAGCTTCAAATATATAAAGCTATGGAGGGCATTCTTTTTCAAACCACTACATGCTTGCATTGTTTGTATTTGCTGAGTGTAGAATGAACTAACCATCATCATGAAGTTAACTTCTGCAACAAAGAACAATGTAAACGTAACTAGAAACCTCAGAAAGGAAACACATAGGACAGATATTGCTTGCTATGGGAAGAATCCGAGCCTGACTCTGAGATTTCTGTAGCCTTGCAGGACGGTTCCTCAATCTTCTATTAGTGGTGCTGGGGATAGATCCAGGATCTTACACTTGCTGTGCATTGGCTCTCACTGACCTGCATCTCAGCCTTCCATGCCTTGAATGGTAGTTATTTTGTTGTCAAGTCATTGTGTACTATTTTTATTTTAAATGTGCAGGGTGCTACATTTTCAGGATGGTGTACAATGCATGTGTCTGTATATATAGCTCCTTCAGATACATGAGTTCATTCCAATTCCCAAGGGCAGTAGTCAGTTGACAGATGTATGTTGAACATCTACTGGATGTCATCAAACGTGTTGGATGCTGGATGCACAGCAGTATGTATTTACAAGTAGATTATCACCTTGACCCCCTTAAATCAAGATCTGAAGCCTAAGAGGACAACACGGAGGGAAGATGCTGCTTCACAAGTGTGAGAACCTGAGTCTTGTTCTCAGCGCTGGGGAACATACAGAACGAGTCTAGTTCTCAGCACTGGGGAAGGGAACAGAGAGATAAAAGAATCTGTGGGTTCTGGAACTCGCTCGTCATCTATCTGTCTGAATCGCTGGGATCCAGGGTCAGTAAAAGATTCTGACTCAAATAAGTAAAGCAAAGAGCCGTAGAGGACTTCAGCTGCTAACACGCATACAAACACGCACGTACAACCTCATATACACATGCACGCACACACTGTGGAATGTCATGGAAGATTTTTGCAATCAGGAATGACAAAGCAGGCCATTCTTTCTATAGGACTCTAATTCCCCAAGAGGAAGGCAATCCTGCACCAGCTTGAGCATGTTTTGATAAAGGCACTGATTCATTCCATTTTGCCCTATGAAAGATGTGAGTCTCGAATCCCCGCTGAAATATCTCTGTCACGTTTGCTTCTGCATTTGAATTTATATGAATGAAGAGAATTTCAGTGCGGGAGTGACTGCCGTTGACACAGCTGACTCTGCTTCCCTGTGCTGTCATTTCCTACGTGCTTGGTTCTTACTGTTCCTTAGGACACAGTAAGCTTATAACACACTTTTATATATGTGTAGTATATGTCTTGTCATAAGTGCCGAGCTTTCTACATAGGGTGACGAGGAAGCTATCTGTACTGAGAGGATTTAACTAATGAATTACACAGCTGGAGGAGCTGCATAATTGTGTCCCCAATGAACCTCACGTGTGCTTTTGCTGGTGTGGCATTTCTATCCCTTCGTACAAACTTTCTGAGTCCCTGGGAGGGATTGTGTAAATTATACAGTAAATATGAACATCTTTGTAGGCCCTCTTGCTGACGTGAATGAACCTTATTCTACAGTGATGTGCTTGAGCTCTCACCTGGTAGGTATGGAAATCTTGTCTGAGATCACCTCATGGTGTCTCACCTACTCTTCTTAAAGCTCAAGGCTTCAAGATGAGAATCTGTAAAAGGAAGCTTCTCTATTAGGCCTCATGGCTCCTTTCTTCATGTGTTGTGGGTGCTATGTGTGGTGTGTGTGTGCGTGTGTGCATATAGAACACCCACCTCTTTTACTTATTTATGTTATTATACACACACACACACACACACACACACACACACACACACTGCGGATTTGGCTAGACTGGCTGGCCTGTGAGTCCCTGGGGTCTGCCTGTCTCTCCTGGCCCCACTCTCCAGCACTAGTGTTTACAGACAAGTAAACTTGGTTTTTCACAAGTGCTGAGGCTCTGAACTTAGGTTCTCAGGTTTGTGCAGCAAACTCTTTATCCACTGAGCTCTTTCCTCACCATCCCTACCTGAAGTACTCCCCTAGTACCCACAAGGCCCTGGGAAGCCCCTTCCTATTTCTGGATCCTCTCTGTGTAGACTGCCTGACTGTTGACTGGGTCTTATATTTGATGCTCTCACAAGTTACCATTTCAAGCCCTTGTCTCACTAGCTGGTCTTTCTGAATCATGCAAAGCCCTCCTGTGGACACCTTTGGGGTCCGTTTTGCTTGACCGTGGAGGCCCCTGAGCACATGTCTGTTGACACAGGTTTCTGTCCTGCTCGGTCCTATAGCCGTTCAGTCCCAAAGAATCACACAGACATCTACATTAATCATAAACTGGTTGGCCTATTAGCTCAGGCTTTTTGTTAACCCTTATATTAGCCCATAATTCTTGCCTGTGTTAGCCACATAGCTTGGTACTTGATATTAGCGAGGCATTCTCATCTTGCTTCCTCTGAGTCTGGGTGAGGACTGCAGCCCTCCCTCCTTTTGCATTTATTTATTTATTTATTTATTTATTTATTTATTTATTTATTTATACGGTTCTCTTGCCCTCTGCTGCTGCTGTATGGCTCTGCTCCCTGTTCTGCCTGTTCCTGTGTATCTGTGAACCTCTGGCTCTTTCCAGCTTGACACTCTCTGCTGTGGTCCCAAGCTGGTGCCTACTCCCAGTCTTGTCCCGCACCTGCAGAATATGTTTGGGTTCCATAAAAACCCAGCATTTCTCATGAAGAAAATATTAGAGAAATAGTCACCCTATGCTAGCGCACATAGACAGGGCGTGTCATCTACTCCAAACAGCACAGTCGTCTAACAACACTTTCTCACCATTTATATTTCTATGTCAGATCAGAGAAGACTTGTGTATAGGGGGACCTTGTAGCTTCTGTGTAAACATGGTGCTCTTCCTCTCCGGATTTGGAAGTCTTCAGGTGTCCCTGAAACAGAATTCCCAAGGATGCTTAGGGATGACGTTGTGATATCAAATCTCATAAGCTACTGTCCTGCTAACAACTTCCTCCTACGACAGTTGGGAGAAGCTCTCCCTTCATGTCTCACAAGCACCGGAAGTATGTCTTCAGAGATTTGAGGTTCCTCCAACCTTTCTGTGTCTGTGGCTTGGCCGGTGGTTCTCTCATCTTAGCCCATTCTTGTGTATCTCAGCTGCCCTGATCTCCCCTGTGTCCCACAAGGGCAACTCTGGAGACTGATTCTCAGTAGCTAAGCCTCCTTCTGCAGACTGCTCTCTGCCCGCCAAGCAAATCGATCTCTTCAATGTTCCAGGACAGATACCCATGTCACACAGCCTCAGGGTCAGGCTCTTGTGGAACCAGTGCTGTCTATGTCCTTCTACCTGCTCAGGCTGTGTCACCCATAAGCGCTGCTCACTCACTCGGGCTCTCTCCTAGCCGAGGTCCGCCATTAGCCTTTCAATTTCAGAATTTTCTCTCCACCTTGTTTCCATAGCTCTCTTACCTACCCTTTACTCCTGAAGGATGACAGGAATTAGGCTAATTTAAATATTCTAAGGAAACTGATATTTGTGGAAATGACTGTAATTGAACATAGCATAGGTATTTCAGTATGTCTGCTAGAGAAATTTCATAGAAAGCCTTGCTTAGCCTAAGTATAAAGGGTTGCCAGGTGAGCTTGTGTCCTACACTTACTGTGAGGAGATTTAGACATCCATGGCTGCTTCAGAGTTAATGCTGTCCCTAGATGAAATCCTCTTAGAATTAGAAAATGATGTAGAATAGCAAAGAGCCTGAAACACAATACCCTATTCCTGTCCTGTGTGTTAAGGGGTGGATTCAGAGAGGTCCGTGAAGTGAGCGGGGGCCATGTGGCTAGCACAATGACCGTCCTTTAGAAGCAAGCTTCCCCACCGCCCCACGCTGAATCTCGCCGACGGTGTCCTTTCTCACTGGTGTGGAGAGGAGCGTGGAAAACTCGCGTGGGCCTCAGAGAAAGGCAGAGACAACTGAGTTCTGGTTCTTCGACCAAACGGGGCTTGTACTAAGCCTAAGATTCCTGCGGTCACCACCTAAGGACATGAAGGAAACCAAATGAAAACAAAACCCGACACGGAGCCCTAACCCTCTCCGCCAGTCGGTTATCACGTGACCAGCCCTGACGTCATGGACAGATGTGTACATTACATGAACTGAGCAGGTTGTATCAATGCGTTTCAGAATAAGCACAGTTTTTAAAGCTCATGAATTTCTGAGGGGTGGGAGGGAGGAAAGAGGAAGAGGAAAATTACGTAATCAGTTTTTAATTTCAGAAAAATTTTAAAAGCCAAAAACCTCCCCCTCAGATTGGAAACATACCTGTTAATTCTCTTCAGGTTTCCTGACCCCCCCTTGAACATTAGTGTTTTCCAAAGTGGACCTATAATCTAGGTCAACTGTCATGCCATGTTGGACCAAGCATTAAAGACCCACTGCCATATTAACCTAGTGCACCATTTTCGGGAGAACCGGACCCATCCGCTTTTCTTCACCTAGTCATTTAACCAGTACCTGCTTCGTGGTAAACAATGGTGATACCGTAGAAATGGACGTGCCCATAAGGTGAAATTTCAGCTAATAAGATCTTCCAGTTACTGGGTGTGGGGAGGTTAGGGCTGTTTCTACACTAGCTTTTCTATGTTCCAGGTAGAGGTAGGTGGTGGGTGTCAGCGATTCATTGTCTTTACAGGAAAGCCTTCATTTGGTACGCTAGTAAATTCTTAGAAAAGACAAGATTTTACAAACACATACCCCAATTTGTATTATTATCCTCATTTAAACAAAAACAAGAGTTTTTTCATAAGAAGAAAGTATTTCAGATATTTAATTTAACAGCATAACCATTAGATAATATCCTGCTGATTATTATTTAAAAGATGTCACTGCTGTTTATAAAAGCAACGTATCATCTGAATATTTTTTTCAGAATTGTTATACAGTTTTTTGTATTATTTCCAACTTACATACTTACAAATAAAAGTGTGATAATGGTTCATAGGGGCCGTTATTACTGACCTTGCCTGTTGGTTCCTTTGCATTGTGACCACAGAGAGAAATAAATTCCTGGTCAGTGAGTCAACAAATGGGATGTTTTACATCCTGCAGCATGGGCACTGTGCTGGAAAAGCTGCTGTTCTTTGCTCGGTTGATTGACAGTCTGTTCTGCAGACCAGTGGACGGGCCGTCTCAGTCCCGCCCTTGGCCCAGGTGGACGAGAATGCAGATTTCTGCTCTTTGAACAGATGGAACAGCCCGAGAAGCTCAGCTGTGCTCACACTCATTTTTCCAATTTTAATTTTTATTAATTTTAGTGAGGTGCTAATGGTAAAGGCTGGCAAAGCACGGGCTAGTGGGGAATGCTCTTCATGGGGAGCCTTCATCTTCCGCATGGCCAGCGGACCCCCTGACACCCTCCAATATTTGTTTTCTTGCATTAAATATAAAAGAAAACAAACTGTTTTCAAATCCCTTCTCTTAAAACTGGATAGATTAGCCTGGTGTGATGGTGCACACCTTTGATCCCAGCTCACAGGAAGCAGAGGCAGGCGGATCTCTTGAGTTCAGGGCCAGCCTGGTCTACACAGGAAGTTCTAGGGTAGTCAGGGCAACACAGAGAAACCCTGTCTCGAAAATACAAACAATACCACCCCCTAAAAAAATAAAAACAAGCATACAAACAAACAAAACCAAAAAGAAACGTGGAGAAATTGCCAGTGTGGCCCCAGTACTCAGGAGGTGCAGAGACAGTCAGATCTCAGTGCCTTTGAGGCCAGCTTGAACTCTACACAGTGAATTCCCAGGTAGCTAGGACTGCTTAGTGAGGCCCTGTCTCAAAAAAAGGAGAAAAAAAAAAACCCACCAATGAAACCACAGTAAAACTGAAGAAATTAAAAGGCATTCGAGGTTCTGTTAAATATTTATATAGTAGACTATTGATGGCATCATTTAGCTCTGCCTTTTCATATGTAAATTAGACTTGGTTGAGGGGAGAATGTTTATATGTGTATTCCTTAAGAACAAGCATCTTAAGTGATTTTCTCTACAAAACCTGCCCATTCTTTTTTTAAAGGAATTTTATTTCACTTAATATAATCTTAAAATATTCCCTTGGCATACTTAATTTTTTTAAATAAAGAATGTTTATAAAGGGTGTTTTTTTTTTCAACAGAAAATTGCAGAATTGTATACTTGAGCTAAATTTATTTTTGAAAGCAAATGCAAAGACCTTTTTTTTGTCTACTGATAATTTTATCATCATAATATCCTGTAGCAAACGGAACTTGTTTCTAGAGATTTACATGGCAAATGTCTTTAATGAATATTGTCATTTAAAATTAACATGGCTTTGGTTTTGTTTCCATTTTTTCTGTGTTGCTTGTGGAGTCTAGGGCCCAGGGCATGGTAGGCCAGCACTCCGCTACAGAGCTACCCACCAGGTCTAACAGTTCCATTTTCAAATAGCACACGTCTTTAAAGGATAGGGTACTGGTTTTGTTTTTATTTTTGCTTTCCCAGGGTATCTTAGAATTGAGGTATCATAGTTCTTTAGACAGTATTCTTTTATGTCTTTATATCAGAGAACTCAAATGTCTACTTTTTAGTGAAGCTGTCCGCTGTACTCTGTAGTTCTGGGGAGCACTAGTAAAGCAAACCCTGATTTCACAGGTTAAAGCCTTATTAATCCTGTTCGCCACACTGCAAGTTTTTTATTCTCCCGCTGCTTGGTGGCCCCTGGTTGTCATTTTGTTGACCCTTCAATGGGTTCCACCTCTCCTGTGCTTCTCAAACTGGGAGCAGTAAACCTACAGCGTGGACTTCATTAGGTGTCCCACTATCCAAACCCCGGAGAGTTTCTAAGGAGAAGCTGTGATCTGTTCTGTGGAAGGCATCCCACCACCACAGCTTCCTGACTGAATGGTGTAGGCTCTCTGCTTGGCTGAAGTCGCTGTGTCTCAGGCCCTCACTGCCTGGCTCTCTGCCAGCAGCTGCACCCCAGGGAGCTAGTTTACATGGGTCCTGATGGTTCCCGTGGTGCTGGACCCTTCACCAAGGACAATGTTCAAGTCCTTCCTGCCGTGGACATCAACTTCTGGCTGTTTCTATGGCGAAGATGCCTTGTAGGACTCATCTGTGATAAGGATGACGACATACTCTTTCAATCCATGCCATAGAGATTGAATGTTTCCAAAAAGACAAACTTGTTTTTTCTTTTTTTTAATCTTTTGGAACTTAATCTCCAGGCTGGCCTCCAACTCATTCCGTAGCAGAGGATGACCTTGAACTTCTGAACTACCTGCCTCAAGGGCTAGGATTATGTGTGAGCTACTGGGCTCACTTTATTCAGTGCTGGCATTGAGCCCAGGGTCTCATGAGGCTAAACAAACACCGTAGGAACTGAACTCCATTCCCAGCTCCTGACTTGCTTCTTTTTACTGCTTAATGCTCATGTCATTATGTGTTTCACCAAAATACTTGGTCCTAAACTGGGGAGGGCGTAATTCAGTGCATGATGTATTTAAGTATTATTGCCATAATTTGCACCCCTAGAACCTACCTCAAGGTAGGCAGACATGGTCGCTGCCCGTTACAACTTTTAGGTGCAGGTAGGGAGTCCCCTGAACAAACTCCAAGTTGAGTGAAGAGGATCAAGGAAGATACCCAAGGTCAACCACAAGCCTCCACATGCATGAGTACTAGAACACATGAGCCCACACACATTTGAAACCCATACGTATGATACACACATATGCAAAAATGTCTGGGTCTTGCTTTCATACACCTCTGTGCATGCTTGAAGTGTTTCTCAGCCATGGCCTCAGACTTAGCGATTGTCTTGCAGTTATACGAGTCTTGATTTCTGCAGAACGTAGATGCAATGTGTAGCTTAAGATGCCTAAGTTGATGCATGGAGGAGGCAAACGTACTTCTATCTCAAAAGCACACAACTAGCCAAGCCTAGCATCTCCTCTGACAAGGCCTGCCTTCCACAGAGCGACAGGTAGCGTGAGCTTTAAATTAAACAATAACTTGTCTTGACCTCAGTACAGGCTTACAGTCAAACTGAAAAAAAAAATAAGCAATAAAGTGAACTTTAAATTTTTTTTTTATTTTAATGTACATATTTTTTTTCTCCCGTGGTTGAAATCTGACAGGGCTTCATAGGAGGTGTTGGATAAAGTACCACGGAAAAGTTGGTCATTAGGCCAAGCTGACAGAACAAATTATTTTGGTGTAAGTTGAAAAGTTCTAGTTCATTTGAGGCCTGGTAGGATGCCAGCCTTAGAAAGTTGTTATAACGGCCCCATGCTGTTAACCAGCCTCCAAGATTCACGTTCCCCTGTCCCTTTCTCTGCAGCTTCGGTCTCCTGGGAGCCCTGCCACCCCTGAGCTGCCCATCGAGACAGAACTGGATGACCGGGAGCGTAGGATCTCGCACTCTCTCTACAGCGGGATTGAGGGGCTAGATGAATCGCCCACCAGGAATGCAGCACTCAGCAGGATAATGGGTGAGTCAGGTAACGCTCTCTCTCATCCTTCATCTCATCTCCTGTGTGCGCTTATCCTGGTTCATGGAGAGGGGATTAATGCAATATTCATGGAAAGGAGGCCCGTGTTTCCGAGAGAGAAGGGAACGGGTTCATTATGGTCACGCAGGAAACACAAATGTGAGGAGTGTCTGCATGCACTGAATGGCTAAATAAGCTTCAGTCCCCAGCTTGATGATGAGGACAGAAAGGAAAAGGATAGGAAAGAAGTGTTTCCAATAATCAAATTACCCTTGGCTTGTTGAGGATAGCAGGAAAAGCTATGTTCTAACAAATGACAAGGCCCAACGAGGCAGCTCAGTTGGTAAAATCCTTGCTGTGTGACCATTAAGAATCTATTTTCAATTCCCAGAACCCAAATGAAAAAGCCAGATGTGGTGGCCCATGTTTGTAGTCCTGGGGCTGGGACGTGAGACCAGAGAAGGACTGGAGCTCATTGGCCAGCTTAGCCTAATGGGCAGTCTCCCAGTCCCAAGGAGAGACTCTGCCTCAAAGCAGTGGACAGCTCCTGAGAAACAGTGCCTAAGAATGGCACACATGGGCACCTGCACACATGTGCACACACACTCATATACACACATGCATGCGCACACACACCAGTGCATGCACGCACACATGCGCATGTACATGTGCAAACACACACACACACACACCAACTTTAGAGATCTAAAAGTTGTCACTCAGTTGCACTGCTGAGCCACAGATAAAAAAATACATGTTTATATGAAATATTCATTATTGGGTTGCATTCAATAAAAATTTTGTCACATTTCTGCTTTATCAAAGGATTAGTCTTGCCAGATATGCTAGCTCGTACCTTTAATCTCAGCACAGGGATGGAAGGCAGAGGCAGATCCCCAAACTTGAGGTCACTTGGTCCTACATAGAGAGTTCTAGCCAACCAGGGCAACATAGTGAGACATGTCTTTAAAAACAACAAGAACAAGAATCCTGCTTTATTCTCTAAATCCTTAGCTCATCCTCTGTGCCTTTGTTTGATCCGCCCGATGCTGCCTTCTGGGTCCCAGTCGGTGCGGTCATTATAGGTTCCCTTCTTACTGTAGTTCAGGCTTGTCCTAACAAACCCTGGAGGGGCTGGGTTTACAGAACTGCTTGTTTGGAGTTTAATTGAGACAACTTTCAAATTTAAAGAATAAAAAGCTTTCTTGATACTTATTTATTTATCTATTTATTTATTTATTTATTACTTGATCATTATTTATGTTGCAACTCCCTATAGCAAAACCCTAAATTTAGTTGCATTTTGAGTATATTCAATACAGACCTAATACAAATACGTGTTTCCATTGGGATGCATCATAGAAGCAGTGTGGTTAATTGGTTGGGATTGGCAAGGCATGGTGTTAACAGCAGACGTGGTGGGTTAAGGAACAGCCTCTCTAGTCAAGGAGTTTTCTACGGAACACTGTAGAAAAACAATATGTGCAGATACGCATGATTAGTGAAATTTCCTGCCATTTTTTTCTTCCTCCTTATTGAGCTTCGGAGAAATAGCTAAATTCTCAGTTTCTCACCTTGGTCAAAGATATCTGGGATGTGTTCTACCAATATTTTTCTAAGTATACATACCTGGCATGAGAGAACCAGGGAGGCAAACCTCGCTCTTGGTGTGAACCCCGCTTAGGTGTAAAAGGCATTGTTTCCAGCTCCTTTCAGTTAGCCATGCTGTCTTGGCTTTGCTGGATAGCATCTTTGCTGGATTCTTATCTGTCGACAGAATTTCAGACCCCCTGAGAAAGAATGTGTGCATGTGTCCCTGGATCTTTGTGCATACAAAGTGATACGCTGTAATCTCCCCTTTATTATAGGAACATAGGATTTGCCATACTGATCAGCCCATTGACACAGCAGCTCCTGTAACCTGCATCCTGCCTCCACTCCCTGGTTCTTCAGAGGAAGGCGGAAACCTAGCACTCAAACACATACCAGCCCCCACCCTGATTTTTCACCTAGTGACTTGTTGAAGTGGGTGACATGGGTTGAGGAGTACGTCATCTTCTCCATGTTCCGTCACCCGGTTTTGTTAGTTTTGACGGGTTAGTCCTTTTCAGCGGGTACCCGGGTCGGCAGTGTTTCCCCTCTCTCTGCTGGGTATGTAATGACCCCTCGCACTTATGATGACTCCCCTTGCAGACTAGTCCCTCCTGCTATGCTTGGTGCTGCTCTGCACAGTCCTGGGACATAATGGGCTGGGGGATGATACCATACTTAGTAGGTCAAGTTATTACAGTAGAATACATTTTGGGGGAAGGGACAATAGGGTTGATCCAGGGCTTCTCAATGACTTCGTTTGGCCCTGTCCTTAAGAGATGTTTTCTATGCTGTACTGGAAACTAGGAGTCCCATGAGGCTTTTCCTAGAGAAAATATATAAGCTTAACTCAACTCATCTTGCTGTTTACAAACTTCAGATTTACGCTTTTTTATTCTTATTATTATCCTTATTCTAGTATTATTGACCTTAAAGATTGTATGCTACTGGTAAAGTTAGATGACACTGAGATTAGAAATCTTGCAAAGGATGCTACTTTGCTACTGGAGGTGAAACAATACCCACTATCAGCGTGCTGTGCACCCCCTCAGCCTGCTGATTTGTGCTGTCAGGTGCTAAGACATTTCTCAGCCAGGTCCTCTGACCACTTCATGACTGTCTGCTGGGTCTTCCGTCTCACTTCTGTCTAGACCCGGGTTTCCCATGATAGAAAGGGAGGTGCTGAATTTCTTATGATAACACAAAGAAGTGGTTAATTTTATGTGAGCAGAACAGGTTTTCACAGAGAATATTCATATGTGCAACCAAAGGAAGTTGTAAGGTCTGTGATTGTTTTCGAATGCGTATACATCCCAGGAGAGAGACTTCTAAACTGTACACCCCAAAAGAAAAATCATTTGTAATTGGAAGGATGTCAGATGTCCTCAGTCACACCATCTAGCTCACTTAGCTGATAAAAGAAATGTGTCCCAAAACACCATGTTGATTTTTGCTTTATTTTTGATTTCGGGTATTTCCTCTTCATAAACGTAGCCTTCTTGGGGAATGCCAAGATCTCATGGTAAGTTTTAGTGACGCCACATCGAATGAAAGGCATCGAAGTGTCTCCACAGCAAATCCCCCGGGTCCCACTGTGAGCCACAGTTTGAATGTGTGGTTTTCTGGGTGGTGGGTTCCTCTTTAGTGACAGCTGATTTATCTCCGGCTCTTTGGATAGATCACTCAGAAATGTGACCAAAGTCCGGAATTTGCCACAATTATATTTTGGCTGGATTCCCACTGCCATTGATGTCAGTAGAACATGGCTCCTAATTTGTATTAGAAGGCAGCTTCTAAGGACTGCGGATGTAGCTAATAGCACTTGTCTAGCCTGCACAATGCCCTGCTCCCAGCACCACAAACATAGGTAAGTAAGTGAGTGAGCATAGGTAGGTAGATGGATGGACCATAGCAGATCAGGCCAGACGTATCCCTTAGTGAACCTACTTAGGAGTTCTCCTTTGATAAGCCTTGGAAGACCTTTCCAGCTATTCAGCAGTGGAATCATAGGCACAGTTTACAAAACATGTTTACTTCATAAAATTCATCACAAAGTCATGTTTGGGAGCATAGAACATGTTTTTTAAGTTTTTATCTGCATGGTTTTGTTGAAAGCAGTTTATATTTTGAGCTAAAATTTTATTTCATTTTATTGTTTATCTCGGTGGGTTTCTATATTCCTACTTCTGTGGTGAGTTTAAATAATTATGTTTAGACTATTTTCATGTTGTTAACAGTTCGACATATAAAGCTGAGACACTGATGTTGGTTTCATGAGTCTTCTTGCTGACAGTTTTCATTTCTTTTATTCCTGATATCATGCATGTTCCGTCCCATGTAAATCCATCAATGAATAAATGTCTAGTAAACAGTCATCTTGTATGTTATTGCTTCACTCTATAAGATCCTGAATGTTCATTTTGCAGTCTGTAAATGGTTGATGAAATATTGGGGTGGGAGGAATTTAGCAGCTGAAAAACCGAAGCCACATTGAATCATGATTCAGAGTCTTGCCTGTGATGTGTCGAAGGCCAACACAGGTTATTTAAGAGGTCCTGCTGTGTCTCAGTGGAACATGTAGCTCTGAACTGTGTATGTCTGGTACCTCTGCTGGTTTCTGGGACCAGATCCTGGATCTCCTCACATGCACACTAGGAAGAAGAGAATATGGGTGTGAGTGTGTGTGTGTGTATGTGTGTGACAGAGAGAGATTATGAGATTATGTTAGTATCTCACATATATTTCAACATAAAACAATGTCACATACACATTAAAAAGGGGATTGTCCACCCCAGTCAGTGTTCTATAGTTCCCATGCTTTCACTGAGAATATACATGCCAATGCAAGGGGTTGCATGTTTCATTTTAAAAGCTATGCAATATGATTACTATGTGATATTTTCTTGGTTAAATTCCTCCTGCATGATGGCTTGGTGTTTAATAACATGGCATATGTCTTTCCAGTCAGGGGAAGGAACCCTTGCTTTATGAATTCAATATGGTCATTTTGGAGACAAACTATGTCTTAAAGGAATACATTTCTTTGCTGACGGGGGTGGAATTTATACCTATCTACAAGTGACATTTTGCTGAGCAGGTTTCTACTCTAATATCCTACAAAGAAACTGGTGGTTTGAAATTGAGAGAGAGAGAGAGAAGTGATTCCATTTGATTTACTTTTGTGTCATGAGCATTCATAAGAAGCCGCCAGCTCCAGTTTGTCAACGTGGCACATTTCAATCAAAGTAGGATGTTTTCCTAGCTGGTGTGTTGATGAGCAGGGGTTTTAATGAATGTGCATGTTTCTGTTAACAGACCCCTTAATGCTAAATAAAGATGCCTTTGTAATTTCTGGCAAGTTTCTTTGTAAGGACTGAAGACAGACAACAACGTAAGGAGTTTTCTTTCTTTTTTTATTTTATTTTTTACTGAAACAGGCAGAGAAAGATATATTGTGCTTCAGACTCACCTTTCCAGTTTATCCATGCTTTCCTGATATGCTAATGCATCCTCAGTTTTAAAGCTAGCTCTAAGACTAATACTAAAATGCTAACACCCGTTGGTTCAACTATTTTGAAAACTCTATTTTGATGGGAAAGAACACGTTGCATAAAACAGCAGTGAGGGCAGAATATTTGGTGTCCTAGCACAATTGACTGAGCAGATTTGGACATTAGACTCACAGGGAGTGTTTTCTGCCATCCCGTGAGGAAGGAAGGCAGATTATCATGGCTCCTTGCTTGCTTGGGAACACACTTTCGTGTGCCGTGTCCTATGGTGGTTGTCCTGTGAGGCTATCTTCTTACAAGGTGTGCATCTGAACCAAAATGTTGTGAGTGTATCCGTGTTCAGAAAAACAAATGGCACAGATTTTGGAAAGAAGTTGCTGGAATTGTAGGTGATTTGGGATAAGGATACCATTGTACTCCACTGTCACCTTTAGGGACTCAGGGACTGGAAACACAGCTTTGTCCCAGAAAGGTTGTGATGTGTGGATGCCATGAACCTCAACACATTTGTCTGCAAGGGACTAGACAGACGACAGAGATCTGTGGAGCCTTTCTGGACTGAGTAACCACACTTGACGTCCCCTCCTCCCAGGGTAGGCCTCAGAGCCTCAAGGACGACCACATCTGGATCCATGTTAAGCTGTTCACTTCTAGGCCGCTCTCATTTCAAAGCCATTCTCCCTGGCTTGTGTGCTGGGCTTTGTCAAGTGGCACCTGAATTCATCATGGTTTAATTTTGTTGCCACTTTCTGGGATAAATGCCATCATTCCGTCTAGTAGAAAAGTCACAGCCACCATGCCAAACCCTGCTCAGCTAACTTTGGTGACCTTCTCAACAGTCCTACCCCCTCTGCCCATCATCGCCCAGGTGGACACAATTGGCACACTACCCACACTGAAGCTACCCTGTCCCGTAGGTACTTTTCCTCTCCCATTAGGATGTGACGCACTAATTACAGAGATGACATCACCTAGCGCTTGCCCGCCCTGTGGGAATTGAATGAGTAGATAAGACAGATCACCATAAGATTGTGGGGTTCCCTTCAGATTTGCTGGCAAAACTTCCCAGGGGACACTCACTCCTAAGGAGCTGTATATCAGTCATGTTCACATTAAGACATTTTAGGGGTCATCTCTGTCTTTGGGATACTTAATTCCAGAGAAGTCGCATGCCCTACTGCATGCTGTTGTGACCCTGTTGCAGAAGCGGTCATGTGGACATGAGGTTTGTGTCTGACAATACTTTATGAGAAACAAATACACTAAATTCTCATTATTCCCTCAGGTGGAGAGGGCGTCTCAAGACTTGGGTTTTTTTTTTTTTTTTGTTGTTGTTGTTGTTGTTTAGTTTAGTTTTGTTTTTAATGTAGCAAAATTTGCAATTAACAGGCTTGGCCCCTGCACTGACGTCCATAATTTCTCTTTTTCACTGGTCAGGTAAATGTCAGCTGTCTCCCACGGTGAACATGCCGCACGATGACACTGTCATGATCGAAGATGACAGGCTACCTGTGCTTCCTCCCCACCTCTCCGACCAGTCCTCTTCCAGCTCCCATGATGATGTGGGGTTCATCATGACGGAGGCCGGCTCGTGGGCCAAGGCTGCCATCAGTGACTCAGCCGACTGGTGAGTGCAGCTCAGGGCTGGGCCTGATTATTGGATAAATATGATTTAAGCAAATTCCTGAGTTGATTCCGGCAATTAGATACAAAAACTAACATGCAATGTGCTTGGGAACTAGAGGAGACAGACCTCTTGGAGGTTTTTTATTTATTTTTTCTTGCTTGGGGGGGGGGGGGATATCTGCATCTATGTCCATACATGTTGGGGCATGCTCTCTGTGAGTGTGCATGGAGAAGCCAGAGGTTGGTGTCGTGAGTGTGCATGGAGAAGCCAGAGGTTGGTGTCCTAGTCAGGGTTTCTATTGCTATGATGGAAACACCGTGATCAAAGCAACTTGGAGAGGAAAGGGTTAATTTCCTGTGTTCTTTCACATCACTCTTTACCATCAAAAGCAGTCAGGACAGGACCTCAGACAGGACAGGAACCTGGCAGCAGGAGCTGATGCAGAGGCCACAGAGGAGTATGGCTCACGGGCTTGCTCAACCTGCTTTTTTATAGAGCCTAGGACCACCAACGCAGGGCTGGCCTATCCACAAGGGGCCGGGTTCTCCCATGTAAATCACTAATGACGAAAGTGCCCTGCAGATGTACCTACAGCCAGATCTTAGTTCCCCTCCTCTCCAGTGTCTCTGGCTTGGGTCTGGTTGACATCAACCTAGTCAACACAGCCAGCATCTGGCATCTTCCTCAGTCTTCCTTCCTTCCACCTAATTCTATTGACAGTCAGGGATGCAGAGCATGCCAGTTGGCTTGGCTGCCTGTTGAGTGCCTCTGCTGCAGGCTGGGAATCTCAGACTCAGTCCTCATGCCCATGCAGCAAGCACCCCCTCCACGGAGCCATGCCCACAGCCCCAGCTTTTCTCTCTGGTGTTGCAGCACTCTGTGTGCGAGGCTTGGAGCTGCTTCTGTCAGGGCCCAGAGACTCGGTGACAGTAAGAGAAAGCATTTGATACTGGTCACCTTGTCTGGTCCTCATTCTCCCCCTCCTCCCGCCCCAGTTCTTTTAGTCTTCATGCTTGGTAGAAAAGCATGCTCTCGAGCAAAACTTGTTTCGGTGCACATCCGTCTACCCACCCTCCACCTGTCATGTGACGCATTAGGTTGGAGTTGCTAAGGACTGGCATTTTTTTCATTAGCACTTTTATGGTGATCTTAACCAAGTAAACCACCCGAGGTCTCCTCTTTCCCCGCTCCCTCCTATTCTCTCCCTTCCCTTCCTCCCATCTCCTCCCCCCTCCCCGCCCCCATTCCTCCCCAGTCCTCTCCTCTTTATGTGAGCTCAAGGAAACACAGTTAATATATTTGCTAGCTCTGCTGATGTTCTCTTGAAAGAACTTGACCTGTTCCTGCGCCTTTGCAAAGTTCATCATTAGCTTTTGTTTCTTTCTTTTAAATTCTCTACTGTAAAATACAGGACGTCATAACAGAGCTGAGCCGGAGAGCATAGGCTAATAGCTGCACCCTGAGTAGCTGAGTGAGTCTTCTGTTGTGTTCTTGCTGTGACTGCAGCTTGTATCTCCCTGGAAGATACAAAAGGAGGCAAAAGGCCTTGCGTCTCCCCCCCATGATGAGACACCTTGAAGGGGATTGCAGGAACAGAGCTGCATTGGGAAAAAGACAGAGTTGGTGTTAAGGAATAGCTTGGGGCATTAATTTCCCTGAGGTGGCTTTGAAAAAGGAACAGTAAAGATGCAGGCATCTGTGATTTTTCCTTGGGAAATGTCAGGTAGAGGAAAGACTATCAGGGAAGGGCTATCTAGGCATGCATGCCAGCTCTTCAGCCTCAGAGCCGAGAATGTGAGCTTGGCCAGTCTGACAACCTCTCCCCCAGCTCAGAAGAAAATGTTGGAAAAGCAGAAGGTCAGTCAGGCAAGATTAATAACTGGAATTTCAGCAATGGGGGGGGGGAGGGGTAGATATAGCTTCTTCAGGGTGTCATCTGCCAGCCTGGCATTCTGTCTTGATAATATTCTAGTGTACTGTTTATTGTGTCTGAAATAAATTTGATGAGTAGATTAATCAGGAAAAATTAATTATGTCACATTTTAAGAATATTTAGTTATTTTAAGTCTCTTATGAATTTGCAAGCTCATTTGACATTTTAAATGTGTACATTTATAGTTGGCTGCACAGTTCTGGAAAGCTAAATGTGTCAAATGGCTATACTTCTAATTTGTTAACTAATAGAATGAACTTTTCTCAACGCAGTAATCGAATCAGCGGCCATTAACCATGTTATTTTAACAAAGGAGAAAATATAACAGCAAATTCTAATTTTGATAATAGCAATATTTGGGAGACTATAAAATGAGTGTGAAAGTTTGCTGAGTAGAGGTTTTAAGATGCTGGCAGAAAGAATTTCATAAAAGATATGTTCCAGAATTTCTCCATGTCTGCACCTTGTCCAGTTGTGGGTGTCTCTGTTAGTTTCCATCAGAACATATCTTTTATGAAATTGCTAAATTGCAATTTATATGGTTACATGTTGCAGTACAAGGCAAGTCTTGTCAAATATTCAGGGTTTCCAATGTCTGACAAATAGCAGACTCATTTTAAACAATAAGAGAAATAATGATATATTATCAAGCGCAACGAAGAACCAGGCAGAAGGAAATAGAGAAGAAAATCTAAACCCATAGAGTTGCTTTAAGGTCAAATCAATATTTACTTTTTCTCTTATTTCCATTTAGTGCTCTTGTAAAAGTGAGGTATATTATGTTATTTTAATCTTTAAATAAAATGCATCTATCCGTGTATTAAAGGATGTGCGATCTCTCCTAAAGCTAATGTCTCCACTCTTTAGTAAGTACTTTCGTGTTTTTTCTTTCTCTTCACCCAGCTCTTTGAGTCCAGATGTTGATCCGGTTCTTGCTTTTCAACGAGAAGGATTTGGACGCCAGAGTATGTCAGAAAAACGCACAAAGCAATTTTCAGATGCCAGTCAATTGGATTTCGTTAAAACACGAAAATCAAAAAGCATGGATTTAGGTAGTGAGTACAATCTCCATGAATCTTTATCTAAATAAGGCGTGGGGTGCTGCGGGATGAAACTGAAGGTCCCAAACACATGTCTGCTTATTTTGAGCAATAGAAAAAAATGAATAAATTTCACATGTGGCAATTTGTCAAAAAAATTAGTTTACGTTACGTTTGAGATGCCCATACTCCTCACAGTAGCGTGTTGACATGACAAGCAGTATGTTGACGTGTATTCGTAGATGAGGAGAGAAGCAAACCCATGCACACCCATACTGTACCCTTGTTGCTTCATTTCAAAATGAGATGTTTTACTATTCTGTCCATTTGAGAAGTGGTTTCCTTGGAGATTATATTTGGAGAGATTTTTAAGTAGAGAACGTTTTGGAGAGAACCCATTATCTCAATCCATGTCTAGGGCTTCGTTGCCAATGCCCTTCTTGATTGCTCATCTTGAAGTGCTAATTGACAGACCTTCTTGTGCTTTAACAATTATGGCCTTGAATCACATTAATAACTTGAGAATATATTCTAGAACAAATCTGGGAGCAAACAAGAGGAGGAAAATAGCCATAGTTGTTCAGCCAGGCACCAATCAGGTAGTCTCTCTCTATAAATCAAGTTCTACTCCCAAAAGTAATTCAATTAATACAGGTATAAACTAAATGATTTTAAAAATCTTTGTTAGTCAATCATAACTTATGCTGTTTTCTGGTGGCTGTTTGAACTCCAAGACTAAAAGCATTAATGTCAGAGATATGTAAATACATAAATTTAGACAGTGCACTGCCTTGGCTAATGATCATACACTAACATACAAATAACACGTGACCGTGAGATGAGATGACTGGCATACTGCATGAAGAGACTGCTTATTTTTCTCCTTTTAATTTTTGATTATGAATGTTTGCTTGTTGTTTCATTCATTTATTTATTTTTGCATGGAATATTGCCTAAGAATTGTGCTCTAACGGTCAAGACTGGGGGAGGGTTACAGCATGTCGGGCTTCGGGGACTAACTGGGCTAACCATTATACATTTACCTTTTAACAGTAGCTGACGAGACTAAACTCAATACAGTGGATGACCAGAGAGCAGGTAAGAATGGACAGTTAGACTGTTGCCATAGAAACCCTGGTTCAAGGAGCTTATCGTGATTATAGAGCTGCCAGTCAGGCTGCATGGAAGCACCGGTATTCCTGTCTCACTGAGACGCTTTCGTTATGGAAAATCGAATAGCAGGAGAAAATACATTTTTTTCTGTTATGAGAAATTTATCAGCAAATTGTGTGCCAGATGGAATGGAATGAACTACCTTTGCCATGTTCAAAACAACCTTAGATTTTTTTTTTTTTAAATCTTACTCGCATAGAAATGTTTTTGTGGTGATATTTTTTTTAATGGTAAATCAAAATCCTAAGAAAACATCTCTTATTTGTACTCATAAGATCTTTAGTCATTGTGTGATGTCTTAGTTCCTGTCAGTGCTCCACGCGGTGGTTTTTATTTGGAAAACAACATCACCTATATTAGCATTTCTCAGCCTGCGGGATGCTACCCCTTTAGGGGTTGAACGACCCTCTCACAGGGTTAGCGTATCAGATATCCTGCATATCACATACGTGCATTGCAGTTCATAGCGGTAGCATGATTACAGTTATGAAGCAGCAGGGAATAA